>NC_056743.1:1163350658-1163453384 GCF_019279795.1 Protopterus annectens
GTATGAGATGCAGCCTGGTAGTGCTGGGGTACTCTCTGAAGCCTTAAACCAGGTTTCTGTTACTGCACATATATCGATTTTCTCCATATTGAGAAGTGCCCCGAGTGCATGCATTTTGAGGTTTAGACTTCTGGCATTGAGTAGCATTACCCTCAGTTTTTTGTAACTTGTGCTATTTACGGCGGTGGGTTTGTCTTTTGAGCCTTGCCTAAAAAAGGCACTATGGGGGTGGCAACAGCCTTTGCCAGTATTCGAAAGCCTAAGGGTGGCAGAATGTCGACCGTTCAGAATGCCAACTTCCATATGGCCGACTCCATATGATCGACATTTGAAAAGACTGATATCCTAAAATAGCACCATTTACCTACCTGCAAACACAGTAAAACTGTGTTATCCCCCTTGCACCCCCCACACCCCCTGCTATGTAAATATTCTCACTCCAAGATCCTACTACAGTGCAGGAAAGGGGAATCTCCCAGTCCCGCACTGTAGCGGGATCTCCGCTATCATTTGTCGGCCTTTCAAACGTTCGCTCATATGGTGTCAGCCATATGAGTTTCAAACATTTGAAAATTCGCACAAATGAAGGGCTCCCATAGATATATATATATATATATATATATATATATATACACACACACACACACACACACACACACACACACACACACACACACACACACACACACACACACACACACCACTTGGGGTTGAGTAACATCTGTGCTCACACAAATTACTGACACAGCAACCAAGGGAAAAAAAGGTAGCCACAAAGTCAAATGAACATTTAGCGCTTTCTTCCACTTTATTTTCACATGGACTTCTTCAGAAAAACCAGGACCCCTCCCTACATCCTGGTTTTATACTTAATATACAGGAAATGATGTTATTCTATGGTAACAATGTTATTGAACATTGTATTCTGAAGTGAAGAAACATATGAATACATTCCATAAAATTTGTCAAAATGTGCTTGTCATAAAACATTACATTTTTAAAAAACATGTATAATGATTACATTGTAACCATTATCAATAAAACATAATCTTAAAAAATCCTTTTCCACTCATATGTTCAACATTATTTTATATATTGAAACGAATCTTGTATATGATTGTAGTTGCATTAAGATCACTGCTTGAACATTTTACTCAATGAAAGTTCGTATAAACGTGCACTATTGGTTGCTGTGTCAGTAATTTGTTCCAGTTTATTTCGGGTAACCGAAGCTGTTTTGAAATCTGTGCTCACACACTCAACTCAACTGTATCTCTCTCTTTCTCTAGATTATATATATATATATATATATATATATATATATATATATATATATATATATATATATCTATATCTATATATATATATATATATATATATATATATATATATATATATATATATTTATATCTATATACATCTATGTATACATATATATATATATATATATATATATATATATATATATATATATATATATATATATAGGAGCCCTTCATTTGTACAAACTTTCAAATGTTCAAAACTCATATGGCCGACACCATATGAGCAAACGTTTAAAAGGCCGACAAATGACAGCGGAGATCCCACTACAGTGCGGGATTGGGAGATTCCCCCTTCCTGCACTGTAGTGCGATCTCGGAGTGAGAATATTTAACTAGCAGGGGGTGCAGGGGGGATAACACAGTTTTACTGTGTTTACAGGTGGGTAAATGGTGCTATTTCAAGATGTCAGTCTTTCGGAATGTCGATCACATGGTGTCGGCCATATGAAAGTCGGCATTCTGAACGAGACCCATATCTATATATATATATCTATATATATCTATAAATACATATATATATATGTGTGTGTGTGTGTGTGTGTGTGTGTGTGTGTGTGTGTGATTTTTTTTTTTCAATCAACAGTTAGACTGCCTGGCTTATGATTAGCATCATCCCATGACCGTCATGGGAATGAGATAGAAATGGGAATGGTATAGTCACATAAAGGAAAGACAAGAAGGCTAGGGAACATTTTTTTCAGCCTGAAATGGGGAGAGGAGTATTGAGCTGCAAGTCAAAACTCAAAACAGTATCAGCATGCCTCAGAGTATCAGAAACTCCCACTTAATGTTAGTGATGGGCAGGTTTTGAAGCACTATCATGGAATTCTGTTTCTATTTAGCCTTGCTGGTTCATTACAGCATCACATCCATGATTTTATTTTTTTCAGGATAAACTGGAAGTGACTGTTGTTGTATAATGTTGTAGCACTATGGAGAGCTAACAATCAGAGTATCTCTGAGTGGCACACTTCATCTGGCAATAAGGCAGTTTTCACAAATAACTAGGGTCTTTCTCACAAGACACAAATGTGCAATAACATCTGCATGCTTTCAAATAAATTAAAATAGATAAAGTAAACTACTACAATGAAATACAAACCAGGCACCACAAAATCCACAAAAGTCCTGGTCCACAATAAACAATATCCTTCTACCAGGGAAAATAGGAGCACCCCTCCCACCACTACCAGCAACACAGACAATATTGCAACTCAATTTAACAAATATTTTACAGAAACCATACTAGAACTATCCAAAACCCAAACTCCCTCAACAAACACACCCCCAGCCCTCACAACAAACACCACACCACTATTCTCTCTCCAACCAGTAGCAACTGACAATATCAAAAGACTGCTGCAAAAATTAAAACCCACCAAACTAGCTGCGGACAGTCTACCTGCTGAATACTTACAGATAACAGCAGAAAGTACAGCATACCCCATCTCACTAATAATCTATAACTGAACATCAGGTCCTCTCAATCTGGAAAACCTCATATATCATCCCACTGCACAAAGGTGGCCCATCAACCGAACTAAATAATTATAGACCAATTGCAATACTGTCTCCACTATCAAAGATTCTTGAAAGAGTAGTTCACTAGGAGGTTACTAACTACCGTTTTACTAACAATCTCCTAACTAATACCCAACATGGATTCAGACCATACAATAGTACAACCACAGCACTAATGTCTTTCACTAACACTGTTAACTGCCACAGGACTACTAACAACTATGTCTCGTCTATCTTTCTAGACCTGTCAAAAGCCTTTGACATGGTATCTCACACTAACCTACTAAATACCCTCACTGACCTTCATTTATCAACCTCCACACTTGCATGGTTCCAAGACTACCTCACAGGACGGCAACAAGCAGTCTCTTGGCAACAAACTCTATCACCGCTATTACCAGTCACTCTTGGGAGTGCCTCAAGGTTCTATCCTAGGCCCACTCCTATTCTCTATATTTACTAACAAACTTCATCTATCAGCCACTCATGCATCACTCATTCAATATGCAGACGGCTCCACAGTGATCTGTTCTGCATCCCCTCTGTTGGATCTACAGATTCTAACTCGGAAAGCCTTTCAAGATGTAGAAACCTGGCTCACAAATGCTAACCTAATATTAAACCCAAAGAAAACCAAGCTAATGGTATTCCTTCCTAATAAGACTTCTCCCCCCCAACACCTTCTTCATCTCCTCAATTAACAATACTATAATCACCCCATCACCACACACTAAACTGCTAGGAGTAGAAATCGACTGCAACCTTAAATTTGATATACACATCTCCCAAACAGTTAAAAAGGTGCATAAAAATTAGGTACTTTATACAGGAATAAACACTACTTTACCAAAGATACCAAAATAGCTATTGCCCAAACTCATTTGATATCCACCTTATTATATGCAGCCCCCATTCTCACTAATCTCAAAAAATCTGAACTACAAAAACTCGAGCCCTGCTATAATAACATAGCAAGATGTGCCATAAATTCATCTAGAACACACCACTGCCTTTCACTCAAACAGCTCAACTGGCTACAAATCCCCCATCTCCTACAGTATACACAGTTAACAATGGCCCACAAACTCCGCTCAAATCCTGAAAAAATACCATCCTTACAAACCCTTCTTCAACCCTATAGTACCAGTAGACTACTACGCTCCTCCAACAAGCAACAAATAAAAACCTGCTTATCCAAAAACCAAGCAGGAGAATCTCTATTTGCTAACTACATAGGTAAAATCTGGAATTAACTGCCAGTCAACATTACCTCCATAACATCCTTACCTCTATTCAAAATTAACCTAAAACACTTCCTTACCAATTCATTCTGTCCATGTTCCACCATCACTTGACAGAAAACATCTCACTCGCAACTGTCTCCTTTACAAATCTTCCTAATTAAACTCTCAGAAACTATAACATCATAACTGAACCGATCTTCTAATAACCTACTTTATTCACCACTGCCTAAATCCTGCTAACACACACTTTGATTTTACATATACTGCTACCTCTTCACTCTCTTACTATCTATACCTTCTCATTCCTTCATAAAATTCCTCTAGTGTACTATTAGATTGTATAATACTTGTGAGAGTAACACACTATATCCCAATACACTACAGTCTGGTGGTATCTCATCCTTTACTGATGTATACAACTCACAGTTAAGTTATGCAATGCATCTACTGCCAATTGTACTTTTATATGTCTTGCCTACATATCTGGATGTTATTCCTATGTGTATGTATATGCACTAACTGGAGCTTTTCTCCCTGGGCCTCCGCTGAAAAAGGACATGTGTCCAGTTGGACTCTCCCGGTAAACAAAGGTAAAATAAAATAAAATAAATAAATAGGGTTTGCAATGAATCATCAAAGTAAACTAGCATTAAGATTCAGTATACTGGTTACAATCACTGACTTTCGATTTAAACTTTGAAAGTACAGAATGCAAAAGAAAATTTGAAGGGAGCAAGCCACAATCTACCTGCCACCTCTCCAGAAAGAAAGAACGAGTATAAATACATATGTGAAATCACACCACAGTTGGGCAAAGGGCAAACTCTCCAAACCCAGTGTCACTTGATATTGGCAAAACACTATCAACACTGATAAAATTCCATGTAACTGAAAGGAGCAAATCTTCTGTTCTCCTTCACACTTACACTGTAACCCACCAACAGAATGCAATACTGACAGATCACCTTGTAATAGAAAGAAATTATGTTCTTCCCTCATCATTTACACTGCAGTCTATCAAAGGAAATGTAATTTTGTATTTTTTTTTAAGAAAAACACATTGATGTATGTCATTCCAACAAACTGCAAGACTTTTCATACACATGCATGACAACAACACTGCTCCCTATATTAATCTGTTAAAGACCACCTTTATTACAGGTATTGATGGTTCAAAAGGTTTCAGTGCCTTCCACATTTTTAGACCAGTAGCTGCACAGACAGGGACTATAGGTGGAGGTTTCTCGATATATTTCCATAACAAGCATACCTCTAGGTTGATTTAACAGGGTGACGTGCTAGAATTTCTCAAAGTGCTTATCATCATAAATAAAATCCTGTACCATAACCTAGCCAGGTATAAGTCACTGTCTATGTCCCACATAACTCACAGCATGTACTTAGTCCTACTCAAAAGCACACACCATCTAACCTAGCATTTTTTCATGGGGGACTTTAATTACTCCTCTATAGACTGGGAATCCTATATGGCTTCAAATCTGCAGGGACAGAGATTTCTGGACTTCGTAAATACCAACACCCACGACCAGTTAGTGCATAAGCCCACTAGAATCTCCAATACACTGGATCTTATACTCACAAATATGGGAGAAGCTGCAGACCTCCCCCAATGTTATGTCTTCTCTAGTACGGTCCGAACATAAAGCTGTCTCCTTTGAAATGAAAATCAACTTGGTGACCCCGGTAAACCCAGTAACAGTTAGGAACTATTTCAAGGCAAACTACTTTTATTAAGTGATAGTTTCTCAAAATTCAATGCTCCTCCAAACCCAGAGAACACGGCACCCATGCAGAATTGTTCAGAGGAACTCTGTATAACCATGTCAATGGCTACATAGAGGCTGCTGTACCTACCAGAAGAAAGTCCAAGAGCAACTCCAAAAACAAACCACCCTGGTGGCATCCAAACATTACACAGTTTACACAAAAAAATAGTTAAAATCATCAGGAAATGTAACTCCCATAAAGATAAGAACTGTCTCATCTAATTAAACAGGCAACTAAGGGGGCTAATTAAGTTCAATAAAACCAAGTTTCAGGTCAAGGTAGCTTCCCAGGCAAAAGACAACCATAAGGTCTTCTTAAGCTATGTCAGAAACCTCAAAGGCAGCACACAGTGCCACATTCACTGAGCTAGGCAATATAGTGAATCTGCTGACTGACAAAAAGATATAACTTCAAACATAACCCCTCCAACTAAAAATAGAAAACATGTCCTGCCTGTGCTCACTAAGGCAAGGAATACAGGCTTAATGGGCCCTGATAATATCCCAGAAAACCTCCTGAATAGTCTAAAATATGATCAATCAAGGCACTGGAATTACTATTTAACTATAGTGTCAAAACAGGCTTCATGCCATGAGAATGGAGGACTGCAACAGTCATCCTCCTTCATTAGAGTGGACCATCAACAGATCCCAAAAACTACAGACCCATTAATCTGACTAGTCACTTTGCAAAGCCATGGAAAGAATTATCATGGAAATGATCAACAAAGATATAAGATACCTTCAGACACTGGATCCATCCCAGTTTGGCTTTGCCAAAGTAAGGTCATGCCTTCTGAATCTGGTGGATGTCTTTGAGAAGGTCTCCAAGGCAATGGATAAGAGTAAAATGGTGCAGGCTGTCTGCGTTGACTAATGTGTTTGGTATAATACCCCACCTAGGTATTGTTAAACTTACAGAATTAGCCATAAACAACTATATAACCCACTGGATAACAAGAAGGCTCACAAATAGGACCAAGGAAGTTAAGGCTGGTGAGATTACTTCCACAAAGAGGCTTGTCACCAGTGGAGTCCCTCATGGCTCCGTGCTGTGCCCGCTACTCTTTGGCATCTACTTCTCAGAAGCCAATGTCAATGGCCTCTAGCTGACCAAGTCTGCAAATGACTTCAAACTTGGAGCAATCGATGAATCCCCCCCCCCCCCAAGATGTAAACATTGTAGAAGAGCGTCTAGCACAAACAAATTTCTGATGCCAAAGCCACAACATAAAACTCAATGCCAAGAAATTAAATATAGTACCTTTTGGGAAGTCAGCCACCCCAGGAAAAGACACCATCCCTAAGAGCTGACTCACTAGTCAGCAGACTGTAACCTGGCCTTTGACCAGCATGTGTCCAAGGTAGTAAATCAATTCTTAAACGATGCTCAACTTATAAGTAAGGGCATGGCATCTAGGTCCAGAGAAGTCATCGTACCACTATACTTGGCCTCTATCAGACCCATCAAGTATAATGCCCCTTCTGTATGTACCTGACAAGACACATGCAGAAACTGGAACTTCTGCAAAGGATCCTTACAAAAAGGATACAGGGCATAAACACGAAGTCCAATGTGGATTGTCTCAAAGCCCTAGCTCTATACTCAGTCCTCTACACACTACTGAGAGGCAATATATGCCTGGTGTATAAAGCATCCCTGGACCTTGCTCTGATGAACATTTTTACATCTGTAAAACCAATAGCATCAGAACTACTAGATCTAAAGGCTTAAATATTGCTTGTGACACAAGCAGGACATGTTGGAGAAACAGATATGTATCTCACAGAATTCCCATTCTCTGGAACAGGTTTCCCATCCATGTGGAACAGTTTCCCCATCCATGTGAAACAAGTCCCTCCCTAGATCTAATTAAGTGAAGCTTGGACCACTGGATGGGAAATCGAAAATTTACCCCCTGGTCTAGCGCCTATGTCTTTGATGGACATTTGCAGTCAGTAAAACATGTCATAATTAACAATCATTCCGTATATAAACTTTTAAAACATAACTTGTGGGATACATTTGGGTTACATGCACAGCTAGGCTTATAAAGGCTCTTAGCATAGTATCCACCTATGAAAAACAATTCTTAGGCCTTGACTTCTTCCAAAAACGGGTGGTCTGCCTTTTGTCCTTAGGCCTCACTTACTCACAGGAAGAAGATGATGTCACTTATCTGACAATTAAGGGCAGATGATTAAGGCTACAGGCTAATTATCATCAGCCCGTATTGGTGGGTCTGATTCCCTCTATCTCAATTTGCCTACTGCATGAGCTAGTCACTTAGCCAGACAGTGCTACTAGGTCTCCACTTAAAATGAGTCTCATGACAGTTGGATAATTTAGTTAACAAATAAAGGTTACTAGATTAGTCAGCTGTGCTCAATAAGACACTGGTGCTACATTCATGAATCATAGATTTTACAGTCTGGTAAAAACCTGCTTATAAAATGATTCCTCAGTACACTTGCAGTAGAATATGTAAATGAAAAGTATTTCAAATGCAATTGTTTTTTGCCAAAATTGATAATGTCTTAAATACCTAATGTGAAATCATGGAAGGGTACTTTCACCATTCAAGCTATGAAATAACATGGCAGATAGCTAAAATGACTAAAAGCAGTTTCTCCTTCAAACTGTAAACTAAAGTACAAATGTTGAATGCTGACATACAACACAAACTGCAGTAGAAATAGAAAAACATTTATCAGTATCTGTCTAGGTTACTTATTGTGACTGAATTAGCTCAGACTTAACTAAAACAAATAATGTCAGATAACATCACAAACAGTACTGCAGCAAGATATTACTGGCATGGAGATTAGTGATAAAAAGTAATTACAGCTTGATAAGATAAAACAAATGTCTTGTAACTAATCTATTGCACACAGCTACAGAGTCCAGGTTTCTGACTGAATGTTCTTACATTCCGAAAAGATTTTTACTCAGCTATACATGTTGTGTGGTCTGAAGGCATTCAGTTACCGAATGGACATTCAAATACAAATAAAGTCTGAAAGCGTGTTCAGTCAGATGGAATCGAAAATGTTTTTAATTGAGGCAAGTGTCTCCCCCACTGTACGTGGTTGTACACTTTACCCCTGTCACTAATATAATTAATTTCCCTGTTAGTGTAACCTTGTGCTAAGGATCACCATCATTGAAGCAAACTCTTCAAAAAATGTGTTTTATAGATAAACACTCCAAAATGTAGTTAAGTCAAATGCCAGCTGTCTGAACCTCATGTAGCCACAATATGCTCAGCAATAAGATTCTACAGGCTATGGTCTAGATTCAACCCAAATTCAAACACAATTTAAGCTTGGAGCATGACACTATTCCAAAGTTGTTGAAACAGAAATATGTAGATAACCACCTACACCGAGGAAGACACTTGCCTCCATTAAAAACACTTTCATTTCATGTTCTTTGCCCTTGATTCTTCCTTCCTTTGACTCTACCTGCTCCATTCGCCCTGCGGACTCACTCCGCTCCCCTACCCTGCCCCCAAATTCCACCTGCCCCCAGTACCTTTACATGTACACTTAGCTAGCCACTCCTACCACTTCCACAATCCAATCCAAACTACCCATCATACCCCCAAAATTCCCTCCCATAGTTCACCCATTAAAGTAAACCTACCCTTCAGAGTTTATTGCCAAACACTACTTATCCTGATAGACTACCAAACAATTAACCTAAACCATAATCTCTTAATCAAATAAACTAACCTCCCAACTTAACTCACCCCTTACTACCATCCTAAAACCAACATCATGACCCTCAAGCTTCTATCCCTATTTATTCATATAATACTTCTAATTACCTTAACTTACCAAAACTATATCACCCATCCTACTAATGCAAACAACTACCTCCATTTCATAAAACTCTCTACCTGTATACTACACCCCAAACAAACCAAATACCTCATCCATCATCTTATCAATGTCCTTCTCTCCAAAGACATCCACCCAAACCCAGATCCCTCTACCACAATTTATTTTATTTTTATTTATTTTTTTATTTATTTTACATTTGTTGACCGGGCTAGTCCAACTGGATACATGTCCATTTTCAGTGGAGGCCCGGGGAGAAAAGCTCCAAGATCTTGGTTACAAAAACAAATACAAGTAAAAGTTGAAACAAGTACATACACTAACATTTAAAGGCAAGATAAAGCAAGCAAGCAGTTATAATTTAAAATAGATGCAGATTTTGAACAGAGGAACTAACAGGGCTATATTGTGGACTTTTAGGTTACAGAGTTGGGTAGAGGCTTGTAGAGGCCAAGGTGAAGGAGGGACGTTCACTATTAGTCTGGATTAGAGCAAGGGCATAACCATTGGGACTTCAGGAGAGCTCTGAGATGAATTTTAAATTGGTGGAGAGAGGGCATAAGTCTTAGGTTGTTTGGGAGGGCATTCCAGGATTTGCCAATGGAATTAGCATATAGTGCTTCACCACCGGAGTTGTTAGATTTAATGGTCAGTACTTGTAGACTTTTGGAGGACCTGAGGGATGTAAGGTTGGAGTATGGGGTAAGTAGTTTGTTCAGTGCGGGGGTTTTATCTGGATGGTTGATAATTTTAAAAGCCTCAGTGAGTTGGTTGAGTTTAAGAATATTAGGCAGTTCTAGCCAATCTAGTGTCCTTAGGTTTAGGAAGTGATGTGTGCGATAGGGAATTCCCGTTATGAATCTGGCAATGTGATTGTAGGTAGTAGAAAGTTTATTGAGCTCCCTCTTATGGAGGAAGGAGAATATCGGGGAGGCATAAAGGAGTGTGGAGAGGAGGTGGGTTCGGGCAATTGTTAGTTTGGTGTGTGGGGTTAAGAAGGTCTTTATTCTATACATGGATCCGAGTTTTTTGTTGAGCGACTTAATGGTTAGATTTACATGCATATCAAATTTAAGTTTGTGGTCTATAGTAACCCCTAGCAGTTTGGTGTGGGAAACGGGGTAGATTATGGTACCATTGTTGGAGGACATGTGGAAGGTTGGATTGTTGGTGTCCGAGGGATCTATTCCTTGGGCCGTAGCTGGACTGGGGAAAAATAAAAGTAATTTGGTTTTGGTTGGGTTGAGTAGGAGTTTAAGTTCTGAGAACCATTTTTCGACTGTGGAAAAGCAGTTTTGGGTTGTAACTTGGAGTTTGGTAAGAGAGACGTCAGAGCAGATAAGGGTGGAATCATCTGCATATTGAATGCAGGTGACTTTAGGAATGATAGAGTGTAGACCGTTTATAAATATGGAAAAAAGAAGGGGACCAAGGATAGATCCTTGGGGAACACCAATATTGGTGGGGAGTAGGTCTGATAGCTTATTTTGCCACTGAACCGCCTGTTTTCTGCAAGAGAGGTAGGCGTTAAACCAACTTATTGTTGGTTTACTAAGATGAAAGGTTTCCAGTGTGTGGAGCAATTGTTGGTGGTTGACCATATTGAAGGCTTTTGATAGGTCTAGAAAGAGCGCAGAGGAGATTAATTTGTTATTGCGGTTGTGGTTGACTGAGTCAACAAAGGAGAGGAGAGCAGTGGTAGTGCTGTGATGGGGGCGGAAGCCATGTTGGGTGTTGGATAGGAGGTTATTTTGTGTGAGGTGGGTAATGAGTTGTTTGTGGACACAGCGTTCCATAATTTTGGCTAGAGGAGACAGTATGGCTATGGGTCTATAGTTAGAAGTGTCAGTAGAGGTCCCTCCTTTATGGAGGGGGATGATATAAGAGATTTTCCAAATAGAGGGAATAGAAGCTTCTGTAATGGTTCGGTTGATCAATATAGAGACAGGGTAGGCTATGGCGTCAGATGCTATTTGTAAGTATTTGGCTGGGAGTGAGTCAGCCGCTAGGATGGTTGGTTTAAGTTTTTTCAAGAGGGTACGAATATAGGAGGTAAATCTAACCCCCACCCCCAAGCAACAAGTAAACCCCTCCACTTCTCACCTCTAAATGCTCAGAGCCTATGTAACAAAATTCTAAACCTTCATGCCTGGCTTCTACATAACCAGCCCAATATTCTCTCTATCTCAGAAACCTGGCTTAAGCCCCACATAAAATATTCTGAAATAACTCCTCCCAACTACCGCATGTTAAGGAATGACAGAACACAAAAAAGGGGATGGTGTAGCACTCCTTTACTCAGCATCCCTCTTAGACATCCCCTATTACCAAACCCTTTCACAAATTTGGCAAGCCAGAAATGATACCAGCCCTATTCCACCTAAACAAGCATAAACTCATATTTGTTTTCTCCCTCTATATTACCCCTGGAGACAATAGCTCATCCCTTGAAGATATTCTCTCCTGGGTCTCCACCAACATTATGCACAAAACCATAATCCTGGGGGACGTGAACATAAACTGGGCCACAATCCAATCTCCCACTAACTCACTCAATATTAACTTATATAACGTTACACAACTAATCAATTCCACTACCAGGCCTTCCAAGAACTCCATTTCTGGAAGTACAATAGATTGGATTCTAGTATCCCATCCTCACTATATCTCTGATAGTGGTATTCTCCCAGACCCACAAGCTGACCACTTCCCCACTTTTGCCCACCATCTCCCCTCTTCCATACAACTAACTCACACCTATATTTCCACTTGCTGCCTAAAAAACTTCAATTCTGCAACCTTCTCAAATGCACTAAAAAAGCATAAACTGGAACCCATTAAAGACTCTTCCCCTAGAAAATGCTCTCTCTTACTTTAACTCTGCTTTCACAAACTCGCTCAACTCCTTTGCCCCTCTAAAAACAAAATGTACAAAAAGTAACCCTGTACCTTGGTTAACCAAAAACACCTTAGCTACTATGTGACTCTGAGACAAAACCTGGACACGTTACCATAAAAACAAAACCACTATCACCTTTAATGAATATAAAACAGTACGAAATAAAGTCAAAAAACATATTACCTCAGACCACAACACCTATTTCTCCACTCTACAAACCAACCAAAACACCAAGGCCAAACTATTTTGGAAAGGAATTTCATCTCTCCTCAACCCAGGAAAAAAAAGAAAACCCTTGCCCTAACCAGATGCCTCTGACATGGACTTAGCCACCCAATTTAACTCTTTCTTTATAGAGTCCATAAGCAAGCTAACATCATCCTTCACCAACACCTCTCCGATCCTTCTTCAGCCTGCACCCATCCCTTCCTCCGCTAGTATCCCTTGCCCCCAACCTCCACCCTTCTCTATCAATCCCATCTCTATATCCACAATAAAAAACTTCTCCTAAAATTAAATCCTGGTTCCAATGCCCCTAATGAAATTCCCTCCTAGTTCCTAAAAGTAGTCACAGAAGCCACTGCTCTCCCTATCAGCATATTAATTAATCAGTCTATCTCAGAAAGCCAGGCCTCCCAGCTATGGAAGAAAGCCTTTATTATTCCTCTACAAAAAGGAGGCAATAATAATGACATTCCAAACTTCTGCCCTACTGCTATCTTATCCCCTATCTCTAAGCTTCTTGAAAAATGTATCCACCAACAACTCATATCCTATCTCATCAATAACCAGCCTCTTACCCTCACACAGCATGGATTCAGACCTGGTCATAGCACCGCCACTGCCCTCTTCTGCTTCTTTGAAAGAATTTAGAAAGCCTGTGATTCTAGCCATCTTGTGTCCACTCTTCTCCTTGACCTCTCGAAGGCATTTGACACTATTTCCCACAACCTGCTTCTTAATAAACTCTCCCAACTAAACCTATCCCCTTCCTGTACCAAGTGATTCTCCAGCTGCCTCAAAACCAGACAACAAGCAGTCAAATGTAATAAAGTCACTTCACCCTTCCTTAATACTCTCACAGGTATCCCTCAAGGTTCCATTTTAGGCTCCCTACTATTCAATATATTCATTAACGACTTCTACCAAGCCATTCCAAACTCCAGCCTCATCCAATATGCCGACGATTCTACCATTATCTGCTCCTCCCTTTCTATCCCCATTCTAAATAGCCTTACCCAAAGTGCCTTCTCCTCTAATGAGCAGTGGATGCTACACAACCATCTGGCTCTTAATGCAATCAAAACTAAACTTATGTTATTCACCACCGCCAAAACCTCCTCCCTAGATAAACACTCATTCATAATCAACAGCAAAAACAATACTCCCTTACAAATAGTCTCTGACACTAATCTACTAGGAGTACTCATAGATCAACTAAAATTCGACAAACATTTACAAGAAAAAAAACTTGGTATGCTATACTGCCATAATCGTTATATCTCTCCTTCTACCAGGCCCATCCCTCCTATATGGTGCATCTACTCTAACCAACCTGCAATCCTCCCTCAAAACAAAACTCTCCTCTTGCTATAACAAGATATCAACATTTGTGGCAGGTCACAGAGCCATTTCTCACCACTGTAATTCTCTTCACCAACTAAACTGGCTTGAGCTACCAAACCTCCTCACATATACCCAACTCATCCAAGCACACAAACTCATTTACAACCCCTCTCTTTGTCCCTCCCTAGCCACTACCTTTGAAATCCATGAACCAGAACGACTTCTAAGATCTAATTCCCAAAAAATAATTTAATTGCACAAACCCACACATCCAGCTGGGAATCACCTAATGTCCTTCTCTCTTGTATGCCTCTGGAATTCTCTACCATCTCCTATCCACATCACCAGCAGTCTCTCCTCATTTAAAACCTTGCTACACTCACACCTAACTTCACAATGGAAGTGCTCCTGTTCCCATCCTACCTAATCCTTCTAATACCACTTCCTACTCTCCTAGAACTAAATATGCCATCACTGCCTCCTATAGTTCCACAGCTCTATTGAACTATTTGACCAACTAATTAACAGTTACCCTATGCTGCTACTTTTGTAAAAACAAACAAAAAAAAACAAAAAGTGTTTTATTGCTGTTTAATGAACTAAACTGATGTATTCTGTCATTGTTAACCTTTTCTTATCATATTTACTTTGTATTCCTATCAGATAATTTGTAATGTATATGTGCAATGTGTATTATGTATTTGTATTTTTCTTGAGCTTTTCTCCCCAGGACTCCATTGAAAACAGGCCCCTTGTGGCCCAATGGACTATCCTGGCAAACAAACTGCAAATAAAATAAAATAAAAAATGAATAAAATAAAGAAAGGTACCAGCACACTGCAGTACTTTGCAGAAATCATGATTCTGTAAAATACTGGCCTACTATACCATTCCTATAAGGTGGAAGTAAAAATTGTCAGACCAGTTTCAAGAGAAGCAGCATGCACAGCTACAGTGAGAGAAAGAGAATGCAATAAAAATATCCTTCTATTCATAGCAAGAACCACCCTGCAGGTGCTATGCTAACAGCACAGGAGTTGTTACCAATTGCCACATGCCTATATCAAGAAGTCACCTTGCTAGGCATCATCAGTGTCACCTGTTAGACCATCTGTGTTAACAGCAAGTTACTGACGGATACTGAGTGGAGAGACAGCAGGCAGTGGTCATGTGTGTGACTTGTGTGTACCGCATGAGTTTATGCAATCATGGGAAACTCTAGCACACTACAGATGAAGGTTAGTATATCACTAAGCATACTTATGCCCGAGACATTCCTATGCCATATGGTGACACAGCAGGTGTTTCCCAGATAGCCACCTTCTGCATCCCAAACAGGTTTCTGGCTATCATAAGCCATAAGACAGGGAAGTACATAAAATTCCTAGCAACACCAGCCAAACTTCATGTACTCATGAAAAAGTTCTGTGAGATTGTGCACCTTCCCCACTTACTTGTGGCCATGAATTCCACCCACGTCATAATAAAATCACCTTCCTGTGAGTATGGAAAGGTATATCAATATCAAACAGAAGAAGAGGTATCCAATGAAATGGTAGATGACGTGCGCAGCAGATGGACGGATCCTTCAGGTCTCAGTATCATTCTCTGGCAGTATGCAGAACAGCTTTATGTAGAACACCTGTACCCACCAATACAGATTTATCACTAAAGACATTCCTGAAGGACACAGATGGTGAGAACTGCAATGTGTAGCTAGACCAAACGATCGCGAGTACAGATAAGACACAAACACTGTTATGTTTTAAAGGAGACAGATGTTACCCTGGAGCATTGGCTAAGACATCTATATGCAATCTTTAACTGTATGCAGACACAGTACATAGAACAGCACATAAACGGAGTCAGAAAGTGACTGAGTGAGTGTTTGAAGTGTTGCACTCCCAATGAGGTTCTATAGACATTTTAGGGAGTAGCTTGCAATAAACACCCAAGCTAACATCTAAGATGATCACTTTGTGCAAACAAGCACAGTGGCACTCCAATGTATGGTGAACAAAGCCTACCCCAGGAACTTAGTCAACTGAATCAAACCAGCCATGGAGCAGAGAGCCATATGGCACTGAGGAATTGGGAGGAGGAAGAACATTAGTGTAATAAGACAATCTTTGGTACAAACATATGTGCTATGCCATGCCATATGTACTACAAGTGCACAGAGAAATTTGATATTCACAACATTATAGCTGCCATAAATTTCCAGCCAGGATCATACTGATATGTGCATGCTCATTAATAATAACCTGTGGCATCAGATATCACCTTTGTTTAAAAATATGACGTTTTGCCACAGTAGACAAGACAATCAACATCTGTACAGTGGAGGCATCAGTGCAAACTCACATAAGCAGAACTAGGGATGCACCACAGCACAAAGGCTAACTACATCATCTGATGCAGGTGGCCGCAGTGGTGACTTGTTGAGACACTAAGTGCGACATTTGCCCATTCTGAAGCCTGGGTATTTGCAGACGCAACATGTTTACCACTGTGTGGAAGTGTGAGGGCTATACAGAATAGACTATGGGCAACTGTGAATGACAAAGTCACACTGCTAGGTGGTTGGCTTTTGAGCGGCATGCTGGTAACAACTGCAAAGCAACGGTACTACTGTCTACAGCTTGCAGAATAGTGCCTCTACTAGATGGCAATGATTACTATTGTGCATCACGGACACACACACACACCTAATGCTCACATACTGTCTCACAAACTGCAGATGCCAATGTTTGTAGATGTGTTGCTGTGATCAGACAGCCCATGTGTGGTTAAAGACCATATGCATGCAGTTTGTCACCATCCTTTCCAGATGACAGTATTGTCTTGTACAGAATCCAGGATAGATAGCACACTATGAATGGGACAATCTAAGTAATCACTCTACACTTTTGCAGTATTCTTCACTAAATGGATCCCCTGCCAAGGGTAGCCCAACATCTGGCCAGTATACCAAAGCCTTAGGTTTTCCAGGATGTTGTACATCACATGTATGCTCCCAGCTCACAGCATAGAGCATGAAGGTGACACTGATGTACATACCTCAGAAAAACAGCCCCAACATGTGCATCCAGAAGGAAAAAAAAAAGAAAAGAGAAAAAGGGGGAGGTGGGAGATAGTCAATACTGCAAAAGTGAAGAGAAGCACATCTAATGTTATGGTAAGATTTTGCACAGCTGTATTATGTCCTTCCATATCATTGTTGCAGTATTCTTCACTAAAGGGAGAGTACAAAAGCTTAAGAGGGAAATTTGGAGGAGGAAGCCCCAGAACAACCCTCCAGAAAACCATGCAGGGCAGCTCAGCTCTGACAAAGCCTGCTCTTGCTCTGGAAACAAAATTCAATTTGTAATGCTTAGTAAAGGTATGGACAGAGGACTGAGTAAGCAAGCTCAAGAATGAAAGCGGTATCTAATCCTTTCAAAGAAGCAACAGAGGAAGCCACAACCCTGGTAGAATGAGCGTTTACTGAAGCAGAAAGACTTTTCCCATGAAAGGAGTAACAAAAAATGGCCTTTGAGAACCAAGAAGAAATGGTTCGTTTAGAAAAAGACAAACCTAGAGATCTAGGATGAAAAGAAATAAAAAGGTGATCTACCTTGCAAATGGCCTTAGTCTTATCTAAATAATACCTGAGCTGTCTATGCAAATCCAAAGTGTGTGGAACCTATTCATGAGCAGAATGTGGATAAGGAAAAAAGTGGGCAAATTAATAGACTGATTAAGGGAAAACCCTTTAACCACCTTAAGCATAAAAGAAAGATTAGTACGAAGAGACACCTGTCCATATGAAAAACTGAAAATAAATAAATAAATAAAAAGAGGAACAGCCATAAGGGCCTGAAGCTCAAACACTCACTCAGCAGAAGTAAAGTCCAAAAGATGAACATCCTTTCAAGTACAATGCTGCAAGGAAGTTGAAGCCACAGGCTCAAAAGGAGCCCAAGTTAATTTTTCAAGAAAAAAATTAAGGACTCAAGACAGGGGAACAGGTTTCTCGGAAGGCCTAATATGAATCCCCTTCCAAGAAAAAGAGAGGGCGTCCATCTTCCCACCTTCTATGTCAAAGGACTTGGGACTCTGGTGAAAATATGAAAGACACCTTTAAGAAATTGTTTGGCTTCAAACCTAGAAGCTAAAGGTGGAGATATACTCAGACAAACAGAAACAGCTGAAAGGTGAGCTTTAACTGAAGAATACACCAATCCAACATGGAGCAACTCACACAAATAAGAGAAAACCAGAGGAATCTCTACAGAAAGTGGATCCTGGTTACGAACAAGGCACCAGACAGACAATCTCTTCCATTTGAACACGTAGGATTATTGGGTCTATATTATAATCTCGAAGGTTTAAAACTTCGAATCCCTAAAGATCGACCTTTAGTGATCAAAGTCTTAAACAACTGAAACCTAAAAAAAATACTAAATAAAACAACAAAAAAACTATGCCCCCCACACCCCCCCACTTAAATATACCAACTCCGAGAACGCATTACATTGAAGTAAATGGAAATCTCCCCCTAAGTTCGATGTAGTGTGCTTTCGCTATTCTCATGTCGACAATATCGTATTCGATATTGTCAGACTTCAAGATTTTAATATAGACCCGTATTATCTGGTAGTGGGTTTCCTGGCCTCCTGCACAACCTGAAGCACATCCTCATAAAAAAGGTGGCAAAAAGATATCAAAACCCTATAACCCACAATGAAAGTTGTACAGCTGTCAAGTGAGGATGGATCAGAGACCCCTTTTCTTTTGTGAGAAGTTCTACCTTTTGAGGTAGTTGTCAAGTGAGGATGGATCAGAGACCCCTTTTCTTTTGTGAGAAGTTCTAACCTTTGAGGTAACTTGTGGTGACTGCCCTTGGCTAGGTGCAGAAGAAGATGTAACTAATGCTGTCTGGGTAAAAAGGGAGTCACCAACAAGATTTTGGGGGAGTCTTGCTCTACCTTGAGCAGGACCCTCAGAATGAGAGGAAGGGGAGGGAAGGCATAATAAAGCATCCCATTCAAAGAAAAAGAGAGGGTGTCCACCTGCCCACCTTCCATGTCAGAGGACTTAAAACTCTGGTGAAAAAAGAGAAAGCTGTCTGCTCAGAGTAGAGGCAAAAAGATCTACCTGTGGAATACCACACTGTTGGACAATGTCCCAAAACACATCTCTGTGAAACATCTATTTGTGAACCTGTGTTATGGACCTGCTCAGAGAGTCTGCCACAATGTTTCACTCTGAAAGAATATAAACAGCCTACTAGATTCCAAACTTGAACAGCCAGCCTGCATAGAAGGTATGACCATGCCCCCCCCCCCCGCTTGCTGATGTACCACAACACTGTGGTATTGCCTGTAAGGATTTTTACAAGCCCTAAAAGAAAAAGTGGTGTGAAAGACCTGAAGGGCCAGGAGGAGAGATCTCCTCTTCTTGATGCTGATTGTCCAACCTCTGAGGAATGGGCCAGAGACCCTGCACCTTGAAAGGGACAAAAGTAGCATCCCATCCCGTGTCTGAGGCATCCAAAAAAAGTTCCTAAAAGTGGGCTAGGGCTGAAAAGGAAGTCCTGGGTTGAGAGGCTGCTGATGAATCCATCAGTGAAGCTCTAGCTTGAGCCATAGAAGAAGAGGGACTAGCAAGTCTACAGAATGACAGTGTTGGAGCTAGACTGACTAAGAACCACTAACTATCTCATATGGAGACTGGATTGAGGTAGCATATGACTGGTGCAAGGCATAAAACCCAGAGCACTTAGAAATTCCCTAGACTAGAGAAAGAAGGGATTGAAAAAAGGCAATTAGAGTAAAAGCCTTGGGAGGAGGCAGTGAGGCCAGCATAGGAATGGTGTGGAGCTTGCAAGTAAGAAAAACATGATCCTGAGGAGGAGTCAGGACAGATTTCTGGAAATTTATCATAAACCTCAGGCTTTGAAAAAAGCATATAGAATAGTGAAGGTGCTGAAGTAAGGTCTGATGCACCTTCATTGGTCCAGTAATCAAGGATCCTCAATCCTCACCACTAGCACCAGTGAGGTACATGCACATTAACAGGATGTCAAGTACACACACATTAAAGTACAGTTTCCCTTAAGAGCACACAGAGATCACAGTCAGTCTGGGGCTGGTTTCTCCCTCTTTCTCCATATCTCCAGTAAGACTCCCCACTGGCACAGCTATAGGGTTAAGATCTCAGCTGAGTGGTTAAGCCAAAAATTCCAGCACCCACTCTGTCCAACCAGTGCTTTGTGTCACTGCCCAAGTAGATGACACACACACACACACACACTTTGAGATTTGATGTATATACAAACATACAGACACTCCTGGGGAAGGCTGTCAAAGGTTCACTAGCTATGCTCCCTTCTGCCCAGGCTATAAGGTAGTACCAGCTGCCACTACTACTTATCAGCCACTATAAGGCCCTTGTGACCAATTCTACTGTGTAATGTTACTATTATCCAAATGGCAAGTGTGACCAACAGCAAGGCTATTGGAGTGGTCTATACAGTGTCCCCAAATATATATGGAAGTACACTAAGAGCTTAAATATCTCCAAACAAACCAGCCCCAAAATTAAAAGGTTTAAATATATTTAATAATAAATAATAAAAGAACAAGACAATACTCAATAACAAATACAGTAACTTCAGAGTTCAGAATCACAGGAAATATTTTAAAACAACATTGCAGGACAGTCTCAAATAAATACAGAAAACATCTAAACTAATCTTTACTATATTCCTATCTCCATCTAAAAGATACTTTTCCCTAATTACTTACTATTAGCAAGGCCGAAATGCTGAAGATGGATGTTTCTAGGTCCAAAGACAAATACAAAATACATAGTCTCTGAGAAAGTTCCTAAATAAATATTAAAACATTACTGCTGGGTCAGCTTGGGATGACATCACTCTGTCACCTGCCTTCAGTACCCAGGATAAAGGAAACTTAGAAGTTAGCACATCTGTGGCAAAATGAAGGGATCTTCAGAAAGGTGTTGAGGTGCAAAAGATCGAGAATGGTTCTCCAGGCGCCTTCTTTTCTGGGAAGCAAAAACATTCTGGACTAAAACAGTGTCCCCTTTTTGGGAGTGGGAACTGCTTGGATAGTGCCTTGAGATAAAAGGCTTTGGAGTACCATCCAGAAAGAAATGCAGCTGTCCCTGAGGAGATTGGAGAATGCTCAGAAAAGGAGGAAGGGATTTCCACACCATGAAGTATCCCTGATGGATGATGGACAGAACACAAGAATCCCTGAGTGATCAGTAACCAATTGGGAGGGGACATGGAAAGAAGAAGAAGAGATAAAGGGACCTGACCTAGGAAGGAAGAAGGTAGTCAGACAGAATCTGGCTTGTCTGGAAAATATAGGAGTCTGTGCAGACTTAGCAAGAATAACCCATCTAGAACCCTTCTTACCTTTGGGAGGAGGGCAAGACTGTTTATGAACAAATGCAGGGTTAGAGGGATCATGTCTCTGAAATTTAGGAATAGGAGAAAAAATATCTTTCAGGGACTTAAAAAGCTACTATAAGGCCCTTGTGACCAATTCTACTGTGTAATGTTATTATTATCCAAATGGCAAGTGTGACCAACAGCAAGGCTATTGGAGTGGTCTATACAGTGTCCCCAAATATATATGGAAGTACACTAAGAGCTTAAATATCTCTAAACAAACCAGCCCCACAATTAAAAGGTTTAAATATATTTAATAATAAATAATAAAAGAACAAGACAATACTCAATAACAGATACAGTAACTTCAGAGTTCAGAATCACAAGAAATATTTTAAAACAACATTGCAGGACAGTCTCAAATAAATACAGAAAATATCTAAACTAATCTTTAATATATTCCTATCTCCATCTAAAAGATACTTTTCCCTAATTACTTACTATTAGCAAGGCCGAAATGCTGAAGATGGATGTTTCTAGGTCCAAAGACAAATACAAAATAAACAGTCTCTGGGAAAGTTTCCAAATTAATATTAAAACATTACTGCTGGGTCAGCTTGGGATGACATCCCTCTGTCACCTGCCTTCAGTACCCAGGATAAAAGAAACTTAGAAGTTAGCACATCTGTGTCAAAATTATATATATTTTCTACATTAAGTAATGTACCTACTTGTTATTTTGAATTTTACATTGTATTGAATGCATTTTACATTGTGTTGACTTCTGTCCTCTCTGTATTATTTTCTGTATTATCCAGATTTGTCCTTGTATACACAACTGAAGTTATTTTATATTGTTTTGCAGTTATATTATCCGTGTGTCATGGAGCTCATCTCCCAGGGCCTCTACTGAAAATGGACATATATCCAGTTAGACTAGCCCAGTCAACAAATGTAAAATAAATAAATATCTCTCAGAAGTTTGCCTAGAACTGGAAGTCGTAAAACAGTTAAGCACTTTTACATTTTAAATCTAGTAATTATTTCTGTTTCAAGAAAATAGAAAAACTTTAGCTCTAAACATATTGTCTTCTTGCTGAGCTGAAACTGAGATAACGCAATCGTAAACAATTTCACTTTATTTTCTTGAGGGTTTGAAGTTAACTCTGTATGTTCCAGCTTCTACCCTCAAAACGTATATTTGCATGGGCATATAGTTTATATACATTTCTGTTCTTTTCCAGTAGGGTACACTGTGGTTACAGTCTTGAAGCTCAGTACATAACATACAGTTCAACACACACTTCTGCACCAGTAGTTTAATATCCACATAACATATAGTTGTCTTCCATTTGTATGACAAGCATATAAAGCATTAATATTTACAAATGACATATTATTTACAAAATTCCAGATAGCTGGGCTGGCAGCATTTCGGTTTGTACAAGGTCTCTGGGGAGGAAGTCTGAATGAGCAGGTCATCCAGGTAAGAAAATATTTTTATCCCCCTCATCCTGCAAAAAGGCAATCACAGGAGCGAAGCATTTGGTGAAAACGCTTGGGGCAGTACAGAGGCCAAAAGGAAAAGCCGAGAACTGAAAATGCAAGGGAGAAAAGAGAAACTATTTCCTGAAATAGGGATGAACATGGATGTGAAGATAAGTATCCCTGAAACCCACAGAGACTAGGAAGGCCTGAAGAAGTAGAGGAAATTGAGTCTGAAGGGACAGCATCCAAAATGAAGGGATGTTCAGAAAGGTGTTGAGGTGTAAAAGATCCAGAATGGTTCTCCAGGCGCCTTCTTTTCTGGGAACCAAAAACATTCTGGACTAAAACAGTGTCCCCTCTTTGGGAGTGGGAACTGCTTGGATAGTGCCTTGAGATAAAAGGCTTTGGAGTACCATCCAGAAAGAAAGGCAGCTGTCCCTGAGGAGATTGGAGAATGCTCAGAAAAGGAGGAAGGGATTTCCACATCATGAAGTATCCCTGATGGATGATGGGCAGAACACAAGAATCCCTGAGTGATCAGTAACCAATTGGGAGGGGACATGGAAAGAAGAAGAAGAGATAAAGGGACCTGACATAGGAAAGAAGGAGGTAGTCAGACAGAATCTGGCTTGTCTGGAAAAGGAGTTTTATGAGAAATAGGAGTCTGTGTGGACTTAGCAAGAATAACCCATCTAGAACCCTTCTTACCTTTGGGAGGAGGGCAAGACTGTTTATGAACAAATGCAGGGTTAGAGGGATCATGTTAGAAAAATATGTACTTAAACATATATAAACTGTTAAAAAAATATGTACTTAAACATATATGTAGTGCAAAGTTTAGAAACAGTATAATATGTAATGCATTTGATTCTATTTAACAATATGGCAGTAAAAATGATCTTGCATGTAATTGCTTGAAACTTAGCTGCAGTGTGGTTAACCTCTGACCCTGGCAGTAGCCAGCTCAGCAAGCTTATGTCTTTCAGCAATTATAATCTGCTGGGTTAGAAAAAAATAAATATGTATGCATGTATATCTTTCTTCCTTCCACCGAGAGGGATGGCCTTGTGAACACTATCAGAGATAGTGTGCAGCTGCTTACCAGAGAGACAAAGAAACGTATTAAGAGATAAACTGACTATTGTATGCAAACTAATCTAAAACCTTAAAAAAAGCAACATCTACAGAAAGACATTGTAATTAACCAGGTGCCTTGCAAGGCTGTGTTATTCTCATGAAAAAGTTTTTAAAAAGCATTACCTCAGCATCTTCTTATAAATAAAATATTGTGGACTATAGTGATGTAAATGCCCTGTGACTGACCAGGTCAGTAAGGTGGGCAAAAGCTGATTGCAAATGGTATATAATTAAAGGTATTTCCTGTATAGAGCCAGTCAAAACTCTATACTTGATTTGTATAGTTTTTTGCCTCCTAATGTACATTAGTAAAAAAACATTGTTTAAACCTAAGCATCCTGTGTTATTGACTGTCATTTTAAAAAGCCTAATAATTTTTACAGTCTGATTTTAACAATTTATTTGACAGATCATGTCTCTGAAATTTAAGAATAGGAGAAAAAATATCTTTCAGGGACTTAAAAAGCTACTATAAGGCCCTTGTGACCAATTCTACTGTGTAATGTTATTATTAACCAAATGGCAAGTGTGACCAACAGCAAGGCTATTGGAGTGGTCTATACAGTGTCCCCAAATATATATGGAAGTACACCAAGAGCTTAAATATCTCTAAACAAACCAGCCCCATAATTAAAAGGTTTAAATATATTTAATAATAAATAATAAAAGAACAAGACAATACTCAATAACAGATACAGTAACTTCAGAGTTCAGAATCACAAGAAATATTTTAAAACAACATTGCAGGACAGTCTCAAATAAATACAGAAAACATCTAAACTAATCTTTACTATATTCCTATCTCCATCTAAAATATACTTTTCCCTAATTACTTACTATTAGCAAGGCCAAAATGCTGAAGATGGATGTTTCTAGGTCCAAAGACAAATACAAAATAAACAGTCTCTGAGAAAGTTCCCAAATTAATATTAAAACATTACTGCTGAGTCAGCTTGGGATGACATCCCTCTGTCACCTGCCTTCAGTACCCAGGATAAAGGAAACTTAGAAGTCAGCACATCTGTGTCAAAATTACATATATTTTCTACATTAAGTAATGTACCTACTTGTTATTTTGAATTTTACATTGTATTGAATGCATTTTACATTGTGTTGACTTATGTCCTCTCTGTATTATTTTCTGTATTCTCCAGATTTGTCCTTGTATACACAACTGAAGTTATTTTATATTGTTTTGCAGTTATATTATCCGTGTGTCATGGAGCTCATCTCCCAGGGCCTCTACTGAAAATGGACATATATCCAGTTAGACTAGCCCAGTCAACAAATGTAAAATAAATAAATATCTCTCAGAAGTTTGCCTAGAACTGGAAGTCGTAAAACAGTTAAGCACTTTTACATTTTAAATCTAGTAATTATTTCTGTTTTAAGAAAATAGAAAAACTTTAGCTCTAAACATATTGTCTTCTTGCTGAGCTGAAACTGAGATAACGCAATCGTAAACAATTTCACTTTATTTTCTTGAGGGTTTGAAGTTAACTCTGTATGTTCCAGCTTCTACCCTCAAAACGTATATTTGCATAGGCATATAGTTTATATACATTTCTGTTCTTTTCCAGTAGGGTACACTGTGGTTACAGCCTTGAAGCTCAGTACATACCATACAGTTCAACACACACTTCTGCACCAGTAGTTTAATATCCACATAACATATAGTTGTCTTCCATTTGTATGACAAGCATATAAATCATTAATAGTTACAAATGACATATTATTTACAAAATTCCAGATAGCTGGGCTGGCAGCATTTCGGTTTGTACAAGGTCTCTGGGGAGGAAGCCTGAATGAGCAGGTCATCCAGGTAAGAAAAGATTTTTATCCCCCTCATCCTGCAAAAAGGCAATCACAGGAGCAAAGCATTTGGTGAAAACCCTTGGGGCAGTACAGAGGCCGAAAGGAAAAGCCGAGAACTGAAAATGCAAGGGAGAAAAGAGAAACTATTTCCTGAAATAGGGATGAACATGGATGTGAAGATAAGTATCCTTGAAATCCAGAGAGACCAGGAAGGCCTGAAGAAGAAGGGACAGCATCCAAAATGAAGGGATCTTCAGAAAGGTGTTGAGGTGCAAAAGATCAAGAATGGTTCTCCAGGCGCCTTCTTTTCTGGGAAAACAAAAACATTCTGGACTAAAACAGTGTCCCCTCTTTGGGAGTGGGAACTGCTTGGATAGTGCCTTGAGATAAAAGGCTTTGGAGTACCATCCAGAAAGAAAGGCAGCTGTCCCCGAGGAGATTGGAGAATGCTCAGAAAAGGAGGAAGGGATTTCCACATCATGAAGTATCCCTGATGGATGATGGACAGAACACAAGAATCCCTGAGTGATCAGTAACCAATTGGGAGGGGACATGGAAAGAAGAAGAAGAGATAAAGGGACCTGACATAGGAAGGAAGGAGGTAGTCAGACAGAATCTGGCTTGTCTGGAAAAGGAGTTTTATAAGTCTGTGTAGACTTAGCAAGAATAACCCATCTAGAACCCTTCTTACCTTTGGGAGGAGGGCAAGACTGTTTATGAACAAATGCAGGGTTAGAGGGATCATGTCTCTGAAATTTAGGAATAGGAGAAAAAAATATCTTTCAGGGACTTAAAAAGCTCAGCAGCTGCAGAACCAATGCGATGTTTATTATCAAGGGGAGCATCCAACAATTTAGCCTTTATATCATCAGACAAAGGCTGGAGATAAGCCAAGAGAAGCACTTCTGGACAAAACCAAATGCAGCAGGTCTACAAGAAGCATTAACTGCATCATAACTATATTTAATAGAAAGGCAAGTCACTTGGGAAGAGTAGCCCAACAAAGAAAGGCCAAAAACCTTCCCTCAGAATCCGGAAGGTCAGAGACGGCCTGAGTAAGAAGAGCCAATACATATCTTGTCATCTGGGTCTGATAATAGCCCAAAAAGGCCAGGGCAGCAACATTAAACACCTTTTTGCTGAGGCATTCCATGGCCTTACTGTCTTTATCAGAAGGAAGCAATTTAGTAGAAGGCAAGAGTTTAGAAGGTTTGCCAGAAGAGACAGACACAACAGAGAGGTTAACAGAGGGACATCTGTACTGAAACTACATTCAACAAGCACCTTATAAAACATGTCAGGCTTTTTAAGGGGTGCAGGATGGGAATCAGGAGCCTGAGAAGCTGTTGAAAATGTCCAACAAGGCAGCCAATACTGGAGGAACAGCTGAGGGCTTAAGAGACTTCATTTAGAGGATTCACAATAGGATTCACAATACCTCTCCTAGATGTCAGAAATCTCATTTAAAAATTCCATCATATGAGAAATAGTATCCCCAAACAGAGTTCCTCAAATGGGGAATCTGAGATAATGGCATCTTCCTCCTCAGAACCAAAGTCCAATGGAGAAGGAATGGAGAAGGAATCTGAGGGGAGTATGTCAGCGACTCTTCCCCCAAGTCCAAATCTTCATCAGAAATGTCCTGCTCCCTAGGTCTCTTAAGTGGAGTAGATGACCAAGGAGAAGCAGGGACATTAATTCTTGGGGAGGCTTCAAGGTCATGACTGCATTAAACAACCCCTGTGTAAAATCCTGCCATTCATGCTGGGGATTTTTTGAAGCAGCAGAAATGTGCTTATTTTCTGCTTCTTCTTTAGAGCAATATCAGCCCTGAAGACCTTAGGAGGTTTGGACACTTGCTGCATTCAACGTAGTGGGAATCTCCTCCAAATCAAGAATCTCCAGAATGTCCCTTGGTTCCCTCAGATATGATCAGCTGAGGTACCCCCTCAACATCTGCAATGGATGTCTGCAGAGCCCTCGAGGACATGTGAGAAGCTGGAGTAATGCCTACCTCCGATGTGGCTGCATTACAGGAATCTGATGGAACAACCAGATGATCTTCTGGGCTTTTACTAGCCTCTAGTGAGATGTCTCAGGGAGGCAAGACAGCAGACAAATTCAACCCAACTCTTTTGGTCTTCTTCTTAGCAGATGGCTGACCCCCAGAATGGGAAGATTCTACTACAGCACCCTGTGCCAACAACTTAATGCATTGGTTTTCTGGGTAAATAGACAAGGAGGAAAGATGACTACCAATGGTCTTAGGAACAAATGCTTGACGAATTGAGCACTTAGTATGGTCTTAAGAAGCACCCAAGCAAAAAAAGACACTGCTTGTGATGGTCCTTATGGGGAATCTGTCTCACACACTGACATTTTCCCTTTCTGGATAACATGTAAACTCGCAAACCAAAAGAAAATGAGAGGAGAAGAAAACCCCAGCAGGGCTGTTATCTGAAAACGGCTTGGCAACCAGCACAAATGAAGGAGCATCCAGACTGATGATGATGAAGATGGCATTCGGAGTGGAGGCAAAGAATTTCTCATGTATGTACATCTCTACGTCACCTTTACTCCCTCTATGCTGTGAGCATGTGTGATGTACGATGTCCTGGAAAACCTAATGCTTTGGTATACTGGCTTCACATTGGGCTAGCCTTGGCAGGGGATCCCTTTAGTGAAGAATATGGCAACAGTGATATGGAAGGACATTGATGAGTACCCAAACTAATGAGAAACAGGTGGAATGAGAGGCATCTGATGACTTACCACAAGGTGATACTCTGGAATCTTCAGCAGGAAGCTGGTATAAAAAGTTCAGGTGGAGTAGCACAACAAGGGAAGAAGCAAAAAATGCTGTCAACTCTGACCCAGGCAATGCTGTAGAGTGATGACCCAATCGGTTCTCATATGAAGGAGCAGCAGATGACACAGTATGCAGCTAAATAGGATATGTAACAGAAAGATGATCTGGAATTTTCCATAGAATGCCTACAGGAAACAAAAAGCAATAACTGTGCTCTCAGTTTAGAAGAAAATGATCTAGGGGATGAGTTGCTCGATTTAACAGAGATAGATAGACATATTAAGATCGATGGAAGAACTAGACTACATAAAGTAAGTAAGACCCAAAATGTTAGATGTCTAATAAAACAGATGAACACTGTAATCAAGACTATTAACATAAGTAAATTGGATACATTACCGTTAAGTGATACCACAAAACACCTAGCAATCAGGGAAAGGAAGGGAGGAAATAAAATGTCATCATGGTAGCATCAATACAGAAAACTATAAAGCAAATAAGACAAGAAGTGTCACTGTTAGAAGAATATAGAGAAAACAGATCAACAAAAATACTTAGAAAGCTAGCTATGGTAAAAGCAATGCACAGTATCAGAACAGAACAGGATATATTGCAAATAATAAACTAAATATATCAGCGCAGGCAGAAAAACGTAGAAGATATGCAGGAAAATATAAAGGAAGAGAACAAAATAAGCAATTCACTGATTACCTAAAATAGTTTTATAGAGAACTGGAAAACAAAGCAAAAGGAATAGAAACACCACCAAAAAGAAGAAATGGACACATTTTGGAGAAATATTTATTAAGACCTCATGGAACATAACAAAGATGCTAAATGGACAGAAAATTTAAAAGAAACAGTATGGAATACAAATGCATGGGATATGAAATGGGATGAAGTAACAGCCAAAGAAACTGAAACACAATTAAGAAAAGCTAACTGGAAAAACCCACGCCAGATGCAGTACCTAAATTCTGGCTGAAAGTATTAATACCTTTACACAAAGATTTAGCCCTGAGTACGAATTGCTTATATATGCATCCCGAAGAGACACCAAACCTGGTTAACAGGAAAAATGATACTCCTCTTTAAAAATGAACTCATAAGTCATCTTAAAAAACATAGACTAATAATTTGCCTTCAGACAATGTACAAACTATACACACTGGAAATGATGCAGAGTTTATAGACATTTAGGAAAAAACTCAATCATGGCAATAGAACAATAAGGTAACAAAAGAAAGTCATATGAAATAAAAGATCATTTGTGACTAAACAAAGTTACAATAGAGAACGCAAAAATGGGAAGACTAAGTATGGCATGGTTAGATTGCCAAAAAGCATCTGACAGCATTCCGCATTCATGGATAAATGAGTGTTTACAGATGAATGAGATGCATCCTACATTGATCAGAAACATTACAGTGACCATGAAACAGTGGCAAACCATTCTGCACTTAATGACACAGAGCAAATTATCATCCCAGGGATAAAAATTCAAAGGAAAATATTCATGGGTGACTTTCTGTCACCATTGTTGTTTTGTCTTGCCCTTAACCCATTTAGCTGTTTACTTAACAGATTAGGTCTTGGTTATGTTTTGGCTCCCAGAAAATAATCTTGCTTAAAGACTTCTCATGATGACTTGAAACTGTATAGTTCAACATATCACGGGTTGAAAGCACAACTGCAAGTGGCTAAAACTTTCTCAGATGGTATAACAATGTCATTTGATCATGATAAATGTGCAAAAGCAATGTTTAAAGCAGGAAAGTTGCAGTACCAAGAAAATATCAATCTGGGACAGGAATGTGATGAAAAGGAAATTGTGCAGGAGGGAGTGTATAAATATTTGGGAATCGATGAAGGATCAGCAATAAAACACAAACAAATGCAATTAAACCTCAGTAAGAAATATTTCAGAAGACTAAAACTGATATTGAAAACAGCCTTGACATCTACGGATAACGTCCAAGCTATAAGCTAATTTGCTTTTCCTTTTCTAACTTACAGTTTTGCTGTGAATGACTAGCCCCAAAAAGTAATGGATCAGTTGGACAGGAAAACAAGAAAAATGCTTCATGCTTATTAAACGATGTATAAAAATCACATTATACAAAGGTTATACATATACAAATCTTCAGTTGTGGGACTGCATGCATATCTGCTAACCCCATCAGATCCAGACATAGTAGAAATTTTAAAACATGAGGGGAGGAAGTCAGACAGCAACTACCATGTGCCAAAAAACAAGAGAAGAGAACATAAGGTGAAGGATCAGATGAAAAGGAAAAAATGTGGAAAAGCCATAAATATAATGGCAAGTATAGAGATTTCCTAGAGCAACCTCATGTTGATCAGAATTTAGGAATGGTTAAGGTTAGATAAGTTGAAATCAAATGATGAAAGGTTAATAATGGCAGCCCAGGATGGTGGACTATGTAATATTGGTCTACACATTCCACTGAACATGTGGGAGAAACAGACAATTGTAGATTCTTTAAAAAAAAGAATTGGAAACAGTTGCACATCTTGCTGCTGGGTGTGATATAATCATGGCAGAAAGCCTATACACTGAAAGGCACAATAAAGTGACACAACTGCTCCATTGCAGATTGTGCAAACACTACAATAGAGAAGTACCCAAGAAATATTGGGAACATGAACCACAAAGCATTACATATGAAGTTTACATCACACAATGACCCATTACCAAAAGTTCAGAAACTATATGTTATAAAATCAGATATAGTAGTCCATGAAAAAAAAGACAAAAGTGGCACTGATCATTGAAATTGTTACACCTAGTGATTATAGTGTCTCAGAGAGAGAGAGAGAGAGAGAGAGAGAGAGACAATGTCATAAAATATCAGGATTTGCAGGCAGAAATGAGAGCAATGTGGAAGAAAGATACCTAGACAGTTCCAATAGTAAAAGGAGCAATGGGTCTCATAAAAATAATGTAGTCATATTTAGATATGCTACCAATACACGTGACTCCGTGTGAACTGCAGGAGTCAGTTCTGGCCACAGTGCAGGTGCTGCAAAGTGCACTTTTGACTAACATTAATAATTGAATAAATACTAATTTCACAAACTTTTATTATACCCTGACTTAGGAGTGGTATCTAATCCCATTTTGGTATTAGAAACCTAAAAGACATGGAGAAATTAAAAGGAACAACTCTTTCACTCCTGTATAAGTCTGGAATGTTTCAGGACAACTCTGTAGAAAGACCAGTCTGAATAAGTACACAGTCTAATAAGGCAACCTGCATTCAAATGCATCAACTCCCATTAAAAAAGTAGAAAGAATTGCAGATAATGAAAAAAACAGACACTCAAATTTGCATATTATTTCAATCTTTGTTACGCCAGTCTTCTGAATAATTGCACACTATCATATTTCCTACACACTGTCTACTGTAGGTACTTAAAATGAAACACAGTAGATCGGTTGTATGAGGTGCCCAGACAAAAATATCACATGCATAGTAGTGTACTGAAAAGGACTAAGAGCATGCTTTAGGATGCCACATAAATGGAGCAAGTTTTTTGTTAAAGGAAAATAGGCAGAGTAGCTAGAACAGGTTCAAATAACAAGAGTAACTTCATTAATTAAGGTGGGGATCTTGTTACAGCACCCTCCCCCCCCAAAAAAGTCTGAGTTAAAAACTTAGTGCTACTTTTATTCAATCATTATTTTATTCATTTGTTGACCAGATAGGGGCAACCTGAAAGCACTGTTTGGTTAAGTGACTTGCCCAGAGTCAAACATGAGGCACATGGAGGTAGAGGGAATCAAACTTGTACCACGGACTACAGAAAGCAGCTCATTAACATCTCGGAACCTTAATCTACTCTGCTAATCAAGAGAAATTCATCCAAGGATTACTGTATAGAATAGAGTCTAAGGCCATTCACCTCTATACAGTTAGGTTAGGCAAAATAGAACTTGACTCTGGGTCTGTAGTACTTCAGTTCCTGTTTATTTTTTCACACAAAACTTAACCAATGGTCATATGAAGCTCACACTTTCCACCTTTCTGAAAAAATGTTAAGTTTATGAGAGAAAACAGGTCTCAGCCTCACTAGTGACAGCACCTACCAAAGGTTTCATAGGTAGTTACTAAACTAATGATCTGTGAGGATCTTTAGAAGCCTTTCTATGCCTTCCCAATAAGTTTCTAGATCTAGCATATTTAGTAAGATTAACACAAAGCCCTTTGTATTATGAGTATGAGTAGCCAAGAGGTAGGCAGATATTTATATATTACCCCCTGCATAAGTGACAAGGATGCCAGTCCAGGGATGAACTAGTGGTTTTCCCATCCACTCAGCCACCTTATGTTTGACTAGAGAAAGAGACAATTCCAGAGAAGTGGTATTTTCTGTGAGACGCATCTATCCCTCCAGCATGGTCTATTTAAGTTGCAGAAGAGATTGAGATTTCTTCTGCTGGTGTTTCTGCCACTACTGGAGTTGCAGATTTATAGTAATGTGAAAGGCTGGGGTCAGCAGATGCCCTGTAAGTAAGGTAGAGATCACTCCTCAGTAGCCTGTAAGATGCCAAAAAAGAGGGACACAGCTTTGAGGCGACCAGTGTAGCTTTTGTGACTTAGGCCATATATTTTCTTAGGGGTCTATATCATGCAAATAAAATGTGATATATCTGAGAGCCATAACACTGACACACACAACGCAAATGGTAGGAAAGCCAAAACACCTAAATGACAAAATTTATCATATCGAATCACCATGGTTGGCCAACACGAACGGAATTACATTTCCTAATCACTGCAAATGATGAATGATTATGAATTTCGTCGTTTAGGTGTTTCAGCTTTTGTAGCATTTGCTTTATATGTGTCGATGTTATAGCACTCGGGTATATCACGTTTCGATTGTGTGATATAGACCCTTTTCTTAGAAAGCATTGTGGTCATTCAAGTTATGCCAGGTGTTTGGACAGGTACATAACAAAGAGGGCATTATACTCACTGATTGGCCTAATGAGTGTAGAATACAGTGGAATGATCACCTCCCTGGACATGGATGCCATGCCCTCACTAATAAGTTGCATAATGAAAATGGACTTCCTTGTAAAAGTGAATATATGGTTTTTAAATGTCAGCTCATTGTTCACATGGGTCCCCAGATCCCTCACTAATTGGTCAGTTTTCATGAGTGTGCTGCCAATGTGACAGTTTCACAGCATGTCATGCTTGCAGAAGGTTACAATTATACATTTTTTGACGTTTAGTTTTAGGCCACGGCTTTGACACCAGCTATTTGTCAGGGAAAGGCCTTCTTGAAGGATATCGGTATCTTACAGAGAGTTTATGATGGCACCATGCTTACACTCATCTGCAGACTTGGTCAGCCATAACCCCTTAGCATTAGCATTGACCTCCAAGAAGTAGATGTCAAAGAGGAGTGGCCCAATGACCAAACACTGAGGTATAACACTAGTGACAGGTCTTTTGGAGGAGGCAGAGCCACTCATCCCAATTTCCTGGGTTCTATTTGTTAGCCAATTGCTTTCCCATGAATTACACAGGAATTTACATTTAGCTGGATGGGTTTTTATCAACTATACCTGAGTAGGGAATGGTGTTGAATGCATTTGTGAAGTCTACAGCCCTCCTTCAATGCTTCAGTATCCTTTCTGAAGAAGTCTACAAAACTGAGTAGTCAGGATCTGCCCTTGACAAAGCTAAAATGACTTTGGTCAAGAGTTTGTAGGTTGGCTGTGTTTTCATACATTAATTCCATATGACTGTTTCCATAACATCATAGTTGGGGCTGGTTGGGCTTATAGGTCTATAGTTTCCTAGGTCAGCTGATACCTTACCTTTGTGCAGGGGGATGACTGTTGCAGTCTTCTACTCATCTGGTACAAACCCTGCTGAGTGATAAAAGCTATATTTTTTTGCATGTGACCTTTTAGAGATGCTCTCTGATACCTGCTACGTTTTGTTTTCTGTTTTAAGAAATCTGCTTGGTCTGGTGTTTTTATTCTATGTGAGAGGTGGACACTAACATTATCTAGGTTGCACATTTCACAGGTTTTTTCATTGGTTAAGTTGTCTCCTGAGTGATACTTAAATACTCAGTGAAATTATGGTCTCTGTCTTTGTCTGAAAAGATCTGAATCCTGCATAAACTAAAGCACTGCTGGTGATTCCCTGCTGTGCTTCCTACCCACACTCCCACTTGCTGATCTGCTTTTTAAATCTGGTAATTTTAAGCTGCCCAACCCTACTGTACATTGAGCTTAAGCTCCTCCCCCTTTCTACACTGTTGATATCCTCAATTATTTATTTGCCTGTCTTGTGCTTATACTGAAAAAGTGCATTTTTCCTCCCATTGTCTTTTCTACTTGATCTGACTTCATTATCTAGCTAGCTGTTGGATAAAGTAGTGCATTTTACACTCTAGCGAACAACTGTTTTTATACAAAATAGGTCAATGGATTTTGCATCTAGTGCACTGGGAGGTAGCCTTGACTGTTTAGGTTGGGGAAACACTTGAGATTCTGAATGTAGTTTTATTGGCTGGAGAGCTTATTAATAAGCTTAATCTTGTTTTTTAGTGCCTTTATAAATTCTGTACAACTGAGTTTCTCTTGGCTCATTTATTCAAAGCAAAGTACTTTTATTGAATAATCACACTTTTATAAGCTGTTTAACGTACACTGCTGTATCTATATTGACATGTATTTGTGGTAGCAAGTTTGTTTGTGGTAGCATTTCATTCTGGGGGCTCCTTTATTGTGCTTTTTCACTGGGAAAACTGGGATTGTTCATCTGGTGGCAGCAGGAGTTTACCTGGTCTATCTGAGCTGCGAAATACACAACAGGGCTCTATGTATTTTTTTGCACTTTTCTGCACTTGATTTGCACTGTTCTGATACCTAGAGAGCATAGACTAAATTCAGACCTCCTAAATCTAGCCTGCTACTGATACACTTGAGCACTAAACTAGCCACCTTATATTAAGGATGGCTCCCCTGCACCTTGTGGAAGAAGTGTGTGGATCCAGCCCTGTCTGAGCTTGGGATTGCTGGAGGAAGGTTCATTGTGTGCATTCCTATTGGTAGATTAGCTCAAAAGTGTTTTAATTTCACCTGTATTTAAAGTCTCACTTTTGCACATTGCAGTGCACTGTACAAAAGGGGTTAACAGTCCCTGTACAGACACAAACACCTTGAAACTCAATTTTTCCCTAGACATCTGTCAATGGAACCCTCCCAAGCTTCTTACTGCACTACAGGCACACTAAGTAGAGTTGCCACACTTATCATTCATAGCTTTCCAACAGAACAAACACGTTCGTTAGTCATAGCACAAAAACTGGTCAAACTAGGCCACTCCCTTCCCTAATAGTACATACGGTAAAAACCTGCTATAGTGGATGGGCAGTTTCCCATCATTTTACCAGCCAGCCTGATTGACATAGGCATCCTGAAACAACATAGTAATTGCCTCATGTATACTGACAACCACTTACTCTTAAAACAAATACCTTATGTGAGAAATGTAATTACACTATGAAATTGGAATCAAATATCTCACGTAACAAGCCAGACATCAAAAATGTTGTCAGGACACACATCACCTCTCACATAAAATGAGGTCATGACACACAAACCTACATTGTGGAGGTACTCACTAGAAGCCTACCAAAAGATCAGAGACCTCACAAATGTGAACCATTTGCACACACTGCTATGCAAACAGAAACCTCTACACATAATAATAATACATACACCAGTGTCTCAGCAAATAAGCCCCTAAGGCAAAACACCTCAAAGCCTAACGTCTTTGTCAAAGGTGACTCCATAATGAGACACACAGATGTCCTCTTCATCAGGGTGGAGAAGGTCAAGGTCAGCTACCTGTCAAGGTGCCATGATTCGTCAAATCACACATGCACTCAAGTCACTCAACAAGTAGCACTATGACTCTATCATAATCCATGTAAGCCTAGCCCTAAGCAGCATTCTACCTTCATCCAGGATGATGTCATCCAGAATGATGCCACAATATAAACAAAAAATTATTGACTTCAAAAAATTGGCTTGACTTGTGGTGTCAGTCCAGGGGCATCCAGTGTCTGTCAGCATGGGAAGACATGGTCTACAGGTCATGCCGCTTTGTCAGAGATGGCCTGCACCTGTCTCCTCTAGGGTTTACTGGCAAAGGCACTTGCCTCCCCATAGTGCCTTTTTTAGGCAATGTCAAAACAACACAAATTCGGACGCAACAAAATCCACCTGAGAAAAACTCATAGTTCTGCTGCTTAATGCTAGGAGTCTAAACATGAAACTGCATGCCCTGGAAGTACTCCTCACCTTGGAAGATGCTGATGTATGTACACTTACTGAGACATGGTTCAAAGTTGCAGAGAGCATCTTGGCTGTGCAAGGCTACAATGCCCTCCACAAGTTCAGACCTCAAAATGAGCATGAAAGAATTAAAGGTGGATGTGTATCAATCTTCATTAAAGCCAAGTTCACCTTGAGACTGGTCAAACAATATGACTCTCTTGAACTATTCTATGTCCAATTAACTAAAGGCAAAATACCCTACCACATCATTGCTAGCTCTAGGTCCCCCACCATGAACCAAGAAAACCACACTGCCTTTCTGGATTTACTGAAGTCACCCACCATACAGACCAGAATCTTAGTCATGGGAGATTTCACCTATCCTTCCATTGACTGGGTGACATACATGAGCATGATTATGCTCGTCCAGAGGTTCCTGGACTTTGTCAACATGAATGCTCTGGAACAGCTAGTCTGCACCCCCACATGGGTCATAGTATTCCCCAATATGGGGGGGTCACTGCGCTCCCTCCTTTGTGATGCTCTTCCTGGTAGGGTCAGACCATAAATCAGTCTCATTCAAAGTATTGAACCTGTCACCAACCTAGGGGCAAAAAAAACAAAAAAAAAAAAAATTTTCCAAAGCAAACTACAGCCTATTAAGTGATAGTATAAAAAGTTTTTATATCTTCTGCAATCACAGACAACAAGGACTCCTATGCAGAGGTGTACACAAATGCCCTGTGTAAACACTTAAGCAGTTGTACAGACTTGGCTGTGCCTGACCGGATGAAAACCAGATCCTCCAAAAAAAAACAAGCCACCGTGATGGGCCTCAAGCATAAACACGTAACTGACTCAGCAGAGGAAGAATTTCATCCACAGAATGAACAAGCAAATCAGAAATCTTGTAAAGTCCTCTAAAGCTAATTACAAAGGTAAATAGTATCACTATCTAAGAATGATAATAAGGTACTCTTTAACTATGTCCAAAATCTAAAAAGAACTGCCCAGTTCTGTGGTAAACTAGTAGTAGATGGTACCACTCATACTACACTTGAAGAAATTGCCAAACTGCTAGCTGACAGATTTGGTGCAAACTTTACCCCCCCCCCACCCCCCATCCACACCAGCCATTCCTCAAAGCATACCTAACATCTGTCCTCTGCCTAGTATTTCTAGAGATCAGGTCATAGCTGCACTTTCCATGGCCAAAAACACAGCCCCAGTGGGACCAGAAAACATCTTAGGTTGGTTATTAAGCAATCTAAAACAGGATCTAGCAGACCCACTTGGCATTCTCTTTAACCCTTTAAACATAGCCTCGGAAAGTACAGTTGTGTACACTTACCATAAATGTAGATGGTCGAGTGTATTCACTGTTGCAGTCCTAACATATGGGGTTATCCGGCTCCTGGTAGCCCTCAGTTGGCCCGAATACCAGAGTCCTCGGTATATGATGTCGGCTGCCCTCGGTTGTAAACTGATGTCAGAACATCAGGTATAAAGGGTGGCAGCCGATGCCATTTCCTCAGTTTTTCTTGCCTTAACTGTCAGGAGCCCCCAAAAGAAGGCCAAATCAGGAAGGAAACACCCTGGAAAAAAGCCATCCAAAAATAACATAAGTAGTCTGTGCTTTAAGAAAAAAGGGGGAATGGAGGGTGGGAAACCACGACTGCAACAGTCAATACACTCGAACATCTACATTTATGGTAAGTGTATACAACTATACTATGTTCTTTGTGTTTCACTGTTGCAGTCCAATCATACGAGTTGATTTCCAAAGCCCAGGAAGAAAATAAAAGGGGGGAGGAAAAATCACAGATTAAGGGATGGTAAGGAGGCCTTGCAAAACCACAGAGGCAAAACCAGCCCTAGATTTAGAAAACAAAGATAGGTTGTAATGCTTTGTGAAAGTATGGACAGAAGACCAAGTAGCTGCTTCTAGAATGTCCCTAGTAGGCACACCTCTCAAAAAAGCTGAAGAAGTAGAAGCTGCTTTAGTAGAATGGGTCCTAATACCCTGGGGGAGAACCTTTCCATGCTGCAGGTAACAAAAGTGAATACAATGAGCAATCAATTGGAGATGTTTTGTTTGGAAATAGCTTTACCCTGAGCCCCAGGAGCAAGACTAACCAACAACTGCTGAGACTTCCGAAATAGTTTAGTCCTTTTTAAGTAAAATCTCAACTGTCTGTGCACATCAAGAGAGTGCAGAATCCTTTCCCCTTTATTCTGGGGATTACTGAAGAGTGCAGGCAGATGAATAGACTGGTTAAGTGTCAGACTGGAAACCACCTTAGGCATAAAGGACGGATTAGTTCTCAAAGAAACCCAGTCTGTATGAAAAATAATGAAAGGTTCTACTGCCATTAAGGCTTGCAGCTCTGAAACCCTTCTGGCGGAAGTAATAGCCAAAAGAAAGGCAGTCTTCCATGAAAGGAACTTTAAATCTGCAGAGGTAGCAGGTTCAAAGGGAGGAACAGTAAGCTTCTCCAGGACACAATTAAGACCCCAAGCAAGAGTAGGAGCTCTTCTGGGAGGTCTAAGATTGCTACTCCCCTCAGGAACCGTTTCATCAAGGGGTGAGAAGAAACTGGTTGCTCGAAAGAACAATGAGGAGAAATTGCTGAAGCATGAATCTTATCTGAAGAAAAGGAAAGTCCACCATTAAGCAAACCTGCTAGATAATCAAGAATGAGGGAAAGAGAAGGTTGGGAAGACTATTCTCCTTTAGCCTGCATCCAAGAGCAAAATCTCTTCCATTTATCTGCACAGGATTTCCTGGTGCTAGGCCTACTGGCCTCATGAAGAACTTCAAACACCTGATGGGAAAGATTTAAAGTATTAGCCAGGAAGTTAAATGCAGAGTTTGAAGATGAGGATGAAGAAACTTTCCCCCCTCCTGAACCAACAGATCTGGTACTAGGGTAAGATGCCAAGGCTGAGCTTGGGAAAGGCTGCGAAGAAGGGGATACCAATGCTGCCTGGGCCAATTTGGTGCTATAAGAATAGCCTTTGTTTTTTCAACCCTTATTTTTAGCAGCACTCCGGGAAGGAGAGGCAGAGGAGGGAAGGCATAAATTGAGAGTTGTGTCCATGAGAAGGACAAAGCGCCCACTCTCTATGCTTTGTCGTGAAACTCTCTGGTGCAGAATGTTGGAAGGAAATGATTGGTGTGAGGAGAGAAAAGATCCATCTGAGGAGTGCCCCAATGCCGAGTGATGTGATGGAAAATGATCTTGTTCAGTTGCCACTCGTGAGGATCCAGATCATGTCTGCTCAATTGATCTGCCAAGGAGTTTAGCCTCCCTGGAAGATACTGGGCTATGGGATGTATGCCCATGGAAGCTGCTAAGGACCATAGTTTCATGTTGTGTTTGCGCAAAGGGTAAGAGTGAGTCCCCCCCCCTGCTTGTTGATTTACCACATGACTGTGGTGTTGTCTGTCCTGATCAGAAGAGTCCTAGGGTAGAGTAGGTCCTTGAAAGCCAGCAAGGCCTGCTGCAATGCCATCAATTCTTTTAAGTTTATGTGCAGATGAATCTGTTGGGTGTTCCAAGTCCCTTGTATGCCCCTACCTTCCAGGTGTGCCCCCCGTGCATAATCTGAGGCGTCTGTGGTGAGAGTCCTGCTGGCAGGTGGTGGGTGGAAAGGCAGACCCTTGTTCTGAGAACAGGCTGTCGCCCACCAGAGAAACTCCATTTGTAGATAGACTTGATTCTTCCCCTTATTCCCCAAGTCGTGTGTGTGCTGACACCAAAGGTTCTTGAGGTATCACTGAAGTTTTCTCATAAGCAGTCTTGCATATGGGATCATTAGGATACATGAAGCCATGAACCCTAGTGCTTGCAGGAATTGCCTTGCAGAGAGCTGGGTCATGCTTGCCAAGTTCTTGAAATAAGCCGACAGATCTTGTTGTTTGTCTTGAGGGAGGAGTACCATCTGGGTGGCTGTATTCAGACTCGTTCCCAGGAAAACAATCTCCATTGTAGGAACCAGCTTTGACTTCTTCTCATTGAGAGTGTAACCCAAAGAAGTGAGAATGTTCTTCACGAAGTCCAAATCCTTTTTTAACTGTTCTGGCGAGTTTGCTTGAATGAAACAGTAGTCCAGGTAAGGATAAATTTGAATGTTCCTCTGCCTGCAAAAAGCAATGGCTGGCGCCAGGCACTTTGTGAATACTCTGGGAGCAGTAGATAAGCCAAAGGGCAGTGCAGAGAATTGGAAGTGTTGCTCCTCAGCCCTGAAACAAAGAAACTGCCTGCAACTTTCCCTTATTGGGATGTGCAGATAAGCTTCCTTGAGATCCAAAGTTACCAGCCATGAACCCTTTTCCGACATGGACAGTAACTGTTGAAGAGTGAGCATCTTGAATTTGGGAATCACCAAAAAAGTGTTTAGAATAGACAGATCCAGAATAGGGTGCAGGTGCTCCCTTTTTTGGGAACCAGAAAAAGTCTTGAATAAAAACCTAGTCCTGCCTGATTTGCAGGAACTGGCTCTATAGCCCCCATAGTCAGTAGAGAAGAAATTTGATTCTCTATCTCTGCCCTGAGAGTTCTGGGTATGTCTGGGTACCCTTGCAGAACAGGGAAGGTGTGAAAATAAAACTTGTAACCTTGGTTTACTATGTTGAGTACCCATTTGTCATCTGTGATGGTTGACCATACCCCTGCGAACCTGGCTAACCTTCCCCCAAAGGAAACCCTGGGCCCACAGAAAAAGAAGGCCGGAGTCATTGAGAATGCTTGCTTTGGGAAGCCGGCTTAGAACTCCCCGATTTAGCAGAAGAAGGATGCCATTGTTTAGTCCTTTGAGGGGCAGAAGCCTGCCCTCTGGAAGATCTGAAACTCTTAGGCCTAGAGCGATGCTGCTTGCCAGGATCAGGGAAAGACCAGTTTTTGGAAAGATAATGCCTACTAAACCGAGGAGGCTGAAACTGAAGGAAATCTTTTACAGCTTGCATAGATTTTGTCTTATCCTCCAACTTTTTCAGTATCTCCTCAGCCTGGTTACCAAAAAGGTTGTCTTTGTGCAAAGGAACATCCAGCAATTTAGATTTTAAGCTTCAGAAAGAGGCTGCTCCCTAAGCCAAACATGCCTTCTAATAACGGAACCAGTGGCTGCTGCTCTGCAGGAAGCCTCCAAGGTGTCAAAACCACAATGAAGAGAATGCTTATTAACCAGAGTAGCAGAACTTAGTACAGCTTGTAAGTTTGTGTTCTCTGACATGGAAGGAATATCCCCAAACTTAGCTTTAATAGCCCCCAAAGTATGCTGCTGATAGTTAAGCATGTGAAAAAGACAATTCACAGATCTAATGGCAAGAGTTGCAGAGGCATAGACCTTTTTACCCCACCTGCCCAAGGCCCTAGACTCCTTATCAGAAGGTACAGGGTTTTTAGCAATAGTAGCCTTAACACCCTTGGGACCTTGAGAAATAATCTCAGGATCAGCAGTAGGGTTTCGAAAAAGAAATTGATGAGAATCAGGAACCCTATAATACCTATCAGGTGTTCTGGGAGCAGGAGGAACAGAATTAGGAGTTAAAGAATTTTCCATGAAAACATCATCCACAACTTCCAAAACAGGAGGTATAGCCAGAGGTTTACACTCTGATGAATCTAAAAATTCCTGGATCCTCTTCGTAGACTGAGGGAAATCCTGACTTTCCCATTTAAAGTGCTCCCTAAGAGTATTCAAAGTATCCCCAAAGGAAAAATCTTCTGGAGGGGAGGCAGAGGGGATAGAATCCTCAGCATCAGAATCCTCAAAGCCAGAAAAAAGTTGAACATTTCCTTCCTCACCAGCAGAAATACTGGAAACCTCAGAATCTGATTCAGACAAAACATCAGGAGACAATACCCTAGCCCTTGTGGAAGGGGGGGGGGGGTGAGAGCACTTAATAAGGGTAAGATGATCACCTGCCATCTTTACCAACTGGGAGTGAGGAACAGGAGAGGAGGCCAGACGCCCGCTTGTGGGTAGATTTGCGGCTGAAAGGTTTGCTAGAAATCCAGAGGGACTCAGGAGGCCTAGCAACTGCAGAAGTCTGAGCTAAGGTAGTCAGTCTGGCTCTGATCTCATGTCGAAGAGAAGAGGTGTCAGAAGCCAGTGCCTGCATAGTGGCTCCGGACCCATCTGAGGTGGCAACAGGTGGAGGGTCTGAAGACAAGATAGCCTGTGGCATGGAGGACTCCGTAAAGGTCTTGGCACAGACCTGCAGCTGAAAATATGCTGACTGAAGGGGCTGCAAAAGCACCTCACTAGCTACTGCTGGGCCAACGACCAATTTCACTGGTGCGTCGTCAGCAGCTTTAACCCTAGTCATGTCGTGGTCCTTGTCCTTACGTTTCCTACGTATATCCAAAGTCGGGAGACTAGAAGAAGCCATACTGATGAACTTGGGCCAGACTCTGAAATGCCTATATAAAAATCTTACCTCTATGGCATATGGTACATGGGTTGAAAGAAGCACAGAGATCACAGTTAGGGACGTTGTGCTCAAGGCCCAAACAAGTTTTACAATAGGAATGAAAATCACGATGCGGAATCTGTTTTCCACAGGCAAGACAGTTATTAACTTTATCTGACATTCGTTAAAGCAAGAAAAGAGGATCCCCAATGGGGTACTTATCTGAAGGCGTCTTCAACTTGGTAGTCGGAATGCAGAAAGAAGGTAAATGGCCGAACGGCACTAGTGCGAATTGCATCTGCTTCAGGCTCCATGGCAAGAAAGACTGGGAAAAGGTGTCGGCAGCCTCACTTTATAGCTGATGTTCTGACATCAGTTTACAACTGACTGCAGCCGACATCATATACCGAGGACTCTGGTATTCGGACCAACTGAGGGCTACCGGGAGCAGGATAACCTCATATGTTAGGACTGCAACAATGAAACACGAAGAACATCTGGCTTTTTCCCAGCAGAGTGAAGAAGAGCAACAGTAATCCCCCTGCACAAAGGGGGGGGGGGGGCATCAACTACCCTGGGAACTATAGACTCATAAGTCTAACCGGTTCCCTATTAGAAGACCGAAGACACATTCTTTCAAATGCATCTTGGTCAAACTCAAAAGCCTGAAACAGCAAAATATCGAAGTGGCTTTTAAGCAAATTTTTTCCCTGGGAAAGAATTTGCTTGGCCGCTTCTTTACTTTGCTGCTTTGAGCACTGTAGTGCGGTCTCAGAGTTGGTATATTTAAGTGGGGGGGGGGTAAAGCCCCCCACTTAATGCAGTGTTTAAAGTATAAATGCACCAAATTCAAACTGAGAACAAATTGAAGAGCAAACTCCAGGAAAAGCAGCATCCACCAAACACTTTATTAACAAGACACAGCTGTTAAGCGCTTTTGAAAATCTTCATCAGAACAACAAAAATCACAGAAAAGACATTCCCAATATATACCCCTCTTAGTACATCACACGGCATTGTAAATTAGTCATTTAAAGCAAAACTAACAATTATATAAAAAAGTTAAAAAGTTTAAAAATTATTATTTAATACTGTATGCCAATAGCTTTAACAGTGGGGTAATTGAACAACAATCATTTAACCCAGGATAATTGCAGGAGTCCAATAAAATCTGCCATCTAAGTTCCTGTCTGCCTAAACGTTCATTTATTATCCACCCCTGTAAATCCTTATGTATATGTTCTATAATTAAAAAATTTAAATTATGATTAGTATTTCTTTCAACATGCCTATAAAGTGCATTTGTGCATTTTTTATTTCTAATATTTAAAACATGTTCATATATCCGCTTCTTAAAATTTCTACTGGTTTTTCCAATATAAAATGCTGAACATTGGTTGCATTGTACAAGATAAACAACATTAGAGGTATTACATGAATACTATCCCTTTATTTTGTACTTTCTATTCCTGATACAAAAATTATTGGTGGTGTTTAAATAGGCACATGAAGAACAATAACCACATTTTCTTGTACAAAACTGAACATGTCTCGTACCTGTATTATAGGTGTTCCCTTTTTCCAATCTTGTTTTTAGGACCTATCCTTTTTGCAGACCACTGTAGGTAAAGGACCCACTTTGTCCACCAAATCATTATTTTTAAACATAACATACCAGTTTTTACAGATACTACTAAAAATCAGATCACTGTCTAAATTAAAAGTAGTGATGAAGCTGAGTGTGTATTTATTACCTTTCGTTATTATATTGATATGATGAACAAACAGAAAATGCCATATTTAAATACCCTAACCCTTACAGCCATTGGCTGACAAAGCAAACATTTCCTGTAAAATAATTAAGCAGTTTAAAAAGACAGTAACACATAATCATAGCAACTGCCCACTACAACACATCAATTGCCACCTACCAACCACATAGACATTAATGTATTGTGTATTGAAGTATGATTTAAAACACAGATCTTGAATAAAATCACATAAAAAAGCTGATTTTAGTTTTAATACAGAACTAATGGATAATGGATTAAATCAAATGCATGTCAACCACCTGGGCTCAATGACAAGTTATCCATTAGTTCTGTATTAAAACTAAAATCAGCTTTTTTATGTGATTTTATGTGAACACTGGCAGCATGGACTTGAATATTATTGCTCCAACAGTGGCAACACTTGCATCTAGTGTTGCTGGGCTTTCCGCTAAGGTAGAGTCACTTCTGGGTCAATTAGCGGATCATCATAGCCAGGGGCTCAATAATACTGGTATATCGAGTCCTGACATCTCAATGAATACCCTAGCACAAAGGAGCACTAATTCTAATGATCACTCTCATGAACGAGGTCTGGCAGGCAGCAGTAATGTTAATGGGAGTGGACTAGCATCTAGCAACATGCTAGATGCACGTAATGACAACATGCCATCATTTTCGGTTGAGCAATGGCTCAGGAACGGAATTATCTTTGATGGACAGAATATGAATGCTACCACAACACAGCAGTCTCGAGCAACAATTTTGGGGTTTTAAGGAAGCTTTATTCAGGTACAAACATTTGCAATTGGAAAATGAATATCTGCACGAGTGTGTAAGGAGAGATCAGATTCCCAAGGGCCTTCGGACATGGAAATATCCGACTGGGATTATTAAGGACTCACAGTTACACCGGGACTTAAAGAACATTTTCAATAAGCAAGGTTGTAAGTTGTTAAACATTTTTATTACTGATAACAATAAGAAAATGGCTGCTATTTTAAAGGACATTAACAAACTTGATACTGAAATTAAGCATGATTTATTATTTGAACACAGGTTGGTTGAATTTAACAATTTAATTAAAAGTGTTGATAATGACTTGGTGCAATTGCAAAAAAGGAAAGAAAGAAAACTGTTCAGGGATAAAACTGATTATAATGAGGGGAGGGCATACCCTGACCCACCCCTGGGCCAACAAGCTAGGTGGGCTGAAAGATGTGAAGAGGTTAATGTAATTAATGAAGATGATGATGTGGTAGATTCAGTGGATGACAATGACCCTTTAGAACCACCACCTCTGAGGAGATCCCAGTGATTTATGAATCAGAGTGGGGGGGGGACAAGTGAATTATCAGAATCAATGGAGGAAGGAGGGGGAGACAACAACAACAGTATTGGAGGTGATGAAGGATACCAATGAAAGGGAAGGGATGTATGAATGTACCATTGTGAATAATCTTGAGCATAATTTCAGCATTTACAATTATAGTAGGACAACTGTGAGTACTGATTGGGCAGAACTGTTCTCAAAAGGGCTCAACTTTGTGCCAACAACTGGTAGTGACATTGTCAATACTATTTTGGAGTTTAAACTATTCACTAAGAAGTTGAATTTGGAACTCTTTTTTTTCACAAGATGGGCTGGACAATGCATGTTGCAGAGAAATCTAGGCCGATTAAATAGACCAAGTATTTTCATTCCCCCTATGCACCCAACAGTACAAATGTATGAGACCCTTTGAGAAAATGAATTCAGAAAAGTGGTTGCCAAAAACAATAACAAAAACCTTCTTGACAACAACGGGGCCAATAATTTAACTAGGCAAGAAACTACATTGCTCCGTAATATTTTGGAGAATGATGAAATCAGGATTATGAAACCGGATAAGCGGGGAGGTATTGTTATCATGGATGTGTGTGATTACAATAGTAAAATGACTGACTTATTGTATATTGACACATACACAGAGGTTTCCAAAAACGAGTTGAATATATCCTACAGGCGTATAGATTTAGACACTGAACAATTTTTACTCAATGAGCAAATTACTGTAGAAACTTCTAGATTCTTGGAAACTAAGCATCCTAGGATTCCTACCATTTTTGGAATCCCTAAAATACATAAGAGTATCTCTGACCCCCCTTACGACCGATTGTCGATGCAAAAGCTTCTAAAATCTTCAGTTTGGCTAAATATATTGACAATACTGTTAAGCACACCCTCAATAACAGAGACCTAGGGATCAAGGACTCCTGAGACTTTCTGCCTAAGTCAAGAACAATATGTACCACAAGGACTTGATCTTGGTCACCACTGACATCTGTGACCTCTTCTCAGTAATACCCAATGATGTTGGACTAGAATGGTTCTATGACTATTTATGCTTAAACAGTACATTGAACCATGACACTATCCTTACTATCAGGTCCTGTATGGAAATGGTTCTGGACAACAATTTTATCACTTTTGAGGGGCATTTATTTAAGCAGGTGCAGGGGGTGGCAATGGGCGCATGTTGCATACCGTCATTTGCTAACATTGTATTAGCACAGTGGGAAGACCTCTACATAATGAACTCTGAATTCAAGGACATGTGGGTACTATATGGATGGTACCTGGATGATATGGTCTTATTTTGGCATGGGAGCGAAGATGACCTGAACAGGCTCTTTGTTTACATCAAAAAAAACCACCAACTTTTTGAAATTTACCATGACCAAGGACCTTGACAGCTTGAATTATCTGGATGTTCCTATTAAGAAAGATCACTTTAAGGGTAGGTTTACTTTGCACCTTTATAGAAACCCAACCTATTCTAACTCTTTGTTGAATTTTGAGAGTTGCCACCCTCTGCATCAGAAAAAATCCCTTGTCAAGGGTCAGTATGTGAGATTGGCCAGAATGATGTCGGACCAGGACGATTTTATTAAAGAATGCGATGTCCTAATGGGTATGTTGAAGAAAAAAGGTTACCCTTAAACTTTGTCAATGACATAGCTGAAGAAGTCAAAATCAAAAAGAGCTGGGGGTATTTATTCTACACTCTTGGAGAAGCCTGAAGGTTTGAATAGAACCTCTGGTTTGGTAAAAACTGACAGTTTTACTAGGACATGTGTCCTGCCCTTCACCAGGGATTTTTTTAACATTAGAAGCATCATTTATGATTTTTGGACCATTTTTTTATTTGGATGAGAAGATCAGCAAAAGGTTGGGGGAAAACCCTCTTGTGGTTTACAAAAAGGGCACCTTCTTGAAAGGCCTGGTGGAGAGGAAAAAGTTAAAGGCAGGCCTTGGTGGAACTTTTAAATGTGGGAGGTGTGGACAATGCCCCTATATATTGGACACTGATTCCATTAGAGTCAGGAACTATGGTAAAATTACTACTATTAAGAAGTGTTACTGTTACACCAAGGCAGTGGTATATATTGCAACCTGAATGGTATGTGAGGGGTACTATGTGGGGAAGACAATCAGAGCCCTCAGACAAAGAATATATCAACGCAACCATGATATACTAAAAAACAAAGAAACCAATGCTTTATTTAAGCATATAAAGGTACATCCGACACATTTTTTTAAATTTTTTGTACTTGAACAAGTAGACCTGGGTCCACGAAGGGGGCCCGATGATGACTTCCTTGAATATTTAGAGCACAAGTGGAGATTAAATTAAATGCATGTCAACCACATGGGCTCAATGACAAGGTATCCATTAGTTCTGTATTAAAACTAAAATCAGCTTTTTTATGTGATTTTATTCAAGATCTGTGTTTTAAATCATACTTCAATACACAATACATTAATGTCTATGTGGCTGGTAGGTGGCAATTGGTGTGTTGTAGTGGGCAGTTACTGTGATTATGTGTTACTGTCTTTTTAAACTGCTTAATTATTTTACAGGAAATGATGTTTGCTTTGTCAACCAATGGCTGTAAGGATTAGGGTATTTAAATATGGCATTTTCTGTTTGTTCTTGTTCTGATGAAGTCTTGTGATTTTGATGAAAGCGCTTAACTTTTTTCAATAAATATTCTGGAGTTAGTGCTGCAGTGTTCCTTTGGTGATCCTCTTCATATATTTTTTACTTGGTTTTGCTGTTCGTTGTTTCTTAATTCATGAAGTAAAACATCCTCATGTTCAGTAACATTGATAAATTTTGGCCCATTCTTATTATTTATAATGTTGCGAATGTCAAATTCACACATTTTTTCAAAAGTTAAAATTGGATTTATCAGAGGTGAGCTCAATGATAATATTCAATCCGATTTATCTTACGGTCATTTTAAGAAAGGATAAAACAGTATTTTTTTTCTGTTCATAACTACTGTAATAAGAATTATGAGCGGAAGATGACAAAAATTAAAAGGGATATAAATATCTACATGCAGAAGAAAGCATATCCAGCACCACCTGGTTCCCTAGGTAACCAGCAAAAGACCAATCAACGATCGGACAATGGTAATGACGTCAACACACAAAATGACGAGATTATCCCTTTACAGGGGGTGGGCACATTCAAAATCAGAGGAAGTGGCTGCCCTCGTGAAGACAGCAGGATACCAGGGATGTACATTTCAAACAAGGAGCTTGCCCGAAACAAACCAACAGTTATTACAGGAGATAACAGAAACTGTTGACATCTACCATTGTGAAACTAATCCTGTAACCGAAGAGAGAACTTTGGTGTCTTTTGATATCAGTGGTGATTTTGTGGCTCTAAATAAAACTGTAAGTAAAGTTATGGCTTCTAACTTGGACATTATTGACAATACTTTGGGTGATTTTAAAATATACAACTACTCAAGTAAAGTGCTTAATACTGGACATGCTGATATATTGTCCAAGGGTTTTACCTTTGTACAAGCACGACGTGCAAATGTAATTGTTGTAGTTTGTGTCTTGAAGTTATTTACAAGAAAGTTTTGTTTGTGTCCTATGGCTTTTCCCGGTTAGGGGTCGCCACAGCGGAACTCTGGTCCGCTAATGATTGGCAGTAGAGCTTTACGTGCTGGCTTGCTGGGCCTAATGCACAACCTTCAATGAAGGAACGCCCATTCACGCATGTCGCCACACACAAGACGCTCTGAGAACGGAATGGGCAACGTCTAACTGTGAGGCAACAATGCTACCGCAGCACCACCAAAAAATGTTATTTAATGAGCCCAATGTTAAGAAAAATGTGTTACATCAGCCTAGTGCGTTTAATCCACCTCTGATAAAACCAATTTTAACTTTTGAAAAAATGTGCGAATTTGACATTCACAACATTATAAATAATAAAAATGGGCCAAAATTTACCAATGTTACTGAACATGAGGATGTTTTACTTCATGAATTGATTAATGACAGTGACATTCGGGTTATGAAACCTGACAAGGGTGGTGGGGTAGTAGTTATGAATTCACTTGACTACCAGGATAAAATTAATGCTTTGCTTTTTACTAATAAATATTGTGAAGTATCAAGAAAGGAAAGTAACATGACATTTCGGAGAGTTGATTTACTTCTGTAGGATATGCTCTTGCAATATGAAATTAACAAGGATGATTATGATTTTATGCTGAATGATAAACCAGCTCTAGCTAGTATTTTTGGCATACCAAAAATACACAAGTGTCTTGAACACCCACCCCTCAGACCCATAGTTGACGGTTGTAGGTCAAAAACATATTATATTGCTAAGTGGATTGATGATAAGATTAGAAATGGCATATTTAACAACATTAATATATTAAAGGACTCATGGCAATTTTTGGATAGACTAAACAATTTACCTTTTAGTCAAAATGTATTTTTTGTGACCATGGATGTTCATGATTTATTTTCTGTTGTTGTTGTTTCTTTCAGCTTTTCCCAGTTACGGGTCGCCACAGCGGAACTCCGGTCCGCTAATGATTGGTAGTTGATTTTTACGTGCAGAGTTACCAGCCCTGACACACAACCTTCAACGAAGGTATGCCCATTCATGCATGTCTCCATGCAGAAGACTCTCTAGCTGAGAATCGAACCTGACAGTGTCTTACTTTATATCTCATGAATTGGGTTTAGTATGGCTTGAACAGGAATTATATTCAACTAAAACATTGAACAACATGACAGTAAATGCTTGTACAACACTTATGGAAGTAGTTTTAAAGAATAATTTTATTTACTTTGAAGGATAAACCTATAAACAGACCACTGGGGTTGCAATGGGGGCTGCCTGTGCCCCCAGTTTTGCAAATTATGTTATGGCCCACTGGGAATCTCAATACATTTTTGATAGTATATATTCCCAATGTTGGTCCATATTTCTTACATTTTTGGATGTTGTCTTTATATATTGACTGACACTGAAGATAAACTGGATGAATTTTTGATATATATAAATAATACGGTTGAATTCTTAAAGTTTTCATTTCATTATGATTCAATTTCTATTTCCTTTTTAGATGTTGAGGTAGGAAAGGATTTTGAAAAACAATGTTTTTATTCTAATTTATACAGGAAACCAACCTTTTCCAACACATATCTTCATTATTCTAGTTGGCACCCGGAACATTAAAAAAAGCAGTGGTAAAGGGGCAGCTTGTTCGGGCGGCCCGAATGGTTACAAAAAATGAACAGTTTCTTAGAGAAGCTGATAAGATAATTGATATGTTTCAAAAAAGAGCCTACACAGAAAGTCTATTGAACAAGGTATATAATGAAGTTATAACAAAAAGACATAATGGAACTTATTTGCCCATATTGGGTAGTCAGTTCATACCACTGTGGAAACTTGGTGGTCAAAGTTCAGATTGCTATCTACCTGTGTTCCCAGATCTTGCACCACTGGGTTTGAACTTTGGGTGAGTGCTGTCAATAATGTAATCAGCAGAGAATTTTGCTTTTCCAAAGGGGATAATAATGCACTTTTTTTTTGCATTTAGTTTTAGACCGTGGCTTTGGCACCAGTCATTTGTCTGTGTTAGCCCCTCCCGTAATATGGTAACATCGTTGGGGGAATCAGTGATTGCACCCAGTTTGCAATCATTAGCAAACTTGGTAAGCTAAAGGCTGTCTACTATAGCCCGGACGTCTGAGAAATAGATTCCAAACAGTAAAGGGCCCAGTAGATTTCCTTGTGATACGCCACTGGTGACGGGTCTACTGGAAGACGTGGAGTCACCAACTTTGACAGTAACTGCTGTATCGGTGAGCCAATTGCCTACCTATCTAGTGACATAAGGGTTAGTCCCCAGCTAGGAAAGTTTTCTAATGATACCTGAGTGGGGAATTGTGTCAAAAGCCATGGCTAGGTCAAGCTACGCAGTGTGCACTGTCTTACTTTCATCCAGGACTTTAGTGACTTTTTCGAAGAAGTCTACTAGGTTTAATAAGCATGATCTACTTTTAGCAAAGCCAAACTGGGTTGGGTTTAGAGTTTGCCAACAACTGGTAGTGACATTGTCAATAATATTTTGGAGTTTAAACTATTCACTAAGAAGTTGAATTTGGAACTCTTTTTTTCACAAGATGGGCTGGACAATGCATGTTGCAGGGAAATCTAGGCCGATTAAATAGACCAAGTATTTTCATTCCCCCTATGCACCCAACAGTACAAATGTATGAGACCCTTTGAGAAAATGAATTCAGAAAAGTGGTTGCCAAAAACAATAACAAAAACCTTCTTGACAACAACGGGGCCAATAATTTAACTAGGCAAGAAACTACATTGCTCCGTAATATTTTGGAGAATGATGAAATCAGGATTATGAAACCGGATAAGCGGGGAGGTATTGTTATCATGGATGTGTGTGATTACAATAGTAAAATGACTGACTTATTGTATAGTGACACATTCACAGAGGTTTCCAAAAACGAGTTGCATATATCCTACAGGCGTATAGATTTAGACACTGAACAATTTTTACTCAATGAGCAAATTACTGTAGAAACTTCTAGATTCTTGGAAACTAAGCATTCTAGGATTCCTACCATTTTTGGAATCCCTAAAATACATAAGAGTATCTCTGACCCCCCTTACGACCGATTGCCGATGCAAAAGCTTCTAAAATCTTCAGTTTGGCTAAATATATTGACAACACTGTTAAGCACACCCTCAATAACAGAGACCTAGTGATCAAGGACTCCTGAGACTTTCTGCCTAAGTCAAGAACAATATGTACCACAAGGACTTGATCTTGGTCACCACTGACATCTGTGACCTCTTCTCAGTAATACCCAATGATGTTGGACTAGAATGGTTCTATGACTATTTATGCTTAAACAGTACATTGAACCATGACACTATCCTTACTATCAGGTCCTGTATGGAAATGGTTCTGGACAACAATTTTATCACTTTTGAGGGGCATTTATTTAAGCAGGTGCAGGGGGTGGCAATGGACGCATGTTGAACACCGTCATTTGCTAACATTGTATTAGCACAGTGGGAAGACCTCTACATAATGAACTCTGAATTCAAGGACATGTGGGTACTATATGGATGGTACCTGGATGATATGGTCTTATTTTGGCATGGGAGCGAAGATGACCTGAATAGGCTCTTTGTTTACATCAAAAAAAACACCAACTTTTTGAAATTTAAAATGACCAAGGACCTTGACAGCTTGAATTATCTGGATGTTCCTATTAAGAAAGATCACTTTAAGGTTAGGTTTACTTTGCACCTTTACAGAAAACCTACCTATTCTAACTCTTTGTTGAATTTTGAGAGTTGCCACCCTCTGCATCAGAAAAAATCCCTTGTCAAGGGTCAGTATGTGAGATTGGCCAGAATGATGTCGGACCAGGACGATTTTATTAAAGAATGCAATGTCCTAATGGGTATGTTGAAGAAAAAAGGTTACCCTTAAACTTTGTCAATGACATAGCTGAAGAAGTCAAAATCAAAAAGAGCTGGGGGTATTTATTCTACACTCTTGGAGAAGCCTGAAGGTTTGAATAGAACCTCTGGTTTGGTAAAAACTGACGGTTTTACTAGGACATGTGTCCTGCCCTTCACCAGGGATTTTTTTTAACATTAGAAGCATCATTCATGATTTTTGGACCATTTTTTTGTTTGGATGAGAAGATCAGCAAAAGGTTGGGGGAAAACCCTCTTGTGGTTTACAAAAAGGGCACCTCCTTGAAAGGCCTGGTGGAGAGGAAAAAGTTAAAGGCAGGTCTTGGTGGAACTTTTAAATGTGGGAGGTGTGGACAATGCCCCTATATATTGGACACTGATTCCATTAGAGTCAGGAACTATGGTAAAATTACTACTATTAAGAAGTGTTACTGTTACACCAAGGCAGTGGTATATATTGCAACCTGAATGGTATGTGAGGGGTACTATGTGGGGAAGACAATCAGAGCCCTCAGACAAAGAATATATCAACGCAACTATGATATACTAAAAAACAAAGAAACCAATGCTTTATTTAAGCATATAAAGGTACATCAGACACATTTTTTAAAATTTTTTGTACTTGAACAAATAGACCTGGGTCCACGAGGGGGGCCCGATGATGACTTCCTTGAATATTTAGAGCACAAGTGGAGATTAAATTAAATGCATGTCAACCACATGGGCTCAATGACAAGGTATCCATTAGTTCTGTATTAAAACTAAAATCAGCTTTTTTATGTGATTTTATTCAAGATCTGTGTTTTAAATCATACTTCAATACACAACACATTAATGTCTATGTGGCTGGTAGGTGGCAATTGGTGTGTTGTAGTAGGCAGTTACTGTGATTATGTGTTACTGTCTTTTTAAACTGCTTAATTATTTTACTGGAAATGATGTTTGCTTTGTCAACCAATGGCTGTAAGGATTAGGGTATTTAAATATGGCATTTTCTGTTTGTTCTTGTTCTGATGAAGTCTTGTGATTTTGATGAAAGCGCTTAACTTTTTTCAATAAATATTCTGGAGTTAGTGCTGCAGTGTTCCTTTGGTGATCCTCTTCATATATTTTTTAACTTGGTTTTGCTGTTCGTTGTTTCTTAATTCATGAAGTAAAATATCCTCATGTTCAGAAACATTGATAAATTTTGGCCCATTCTTATTATTTATAATGTTGCGAATGTCAAATTCACACATTTTTTCAAAAGTTAAAATTGGATTTATCAGAGGTGAGCTCAATGATAATATTCAATCAGATTTATCTTACGGTCATTTTAAGAAAGGATAAAACAGTATTTTTTTTCTGTTCATAACTACTGTAATAAGAATTATGAGCGGAAGATGACAAAAATTAAAAGGGATATAAATATCTACATGCAGAAGAAAGCATATCCAGCACCACCTGGTTCCCTAGGTAACCAGCGAAAGACCAATCAACGATCGGACAATGGTAATGACGTCAACACACAAAATGACGAGATGATCCCTTTACAGGGGGTGGGCCCACAGCGGTCCGAGCGCATTCAAAATCAGAGGAAGTGGCTGCCCTCGTGAAGACAGCAGGATACCAGGGATGTACATTTCAAACAAGGAGCTTGCCCGAAACAAACCAACAGTTATTACAGGAGATAACAGAAACTGTTGACATCTACCATTGTGAAACTAATCCTGTAACCGAAGAGAGAACTTTGGTGTCTTTTGATATCAGTGGTGATTTTGTGGCTCTAAATAAAACTGTAAGTAAAGTTATGGCTTCTAACTTGGACATTATTGACAATACTTTGGGTGATTTTAAAATATACAACTACTCAAGTAAAGTGCTCAATACTGGACATGCTGATATATTGTCCAAGGGTTTTACCTTTGTACAAGCACGACGTGCAAATGTAATTGTTGTAGTTTGTGTCTTGAAGTTATTTACAAGAAAGTTTTGTTTGTGTCCTTCGGCTTTTCCCGGTTAGGGGTCGCCACAGCGGAACTCTGGTCCGCTAATGATTGGCAGTAGAGTTTTACGTGCTGGCTTGCTGGGCCTAATGCACAACCTTCAATGAAGGAACGCCCATTCACGCATGTCGCCACACACAAGACGCTCTGAGAACGGAATGGGCAACGTCTAACTGTGAGGCAACAATGCTACCGCAGCACCACCAAAAAATGTTATTTAATGAGCCCAATGTTAAGAAAAATGTGTTACATCAGCCTAGTGTGTTTAATCCACCTCTGATAAAACCAATTTTAACTTTTGAAAAAATGTGCGAATTTGACCTTCACAACATTATAAATAATAAAAATGGGCCAAAATTTACCAATGTTACTGAACATGAGGATGTTTTACTTCATGAATTGATTAATGACAGTGACATTCGGGTTATGAAACCTGACAAGGGTGGTGGGGTAGTAGTTATGAATTCACTTGACTACCAGGATAAAATCAATGCTTTGCTTTTTACTAATAAATATTGTGAAGTATCAAGAAAGGAAATTAACATGACATTTCGGAGAGTTGATTTACTTCTGTATGATATGCTCTTGCAATATGAAATTAACAAGGATGATTATGATTTTATGCTGAATGATAAACCAGCTCTAGCTAGTATTTTTGGCATACCAAAAATACACAAGTGTCTTGAACACCCACCCCTCAGACCCATATTTGACGGTTGTAGGTCAAAAACATATTATATTGCTAAGTGGATTGATGATAAGATTAGAAATGGCATATTTAACAACATTAATATATTAAAGGACTCATGGCAATTTTTGGATAGACTAAACAATTTACCTTTTAGTCAAAATGTATTTTTTGTGACCATGGATGTTCATGATTTATTTTCTGTTGTTGTTGTTTCTTTCAGCTTTTCCCAGTTACGGGTTGCCACAGTGGAACTCCGGTCTGCTAATGATTGGTAGTTGGTTTTTACGTGCCAAGTTACCAGCCCTAACACACAACCTTCAACGAAGGTATGCCCATTCATGCATGTCTCCATGCAGAAGACGCTCTAGCTGAGAATCGAACCTGACAGTGTCTTACTTTATATCTCATGAATTGGGTTTAGTATGGCTTGAACAGGAATTATATTCAACTAAAACATTGAACAACACGACAGTAAATGCTTGTACAACACTTATGGAAGTAGTTTTAAAGAATAATTTTATTTACATTGAAGGATAAACCTATAAACAGACCAATGGGGTTGCAATGGGGGCTGCCTGTGCCCCCAGTTTTGCAAATTATATTATGGCCCACTGGGAATCTCAATACATTTTTGATAGTATATATTCCCAATGTTGGTCCATATTTCTTACATTTTTGGATGATGTCTTTATATATTGACTGACACTGAAGATAAACTGAATGAATTTTTGATATATATAAATAATACGGTTGAATTCTTAAAGTTTACATTTCATTATGATTCTATTTCTATTTCCTTTTTAGATGTTGAGGTAGGAAAGGATGTTGAAAAACAATGTTTTTATTCTAATTTATACAGGAAACCAACCTTTTCCAACACATATCTTCATTATTCTAGTTGGCACCTGGAACATTAAAAAAAGCAGTGGTAAAGGGGCAGCTTGTTCGGGCGGCCCGAATGGTTACAAAAAATGAACAGTTTCTTAGAGAAGCTGATAAGATAATTGATATGTTTCGAAAAAGAGCCTACACAGAAAGTCTATTGAACAAGGTATATAATGAAGTTATAACAAAAAGACATAATGGAACTTATTTGCCCATATTGGGTAGTCAGTTGAAAGATAAAGGACATCATATCAATACAATAACGGAAGGTAATAAATACACACTCAGCTTCATCACTACTTTTAATTTAGACAGTGATCTGATTTTTAGTAGTATCTGTAAAAACTGGTATGTTATGTTTAAAAATAATGATTTGGTGGACAAAGTGGGTCCTTTACCTACAGTGGTCTACAAAAAGGATAGGTCCTAAAAACAAGATTGGGAAAAGGGAACACCTATAATACAGGTACGAGACATGTTCAGTTTAGTACAAGAAAATGTGGTTATTGTTGTTCATGTGCCTATTTAAACACCACCAATAATTTTTGTATCAGGAATAGAAAGTACAAAATAAAGGGACAGTATTCATGTAATACCTCTAATGTTGTTTATCTTCTACAATGCAACCAATGTTCAGCATTTTATGTTGGAAAAAACAGTAGAAATTTTAAGAAGCAGATTTATGAACATGTTTTAGATATTAGAAATAAAAAATGCACAAATGCACTTTATAGGCATGTTGAAAGAAATGTTAATCATAATTTTAATTGTTTAATTATACAACAGATACATAAGGATTTACAGGGGTGGATAATAAATGAACATTTGGACAGACAGGAACTTAGATGGCAGATTTTATTGGATGCCTGCAATTATCCTGGGTTAAATGATTGTTGTTCAATTACCCCACTGTTAAAGCTATTGGCATACAGTATTAAATAATAATTTTTAAACTTTTTAACTTTTTATAAAATTGTTAGTTTTGCTTTAAATGACTAATTAATTTACAATGCCATGTGATGTACTAAGAGGGGTATATATTGGGAATGTCTTTTCTGTGACTTATGTTGTTCTGATGAAGATTTTCGAAAGCGCTTAACAACTGTGTTTTGTTAATAAAGTATTTGGTGGACGTTGTTGCTTTTCCTGGAGTTTGTTCTTCAATTCAACATTTAAAGTATGTTTTTTTTTTGTTGTTGTTTTTGTTGGAACAGCGATTTTTTTTCCCTAGGAAAAAAAATCATTGTTCTGACAGTTTGAAATTGTAAGCTTTCGCTTACATAGGGTGGATTAATCACCGTTCACTTTTTTAAGCACTCGGTAATCTAATATCAACCCATCTAACCAGCCTCATCTGCAAGCCCATGGAAAGAGTCATCATGGTCCTTATTAACAAGGACACAGGTGACCTTCAAACTCTAAACCCAACCCAGTTTGGCTTTGCTAAAAGTATTTCATGCTTATTAAACCTAGTAGACTTCTTCGAAAAAGTCACTAAAGTCCTGGATGAAAGTAAGACAGTGCACACTGCGTAGCTTGACCTAGCCATGGCTTTTGACACAATTCCCCACTCAGGTATCATTAGAAAACTTTCCTAGCTGGGGACTAACCCTTATGTCACTAGATAGGTAGGCAATTGGCTCACCGATACAGCAGTTACTGTCAAAGTTGGTGACTCCACATCTTCCAGTAGACCCGTCACCAGTGGCATATCACAAGGAACTCTACTGGGCCCTTTACTGTTTGGAATCTATTTCTCAGAAGTCCGGGCTATAGTAGACAGCCTTTAGCTTACCAAGTTTGCTAATGATTGCAAACTGGGTGCAATCACTGATTCCCCCAACGATGTTACCATATTACGGGAGGGGCTAACACAGACAAATGACTGGTGCCAAAGCCACGGTCTAAAACTAAATGCAAAAAAAAGTGCATTATTATCCCCTTTGGAAAAGCAAAATTCTCTGCTAATTACATTACTGACAGCACTCACCCAAAGTTCAAACCCAGTGGTGCAAGATCTGGGAACACAGGTAGATAGCAATCTGAACTTTGACCACCAAGTTTCCACAGTGGTATGGAAAGTCTTCTACATTGCACATCTCATAAGTAAGGGCATCACATTCATGTGTAAGGATTTCATAACTCCACTGTACTTGACCCTCATCAGAACATTAATAAAATACAATGCTCCCTTCTGCATGTACCTCACCAGGCACCTACCGCAGCTAGAAAGACCACAGAGGTTTCTCACCAAGAAAATAAAGGGCCTCCAAACCAAGACTTATGTGGACAGACTGAAAGTCCTGTCACTGTACTCTAGCATACGCTGCTGAAAGGTGATTTGTGCCTGGCCTACAGGGCAGTCTCTGATATTGCCATAATGGATACACTGCACATCTGGAAGTCAAAAGGCACAAAGGTTACTCCCTCTAGGGATCTTAACCTTGCTTGTGACATTAACAGAACATGCTGGAGAGACAGATACATCTCCCAGGGATTGCAGCTACTCTGGAATAAACTTCCAATTCACACAAAGAAGAGCTCCTCACTGACCCTATTCAAGTGCAACCTGGACAAATGGATGGTAGACCACAAATTCACCCTTGGGGTTGCACCCATGTCCCTCATGGACAGTGTAGTCGGTGTTTATAAAAGACTCACTCTGCAAATTACATCATTCTAATCAAGGACAATTGAGGCAACTCGGGATTAACATGGTTAAGCTTGTAAGGGCTCTAGGGCCACTAAGCCTGGTAACTTCCCATGAACCTTTGCATTTTGTTTACATTTTTAGCTTTTTACAAAAAATGACAAAAGATTTTACATGCAGAACTTAAAGACTGGCTGTGAGATACACATGGCTGAATTTTACTTACATAACATCACACATTTTTATCTCAACAGGTTGTAACTAGCATCTCAGTGGACTAGCAAAAATAAACAATTCATGTCAAAAAAGGAAGTTATGTACTCACCATAACATTCCATGTTTGTTGTCCATCTCACCCTTCATTCTTACATGTGGGGATCAGCTCCGACTCAGCCGATTACAGAAGCTCGAAGTCTCTAAGTTGGCTCATGGCAAGGTAGGTATCCGATTATGCAGTGGTAGCAATCCTCAGATCTTGTTTGCTGCTGACTATAATAGAAATTAGTTATTCTGTACCCTCAGGTAAAGGAGAAACAATAGTGAAAGGTCTCCAGCATAAAGGAAAAGAACAAAAATGTTCCTACCAGGTCCTATAGGATTATTTGGATGGGGGTAGATGGGTGGGTTCATAAGAATGAAGGGCGAGATGGACAACAAACATAGAACATTATGGTGAGTACATAACTTCTTTATGTTATGTTGTCCCATCTCTCCTTCATTCTTACATGTGGGACAGCGTCGCTACCACCTTTTTCTTGGGTGGCTCACGGGAATACACTCTTGAGCACTGTGGAACCAAAGAAAGCTCTGTCTCGGGAGGCCAAATCAACTTTGTAATGAGTGATAAAAGTATGTGAACTTGCCCAAGTTGCTGCTGCACAAATACTGTCCATTGAAATTCTGGCTTGAAAAGCAGTGGATGTTGCTACTGACCTGGTTGAGTGACCTCTAACTTTGAAGGGGAGTTCCTTGTTATTGGAGGAGTATATAACAGTTATACAATTGGAAAGCCAATTAGATAATGCAATTTTAGAGACTGGCATACCCTTTCTTGCCACTGAAAAGGATATGAACAACTCTGACTTCCTGAAATCTTTAGTTCTGTGGAGATAGAAAGTACAGTTGTGTACACTTACCATAAATGTAGATGTTCGAGTGTATTCACTGTTGCAGTCATCACACTTGGGTTATCTGCCTGCAGGTAGCCCTCAGTCAGCCCGAATACCAGAGTCTTGGGATTTCTGCATTAGATGCTGTCGCCTCTTCCATGACGTCAGGTCGTCAGGGGTATAAAACATGCAGCCGATGTCATTACATCAGTTTTTCTTGCCTCAGATGTCAGGAGTCCCCAAAAAAGGAAGCAATTACATGGTGTTGAACACATCCAGTAAAAAGTAAATACCATTGCTGTAAGATATGGCCAAAAAGAGGATAGGGAGAAAGTATAGAAAAAGACAGGAGGAAGTGCAACATTGAATACACTCATAAATCTACATTTATGGTAAGTGTACACAACTGTACTATGTTCTTCATGTTTCACTGTTGCAGTCATCACACTTGGGTTGATTCCCAAAGCTGAGGAAGGGTGTAGGCAGTCAAGAAGGATTAGGGCTGGCTAGCAGGCCTTGTAAGACTGCTGTGGCAAATCTAGCTCTGGATTTAGAAAAGATAAGTAAGTGGTAATGCTTGGTGAAGGTGTGTACAGAACTCCAGTCTGCAGCTTCCAGGATGTCCCTGATAGGGACTTACCTGAGAAATGCTGTAGAGGTTGAGGTAGCCCTAGTGGAATGACTTCTGATCCCCTGTGGGGTAGGTTTTCCATGGTATTTGTAGCAGAAATGGATGCAGTGTGCTATCCATTTGGAAATGGTTTGCTTTGAAATGGCCTTGCCCTCTGACCCTGTAGCAAAGCTGACTAGCAGCTGGTCAGATTTTCTGAAAGGTTTAGTCCTGTCGAGGTAGAACCTGAACTGTCTTTGCACGTCCAAAGAGTGCAGGATCCTTTCCCCTTTGTTCTGAGGATTAGGGAAAAAGGTTGGTAAATGGATGGATGGATTGGTTTAAAGCCACACTGGATACCACCTTGGGCATAAATGATGGGTTAGTCCTGAGGGAAACCCTGTCCGCATGGAAAATAATGAAGGGTTCCACAGCCATTAGTGCCTGTAACTCAGACACTCTTCTTGCTGAAGTGATGGCTAGCACTAAGGCTGTTTTCCAAGAGAGGAATTTTAACTCTGCTGCAGCAGCAGGCTCAAAAGGGGGGAGCGTGAGCTTCTCTAGTACAAAGTTAAGGTCCCAGGCAGGGGTGGGAGCTCTCCTCGGGGGCCTTAAATTGTTAGCTCCACTCAGGAACTGCTTGATGAGAGAGTGAGAGAAGAGAGGTGGCTCAGTATTGTAATGAGCTGAGATGGCAGAGGCATGAATTTTAACTAATGAGAAGGATAGGCCTCAGTGGAGCAGCTCTGCTAGGTAATCTAGGATTTGAGGTAAGATAGGCACTGCTGTGTCTTTTCCTTGAGACTGGCTCCAAGAATAATATCTTTTCCACTTTTCTGAATAGGATTTCCTAGTACTGGGCCTTCTGGCCTCTAGGATGACATCCAGCACCTGTTTACTGAGGGTTGCTGGTAGTGTATTCATGGGATAAGCCAGGCTGCAAGGTTCAGGGTTTGCAGCTGTGGATGCAAAATCTGTCCCTCCTGCTGGGACAGCAGAGAAGGTGTCTGATGTAGGTGCCAGGGTGGCACTGCTGTCAGACTGTGTAGGAGTGGGTACCAGTGCTGGCGTGACCAGTCTGGGGCTATAAGGATTGTCCTTGTTCTGTCCCGTTTGATTTTGAGAAGTACTTGAGAGGGGAGGGGTGGGGGGGGGGCATAAATTGAGAGGTTTTCCCATGTAAAGGATAGGGTTTCCACTTTCCACGCTTTGCTGTAAGGATTTCTGGTGCAAAATTTGCTCAAGTGATGGTTTTGGGAGGAGGCAAAGAGGTCCACCTCTGGTATCCCCCCACCTGTGGATTAGAAGTTTGAATGAGCTGGGTTCCAGTTTCCACTTGTGTTGGTCCAGTAGATTTCTGCTTAAGTCGTCTGCTAGTGAATTTTGTTTGTCTGGCAGGAATTGAGCTTGCAGGTGTACTTGGTTGCTCAACAACCAAGGCTGTGTTCCACAGGGCCATGGCTAACTTGCAGAGTGGGTAGGAATGAGTTCCCCCTGCTTGTTTATGTACCACATAACTATGGTGTTGTCTGTCTTTATCAGGAGTTGTCCTGGAAGGATAAGGTATTTAAAGGCTGTCAGAGCATTCTGTACAGCTAACATTTCTTTTTGATTGATATGCAGGGGAATTTGTCCTGGGCTCCATTTGCCTTGAATGCATTTCCCTGCCATGTGAGCGTCTGTTGTCAGAGTTTGGGTGGCGAGGGGTTGAGTGAAGGAAGTCCCTTGTTGTGGTTGCATGCCTCTACCCACCAAAGGAACTCGGCCCTTTTTTTCTTGCAGATAGCTGGGTTTTGGTGGCCATTAGTTTGAAGTAGTTTATCAAATAAACCTGTTTTTCTGGAGTGAGGAATGCCATCTGGGAAGTTGTGTTCAAGCTTGCTCCTAGGAATACAATCTTTTGATGGGCAACAGTTGTGATTTCTTTTCGTTGATGGTGTACCCAGTTAGGAGTCTCTTTACAAATGGCAGGTGCTGAAGTAGCAATTCCTAACTGTCCGCCTGAATCAGGCAATCGTCCAAGTATGGGTAAATCTGAATATTTCTCTGCCTGCAGTATGCAATGGCTGGAGCCCGGCACTTTGTGAATACCCTGGGCACAGTAGATAAGCCAAAGGGAAGTGCAGAGAACTGATAGTGCATAGAGCCTACCCTGAAATGTATGGGGATGTGCAGATAAGCTTCTTTTAAGTCTAGGGTGACTAGCTAAGGAGTCCTTGGCTAGCATAGGAAGAAGTTGTTGCAGAGTAAGTGAAGTTGTTGCAGAGTAAGCGTTTCAAATTTTGGGACCACCAGGAAGGTGTTCAGAATTGACAGATCCAGGATAGGGTGCCAACAGCTGTCTTTTCTGGGCACCAGGAACAGTCTGGAGTAGAAACCCTGTCCCCTTTGCTAAACTGGGACAGGTTGAATAGCCCAGATACTGAGAAGAGAAAGTACTTTCCCACTGGTTTAGAGGAAGGCCTGGCTTGGGGTTGGAAGTGAATGGAAGTAGAATCAGTAACACTGGGATACAATGTTTAGGACCCATCGGTCCTGGGTAATGGACATCCAGTTTTTTGCATGCAGGGCGAGTTTTCCTCCAAGGGGTGCAAGTCCTTGGACATGGCTGGGAAGGATGATAGACAAGTCATTGTGAACTTTTTCCATAAGGGGTGGCTTACCACTCCTTGTTTTTGAGGTGGGAGCACTCCATTGTTTAGATCTCTGCATACCCTGAGACTGTAGTCTTGGTGGTCTGTTGCCCCTAGGTTTGGACTGAGAAGGCCTGGGAGGGACTGGAAAGGAACAATTTTTAAAGGCCAATGCCTACTGAATCTAGGTGGCTGCACCTGTAATAAACCTTTAACAGCTTGCACAGATTTAGCTTTTTCCTCCATCTTTTTAAGAACTTCTTCTGCTTTTGTGCCAAACAAACATTCCTGGTTTAATGGAGCATCTAGTAATTTTGCTTTGAAATGGTCTGGCAAGATTTGTTCCTTCTGCCAAGCATGCCTTCTCAGTACAGACCCAGTGACAGCAGCCCTGCAAGACACTTCTAAGGCATCAAAACCACACTGCAAAGTATGTTTACTAACTTGGTTTGCAGAATGCATTAACTCTTTATTTTCAGTACAATCTGGAAGCAACAACATTTTTTTGTTTAATTAGTCCCATAATATGCTGCTGGTACTTCAACGTGTGAAACTGGCAATTCAAAGCCCTGATGGCAAGAGTTGCAGAGGTATATACCTTCCTACCCCACCTGTCTAAAGCTCTAGAATCCCTGTCTGAAGGGGGTAGGGTTTTTGGTTGTAGTAGCCTTAATGCCTTTAGGCCCCTGGGAAATGGTCTCTGGAGCCACAGTGGGATTCTTACAGAGAAATTTGTGAGAGTCAGGTACTCTGTAGTACCTGTCGGGCTTTCTAGGAGCTGGTGGTAAAGTGTCAGACTGGATTCCATGAAAACATCATCTACAATATCCAGGACAGGGGGTATATCTAGAGGCCTGTGCTGAGGCAATTCTAAAAATTCTCAGAGTCTCTTATTGGACTGAGGGCATTCCCAGCAGAAATGCTCTCTTAAGGTATGCAAGGTTTCACGAAAAGAAAAATCCTTTGGAAGGGAGGCAAAGGGAATGGAATCCTCTGCATCTGAATCCTCATAGGTAGACAAGGGTAAGGCCTGGTAATCAGAGGGATCAGAGTCATCGGACTCATGGTCTGTAGAATCAGAAGGGAAATCAATTCTTTGTCTTTTAGAAGGGGAAGGCTGGCTTCCCCTAATTAAATTTATAAGGTCTTCCGCCATTCTAAGTATTTGTTTTTGTAGCATGGGAGTTGAGCATGTGCTTCGGTCGTTGGTTTTCTAGGTGTAGTGTGAACTCTGGGTATGAGAAACTCAGTAATTTTAGTCAAAAATGAAGCTGTTGATTTAATACAAACATCAGAAGGTTGGAATACACCCTCAGAAGCCAGTGGTTGCACAGTGGCTCCAGACCCATCCAAGGTAGAGACATCCGCATGTTCCATAGTCAAAGAAGCATCTCGTGGCACACTGGACTCCAAATGGGTCTCAGCAAAGACCTGCAAATCTGCAGAAGTGGGTATCAGGGGCTGCAAAGGCACCTCAATGAGTACCGGCGGACTGGTGACTAGCCTAACGGAAGCATCATCGGCAGTTTTGGACCTATGCGATCTGTCTCTGTCTTTATCCTTACATTTTTTCGGAAGATCGGTAGTAGGATGGCTTACTGAAGCCATTTCGGAATACGGAGAATGAGAGCGAAAGAATTTAGTGACAAAGATAGCCCGATGATGAATAGTTCAGGCGTTAAACAAGGCACAAAAATGACAGCGAGGAACGTCGTGGTCTGGGCCTAAACAGGTGACGCAGTAAGAATGAAAATCTCTGTGAGGTATTTGCTTTCCACAGGCAAGACAATTGTTAACTTTTTCTGACATGGGTTAAAGCAAGAAAAAAGAATCCCCAACGAGGTACTTAGCTTTAGAAGACTTCAGGTTTGAAACTCGAATAACGAAAATTTCAGGTAGCAGCCGACCAGCACATGCAAACTGCTTCTAGCTCCCATGCGGCAAGAAAAGCCAATGTAATGGCATTGGCTGCATGTTTTATACCCCTGATGACCTGACATCATGGAAGATGCGACAGCATCAGATGCAGAAATACCAAGACTCTAGTATTCGGTGCGACTAAGGGCTACCTGCAGGCATATAACCCAAGTGTGATGACTGCAATAGTGAAACACGAAGAACATCCTAAGTTGTCTATGCACATCAAGTTGGTGAAGTTTGTATTCTGCCTTGTTGGTATGGTTAGGGAAGAATACTGGAAGCTCAATAGATTAGTTAATATTAGATTGACAGCAAATTTTAGGGACAAAGGACGGATTAGTTCAAAGTAAAACTTTGTCTTTATGGAAAATCAAATTGGGTGGTTTGAGTGAAAGCGCTTGTAGCTCTGAAACTCTTCTAGCTGAGGTTACAGCTACCAGAAAAATCATTTTCCAAGACAGGAACTTCAGACCTCATGTAGAAGAAGGTTCAAAGGGTGGTGAGATTAGGTGTGATAGGACAAAGTTAAAGTCCCAAGGAGGGGCAGGTTCTTTAAATGGAGGTCTCAGAAAGGAAGTGCCTTTCAAAATGGCTTTACACACTCTACATGCCATCAAGTTAGGTGTATGCTGTCCTAAGTGGAAATTGGAAATAGCTGCTAGATGGAGTAATTGTAGCAGCAGCTGAGCCTTGTTGGAAGAGTTCCAAAAGGAAATCCAAAGTTGAAGAAATTGGGGCAGTGAAGGGGTCTATGTTTCTGGACTGCACCCAGAAAGAAAATCTTTTCCATTTACTGGCATATAGTTTTCTGGTAGAAACCTTATGAGAGGATATCAAAATGTGTTTTACTGCTGGAGTGAAATCCTGAAGCCTGACTAAAGTTGTAAGTGGAGACGCCAAGCTGTCAAGTTGAGAGTGTGGAGAGAAAGATGGAGCGTTCCTGACATATGTGTCAGCAGGTCTGGAACTGGGTCCAGAATCAATGGATCCTCCAGTAGATGAGGCCAGAGAAATGGAAACCAAATCTGATGAGGCCAACGTGGAGCAATAAGAATCATCTTGCTTTCCAAGGATTTTGCTTTGTGAATGACTTTTGATACGAGGGGAAATGAGGGGAAAGCATAAAGAAGTCCCGAGGGCCAATTGTGAACAAGTGCATCTCTCGGTGTCTCACCCAAAGTGGGGATTGGGGCAAAGTAGCTGCTGAAATTGGCATTCGTAGGAGTGGCAAAAAGATTGCAGCACAGCTGGGCCCCATTTGAGGAAGATCTCTTCCACTGTGTTTTGATTTAGAGACCACCCGTGAGGCATCAATATTGCCCTGCTGAGCTTGCCGGCTATCACACTGGACTTCCCCAGGATGTGCGTTGCTACAAGAAAGCATTGGGAAGAGATTGCTCACTGCCAAACCCTCAGAGCCTCTCGACAAAGTGGGTATGATCTGGTTCCTCCCTGTTTGTTTATATACCATACTACTGACATATTGTCTGAATGGATTGCAATCGTCCCTAGAGGAAGAGAGTTGTGGAGTGCTTGCAACACCAGAAGTACTGCTCTCATCTTTATAACACTGATGTGCAAATGGGCCTCGTGTTCTTGCCATATGCCTTGGACTATCTTTCCCAGGTAATGCCCCCTCACCCTATCTGGGAAGCATCTGTGGTCACAGTAGCATCAGGCTGATGTGGAACGAATGATCTCCCAATGGTTAACTCATTGGATTGAATCCACCAACAAAGATACTTCTTGCAATATTCTGTTATTATGATTAGGTGAAAAATAGGAAGTTCCTGAAGCGACCCACTAAAAGAATAGAAACCACTGTAGAATTCTTATATGCATCTTGGCTATGGGAATGAGGGTTATGGTTGAGGCCATTGTTCCCAGCAGTTTGAGCACGATCTTTGCCTTGACCTTGTGTTTGGGAAGAAGAAGCAATATCTGTTGTTAGAGATTCGCAATTCTGTCAGTGGGAAGGTGAGCCATCATCAAAACGGTGTCTATTTCTGTGCCTATAAATGTAATATGCTGACAGGGCAACAAGGCAGATTTTTGCAAGTTTATTGTAATGCCTAGCTGAGCACAAATTTGTAGGGTCATGTCTCTGGCCTGTTGAAGTAGATGCTTGGTGGTGGCAGTTAGGAGCCAGTTGTCCAGGTACGGAAACACTCAGAATCCAAGACGTCTCAATTGAGCCGTTACTACTGCCATGCATTTGGTGAACACTCTGGGGGCTGTAGTGAGACCAAAGGGCAGAGTACGAAATGGATAGTGACTGGCTCCCAGCCAGAAGCATAAGTGACTCCTCGATGCTTTATTCATTTTTATGTGGTAGTACGCATCTTGGAGGTCTATTGAGCACATCCAATTTTCTTCCCTAAAAAGGGAAGCATTGACTGAAGTGTCACCATTCAGAACTTGGACTTCTTGACTGAGTTATTTTGCTGAGATCCAATATGGGCCTTCAGGCCCCTGTTATTTTTGGTACTAAAAAGAATCTCGAGTAAGTTCCAAATCCTATTTGGTCTGCTGGAACGGTTTGGATGACTCTTTTGTTTAGCAGCTTTTGGATTTCTATGGTTGCTTGATCCCTTAGATTGGGTGGAACATTCAGGATTGTTCTGGTTTGAGGAGGGGGATAGGAAAATGGTATGGAGTATCCTCTGGATATTATGTTTTGTACCCACTTGTCTTTTGTGATGTTGTGCCAGGATTCTGGGTACAAAGATAAACCCCCCCCGACTGGCTCCAGAGTAGCACAGTCAGGCCCCATTTCAGGAGCGCTGAAAGGGACGTCCGCGAAAGGAATCAGGGTCACCCTGGTTTTGCAGGCCCCCTCTGCTTCTAGGATGGTGTCTACCATTATTTCCTCCCCCTCTGTCCCTGGGGAAAAAATCACCTCGTGCATCTGGGAAAACTCTCTGGGATTTCTTGAACCACATCTTACCGCCTTTCTGCCCTTTAGGGTAGGGTCTCGAATGGATGGAAAAACGTACTCCAACAGCAGAGAGAGTTTTCCCTTCCTGCTCACATCTGGTGAGCATATCCTTAACTTTTGGTCCAAAAAGTGAGGAACCGTCAAAAGGGGCATTAGTGAAGGTAGACTTAAAAGGGTTCCGCAAAGTTACACAAGCACATCCAGGAGCATCTCCTAAGGGAAATTCCTGAACCTGCTGCCCTACTTGCTCCATGAGTGTCATGGAGGAATTCACTATGGAGTTTACGGTGGATAACTGAGTTGTAACCTTTTCTGGTACCCACACAGCTGAAGTACCTTGTACAGCATCTCCTAGTTCCTTCAGGAGATCACTGAAGCCTTGTAAAATAGGTAAGATAATTCAGCAATCTAAGGGTAAAAGCCGCTGAAGAAAAAACATGCTTCCCATATCTGTCCATCATTTGAGACACTGTTTGGCGGATGGACAGATGGGGATTTCTCTGCAAGCTCCTTCTTGGTGGCTGGTGCCACCACCATAGCATGTACCGGCACACCTTTAATCAAGAAATCTTTTTCCTTGAGGGCTGACAAAAACTTGTTTGGCCTCCTAGGGACTGGCTCCACCATGTTGGGTGATTCCCATGCCTTTCGACTGACCAAGTCCATGAGCTTGTCAAAAGGCGGAGACACCCAAGAGACTGAAGGTTGCGATCCGAAAGCCTTCAAGTACACAGACTCCTCATCAGAAGGGGTGATGGCAGTCCAGCCACCTCTCTGTTTTAAGATCTCAAGGATATCTGTAAAGGAGATATCTTCAGAGGACATCCGTGGGGACCCTTCTGACTCCTCAAGGTCAGTGTCAGAGGTGACAGACTCATCAGGGGAGTCTACATGCTTCCTCTTGCATGTTTTCTTCTGTGGGGGCTCCTCAGAAGGGTATTCTGTGGAGGTCTTTGCTGTCCTGTGGATAGGGTGGTGCCACGACAGAAGCCGGTGCTTTTGGGGGAAGAACATCAGCATCCTTGCATAGGGTGCCAAGACAGAAGCCAGTGCTTTTGGGAGAAGAACATCAGCATTCTTGCGTAGAGCTGTAGATTTGGCTAGCACGCTTCTCATCAGCTCAAAGGCTGAATCCCCTGGTTCCGAAGAAGCAGACATAGCCCCTGGTTCCAGGGAGATTGGCTCTGAAGCCGATGTAGGAGCCGAGCCAATGCACTGAGAGATAGACTCGGAACAGAAGAGGCTCGGGTCCGATAATCTCCCTCGGGACCATCCGGTGAACTTCGGATCCTAGACACTATGGATGAAACCGAGAGTGTCAGCACAGATATCAGTTCTGGTAAGACCTCATGGGGTGCTGAATGTTCTATTGCAAGTGGTACTGGATATTCTGGCTCTGATAGACTGGTATGGTTTGGAGGAAGAACAGTAGTGGATGTAAAAGATTTGGATGGCTCCGAGACCAGCTGGGAGGGAGCCGAGAGCAAATTTGCCAGCCACAGTGCCTTCAAAAGTCTGCGCACCACCCTCTCCACATCTTCATCTGATAGGCTCCTGGAGGAAAGGGTTGGGCAGCGAGATTTTTGAAAAATAGGTGATCTCAGAGTAGGGGAGACCAGTGGAATATCTGCGGACTGGCTCTGAGCTAAAGAATCCTTTTTCGGCTCCGAAGTTCTTGGGACCGATATAGGCATGTCAATTGTAATAACCTCAGTCAACACCGAAGAGAGTGCAGCTGATAAGGTGGAAGTCTTAGTAATTTTTGTTATTTTCTCAGGAGGTCCAGATTTCTCAGAGGACACTGGAGATGGCCTTTTAACAGTCGTTTCTTTCTGGCTAGAGGGAGACTTTGTAGATTTTGAGGAAAAACTACTTAAATCTTCCTCAAAGGATGGTTTCAGGAGACCTTTCAAAATCAGTTTGTTTTTCCTTTCTTGAAGGACTCTAAGCTAAATGAGTGACAAAAGGTACAAGTCTCTTGTAAGTGAATGGCCCCTAAACAGCAGACAAATACACTATGCCCGTCCATTATGGACATTTTCTGAGTACATTTTTTAACTAAAATGGACCCTAACTACTGGGAGAAGGAGAAAATAACACACCACACTAAAGAGTAGTAAATGCCAAGGAGAGGACTACGTCCTCTAACTTAAATGGGTCGAGCCCTTAGAAACAGTTAACTAAGTTACCTAAGCCTAGAAAAACACACACACAGGCAGAAAGCTAATACTAAAATATAGTAAGTCCTGCAATGTAAATACACACTTATCAGAGCTAGTAAAGAGCCGACAAAAGGGCTCAACAAGAAGAAACAGAAAATTCTAAATAGAAATAATCTAAACTACCACTACAGGATACCGACAAAACAGGCCTGAGGAAAAAATGTTGGCCAAACAGCTGACAAAGCAGCAACAACTATTTAACAATACCTAAGATTAACTATTATCTAAATTAAGTATTCTAACTATACTCTATCTAAGAAAAAACAAGCTATATATGCGAAAACACAGAAGAAAATGTTTAACTTAGCAATGGCCAAGAAGAGCACTTCTGAACTCGTAAAGCGGCAAACGAGATCTGAGGATTGATACCACTGCATGATGGGATACTTATCTTGCCACGTGCCAACTTGGAGACTTTGAGCATCTGTAATCAGCCAAGTTGGAGCAGAGGATCGGCTCTGAACCCACATGTAAGAATGAAGGCGAGACAGGACAACATAACATCATAACTTTTTTTGTGCGTTACACCCTTGGCACTTTTTGATAATGTGTCTTTGGGGAATATTATGTAGCATATTTACTCCTGAATGGGACTTCCCATGTCCCATCTGCCTGAGCCAGTGGTAGCTTAGGTGGATGTAAAAGATCCCACAGTACTCATTGAAAAGTGTTTTGGTAGTTGTCTAATATAAGCAGATACATTTTGCAAAATGGAAAAACACTTATACGTTCACGGGACAGTAAGAAGTGCTCAACAAAGTGTAAGTAAATAAAAATAAAATATTTACAGTAACAGCTAAATTGTTTTCCCCTGTGCAAAGATGGAGCAAATATTTTCAGTATAGTGTGCTGTCGTGCAGCTGTTTTTTTTAAGTTTACATGAATTATGCATTGGGCAAATATGTGTTCAAGTGACTTACCCACATCCATAAAGACACACACACACACACATTATATATATATATATATACATATATATATATATATATATATATATATATATATATATATTCTTTAGAAAGGAAATCTGTATGCTGTTAAGACAGAGGCTGTCTGCATGTGTATTTGTGTGCGTGTATACGTGCACACATGTGTATATGACATATGTGTGGATAAGACAGCAACTCTGAACTACCAGTACCATTTAGAAAATGGAGATGAAAATGCAAAGGCTGAACTCCTAATTTCCTGTTACCATTCACCAATATATTACACTTTCATATGGTATCACCCTGGAAATTGTTTTTTTGAATCCCAGCTTTTTTGAAGCAGTCAGCATCTCTGCAGCCCAAGTAGGAATTACAAAGGGCTGTCTTGTTGTTAATAGCAGACATGAGGAAACATTCCCATCCTCAAAGGGTAAAGGGTGACTGCCATGTTACTTCTGAATGATAAAATAAACTCTGCTAACTATTCTTCAGTGCTACATATTCCAATCTACACACCGTCTCCTATACACATCTTGCACAACCCTAGTTTGTAACTCATCAGCATCATGCCTGCCGTCATCTCACTAACAAATTCTTAACAGCTGTTATTATTGCCAGTTAATAAATGAGTGACTGCATTCAAAGTAAACTTTACTGCAACATATAGTATAGCCCACTCTACAGATTTGGCTAAGTAAGTCAACTCGGCAGATTAATGATCAGTAACATACTGACATGAGCTACTCTAAATCCGGTACATCAGTTATTTGATAAAAATACTGCAGTTCAACCCATCTAATAAGTAAAATGCACAATGTAATGCTATATCTTTACTATGCCAATGCTGAGTGATCTACACAGCATTAGAATAAGTTCCTTAATCAAAATCATATTAATTAGCATTTATATCATCATAAAACAGTTTGTAGATTTCAAATACAGAAGGTCTAAACAGTACTGCTGTTATTACATATTAAAAGTTTGCACCAGTCAATTGGGCTATTGCTGAAAAATAAAATTTCAAAACAAACAATATTAAAGTAAAAAAAAAGAATGAATACTAGAACGTAAGTGATGAAGAAAATATATAAAAAGTGTTATTCACCATCTGTTGACAACTTCATTTCTTCAGATAGAAGAACTGAAGGAATGGGGTGCCCTGCCTCATCTGCAGGTCAAAGAACTTGTTCCTACACTGCTTCAGGCACCAGAGCAAGCATGGTTTCTTCCAAGTAGGCCAAAATTTCCACATGCACCTCTTCTCTCTTACAGAGATGACTTGTTCTAGCTAACTGCTGATGGGCACAGAGGATCAAAAAGAACAGCTCAGTGATGCTCATCATACTGATAACTGCTGTAGTAACTTTAGCTTTATGAGCTCTATCCTTCCAAAGATATAACAGCCGTCCAGTTCCAAAGCTTCAGGGCACCTTCCACATGCCCAAATTGACAGGCAGCTGGACCTGAGAACTGAAAGACAAGTTTGGGCACCAAGATCTTCACAGCTTTACTGCTGCCAAACAGTACTCTTCTGAGGTTTTTGAGGATCGACTATTGGCTTGTGCTGTTCCTTTGCCTGGCAAGATAAGTTCCCTTTGGGGAAAGAAAACTTACATTTAATAACTGTATTTATTTTTGATGCTCTCCTTTTCAGGAAAGTTATTTTAAAGCTACAAGTTATGTTTTAATGGTCTGTCACAAGACTGTATTGTACTTTTAAATTGAAGCACTGTTTACCCCGTCACTTTAAAAACTTGTTTAAAGTTACTAAAAAACATTTTTTTTCTGTGGAGAAATTGTGCTTATTTTACTTTGTGGGACTGGCAAAGTAAGTGCCTTTCACTGTGTTTGTCTGTAAAAAAAAAGTGAGTTTTAAAGATCATTTGCTTTTTTTCCCTGGGAAAGAGACACCATTGTCAGCTTGACCATGGAACGATCTAGTGGTCCCACAGTCAGTCTTCCTTCCAGCCACAAAAAGAAAAAGTTAAGCAAACAGCCTTGGCCATCACAGTAAGCAAGCAATTTGCCTCAGCCACAGGAGGGTGTCTGTTGTGGCCATTAGTTGTACCTCAAACCACTCATCTTTTAATCCATATCCTTCTTGTACAGCACCTACAGCCACTATGGAGTGGGGGTTAGCCACGTCCTCTGCAGTTGCTGGGGTCCCCTCAGTGAGCAAGAGAGAGCTACTCTATTTCAGGGAGAAGGAACAGAGGAAGGCTTCCCTGTTTTGTCAGAATGTTGTGCTCGTCCCTGAGAAAGCTACTGTTGCCATTAAGAACACTGTTGGTCAAATTTTTTCCCATAAAAAAAAAAAAAAAAAAAACAGAAAACTAAACATATTTCCTCCTCAAATTTCCTTAGAAGTAATTCACGGAGTGTGGCTTAGGGTTAAATTCAGGTGATTTGAGTCTCACTGTAAAGTAGTTCTGGGTAAAACAAAGGATGCCTCCTTTCCTGAAGAGATAAAAGATTCTGAATCTGGACAGATGGATGAAGAGACAGACATAGAGAGGGATTTCTCCACAGATTTCCGATTCATACTCAGAGCAGAGCTCAGTTTCTGACTCTCTCTGGGGGGTTCTCCATTTTATCCAAGTAACGTAAGTAAGTTTCTGGGACTATTTCTAGACTGTGGCAGTATTTTCAGTGGAACAACACTGAGGTTTCTCACTCTCTAAGAACTCTCTAAGAAAATATTATGAGCTGCTACAAAAGGAATTTTCAGAACCTGCACTCATTCTTCCAGTTCTTTCAGCTTTGGATGATGCGTGTGTTATCGCCTGCATTTTTCCTGACAGTCAGTCAGCTGCTCCTAAGAGGACAGTGTGTGTGTGATGACTCTGTTGACTCTTCTTTAAGGGCTATGGCCACTAGTACTGTTTTGAGGAGGTTTGCATGGCTGCATTCTCAGAACCTCTCAGAAGATATGAAAATGAGTTTTTAAATTCTCTTTTGGATAGACATTTAGTTTTTGGCCCCTCTGCTGCAGAGGTGATCAAAAAGTATGAAGTTGATACAGGGAATCTCTGAGATTCTTCAGCCCCCCTTTTCCAAATTTTCCAATGGACTTTCTACCTACCCATCTAATTTTGGAAAGAAACAAAATAAACAGTCTCAACAAAAATGTATGCAAACGTTTAAGAAGAAATGGCAAGGGGTTTCCAAGGAAAATGCTGGAAACTTCCAAAACCAAGGACAGGTCCAATATGTCAGAATGATTATTTAACAGACTTTGTTCCCTCCTCCCACCCTAGCTGGTCACATATTCTTCCAGAAAGGCTCCAATTTCTTCTTTGGCAACAGATAATTTCAGGCAAACGGGTTCTGAAGATCATTCATCAAATTTACAACTGGTAATGGGAGGAAATTCCTCCTTTCCAGGGGGTAATTCCTCATCTTCCAGAAAAGAAACTTTTGTTTCCACCTGCCCTTCATCAAACACTGACCAAGGATGTAACAGAACCAGTTCCCCCTTCCCAAATGGGAAAGGGGTTTTATTCAATGATGTTTTTAGTGCCAAAGAAAAGCTTGGAGACCAGTTCTGGATCTTTCTTTCCTAAATCTGTCTGTGATAGTGCCCAAATTCAAAACTATAAGTTAAAATAGGTGAACAATAGCAAAAACACCACACCAGAATTGAAATGAACTGCCACAAAGTGTAGACTCCACAAGATTATATACATAAAAGAAATGTAATTAAACTACATAAGTAGAAGTTACCATTTAGCACTTTCAACCACTTTTAATATCATGGACTTCTTCAGAACAAACAAAAATGAAACGGACCTCATTGTGAATGTTGAATGAAACTACATCATCCACAAACCTTGACCCTTAAAAGGTGTATTAACCTCACAACCAGCATCATCCTCATAAAATAAGTCTATAGTGACACAGCACTAAATATGTATATACATGTTAAAAATAACTGTATACATAATACAAAATGTCAAAATCCATGTAGTGTACATAAAATATGTATAACTCCTAGTATTACCCTTATCATGGGAAGATAATAAAATAATGAATAAGCATCTACTGAACTTCAATATAACGTCTTACATTTTCTAATAAATACATTTGTAAAAGCCTGCAATCGTTTTTTTTTTTTAAGAAAATAGCTTCAGAACCACTGACCCACTAGTGTCCTGCTGTTACATTCTATAGGTCCATAGCCCTCATTTTCGAAATGCTAGTAATAGAAACATTTTTGTTTAAACCTGGAGGGTCTTGTGAATTTAGTCAAAGCTGCCAACATAGATCTTTTGACTCTAAAATGGTTTCCTACAGGCCTCCTCAACTCTGTTCATTCAGATTTCTGGCATTTCTTAAGGTTGTATGTGTCTGGATCACATTATCAGTGTTACCCTTTGGACTATCAACTGCACCAAGATTGTTCTCAATAGTTTACAAAGTGTTTAGCTTCATTTATAGCTCACTGTGGGCTACAGGGATTCCTTATTTTTCCATAGTTAAATGTCTTGCTTACCTTTGCAGAGCCTCTTTCAAAGCGTCAGGAATCTCTCTCTTGGGGGACAGATCTCTTATACAAAATGTTATCCCAAAAAAAAAAAAACATTCAAAAGTCTTTCCAGACTCCTCCTCATGGGATTCTTTTTCTGGAATGTCAGCAAGACACCACAGTTCAAAGAGCTTTTCTTCCACAGGGAAAAAGTAGATCTACATTTAGCTGTATTTCTAGAATGTTCCACTCAGACTTCAATCACTGTGAGGGAATATCTCAGGATACTGGGTCTCATGGCTTCTATGACACTCATGATACTTTAGGCAAGACTCTGCATGAAAAAGATACAATGGTATCTGAAGTCTGTTTGGTCCCAGCACCAACACTCCTCCCATAGCTGGGGGTTGTCAGAAGAGAAATAACTTGGCAGAGATAACAGATATTTGTAAATTCAGGTTTCGTCTTCGTCTCCCTGTTCCAAAGCAGTCAGTCACCATAGATGCCTCAAACTTTGATTTGGGAGCAGTTTTAGGATGGATAAAAAAAGCAAGGTGAGTGGGACACCAAGGACAGACCAAAGCACACAAATATAAAAGAGATGCTTGCCTTGATTAAGGGACTACTTTCTGAATAATCTTTGTACCCCGGGACCTCTTCAAGTTGTTATGGGCAATACCACAGTCAAGTTGTATATAAACAAGCAAGTGGGAACCAGACAGAGTCCCCTCTGCTAACTAGTCATTGTTAGCTTGAGATACAGCTTCACAGCACAATCTCACTGTACAGACATCTTGCATTCCGTCAGAGCAAAACTGGGTGTCAGACAAGCTGAATTGGATAACAGCAGACCTTCACATATGGAAACTGGATTTGGTGTCTTTCAAGATTTGATCCATCTGTGGGGAGTTTCTCACTGGCTCTCCTCTGAACAATCAACCGGCAAGATTCTGCTCCAGGACTTCATTCAAGAAGGCCTGGAAAATAGATGCCATTTTGTTTTCTTGGACAGAAATGTTCCTGTATGCTTTTCCACCCTTTCCATTAATAGCCAGGGAACTTTTGAAGATTCAGAAGGAACTCCCCAAGATGATTATGGTAACTCCCTTCTGGCCCAGGCAACTATGTTTCTTCTTCCTTTTGAGAATGATTAGGGGCAATTACCACAAGCTTCTTCATAGAGTGGATATAGTTACACAAGAACATGGGGTGTTTGATGAAGTCTGACACCAATCATCTTCAACTAACTGACTGACTGGATGACAGGGCCATAATTACTTTTAGGCATCTGTTTACTGAGGATGTGCAGCTGGTACTAATGGAGGCAAGAAAACTTGCTGCTAAAAAAATCATACATTAGCAAATGGAAATGGTTTACTAGTTGATGCCAACAACATAACCAGTACCCATTCATGGCTAGTAGTTCTCTGGTTTTATAAGATTTGTATGATATATTATCATATAACCTTTCTTACTCCTCTATCAATATTAATTTATCGGCCATTTCAGCATGTCTGCTCATGGATTCTCCTCTTTCAATACATTCTGGGAAAGGCTGACACAGATTTGCTAGCTATGCCCCCTTCTTTGCCCAGACTATAAGGTAGTTATATCACTGCCAAAAGCCAAATTCTTATCAGCTGCTTTAAGGCCCTTAACAAAGGGTGTCCAGTCTTACTGAATAAGATTAATATTAACAGAAATGGTAGTTTGACCAAGAGCAAGGCTATTAGGAGTGGCCTACACAGCATCATCAAATAAATATGCAAGTACTCTCAGAACTTAAATAACTCTACACAGATCAGCCGCAGTGAAATGTTTAAATATATTTAATAATAAATAATAAAAGAACAAGAAAATACTCAGCATATATTCACAGTGACCTCAGAGTTCAAAACCACAGGAAATATTTAAAACAACATTGCAGGACAGTCTCAAATAAATAAAGACATCTAAACTATGCTTCACTATATTCCTGACTGTAGCTAAGAGAATTACTATAACTTAGAAACTTTTTAGAGCCAGGCAGATGTGGTGAATGATTCTTATTGTTCTTGTTGTCAGGTCCAAGACAGAATACAAAATGCTTTGCCTCTCTAGTTCTCAAATTAGTACCTCAGATATTACTGATTGGATAGCTTGCAGAATGACATCATCTCTTGTCATCTGACTCTAAGCCAGGTGAAACCTCCACTGCTGGAAGCTAGCAGTATTTAGCATCTACCTGTAAAAATACATAGACCTCATATCTTTGGGAGATGCTGGAAGTCGTAAAGCAATTACATCCCTTCACATTTGAAGACTAGTAATTGTCTGTCTGTAGAGACAATACAGAAAGTTCCTAGTTTTAGATATTGTGCCTCCCTGAATCACTGAAAATGAAAGAAATCTTTTATTGTGTAGCCATAAAGCAATTTAATTTCAGCTATTTTTCTGAAGTTTTGCTGAACTGAAATTAACCTCTTGTGTTCCATTTTCACTGTTAAAATATATACATTTAAATAATTTCAATAGTGCATGTTCATTTCTATTCCAGTAGGGCATGCTGTGGTTACATTTCAAGCTCAAGCACTTTATAAAATATCTTTTCAACACACGTCTGTACAAAACTAGCTTGATATATACATGGCATATAGTTTTAATACATTTGTAACACAAGCATCTTATATGAATCATGTTGATATTCACAAATGCCATTTAATTATTTACAAAATTCCAGATAGCTGGACTGGCAGTATCTCCTTTAGTTACACTTCCTCCCCACTCAAAGACTCAAGATAGTGTTTCAAGTGACCCTTGAGAAACGCTGCTTGAGAGGGATGAGTCTATCTGGAAATACATTACCCCATTCTCTGTCTTCAGATTCCATCTGCCGTGGCATTGCTGGCCCCAGTACATAGTTGCACGGTCACATCATATGCCTGCAACCCTAGGCTCCACCATAGTAATTTGGGATTTTGTTGGCTGGCTCCCTGTAGCCATAGACCCCCTTCAGACTCCTCCTGCCTTCTCCTGCAAACACTCACCACTAGGGTCTCCCTATCATGGTAAGGTTTCATCTTGTTCACATGGTACATTCTGTGCCCCTCCCTCCTGCCTATGAGATCTAACATGTAGTTAACATCACTGACCTTACTTACCACTTTGAAGGGTCCCTCCCAAGCTGCCTACAGCTTATTGTGTCTGACAAGAATGAGAATAATAACCTGCTGCCCCACAGCATAATCTCTAGCTGGAGCATTCCTGTCATACCAGACTGTTTTCTGCTGTTGATCTTATGCCAGGTTCTCCTGGGCCAAGCCCATGAGTTCCTTGAGCCTTGTCCTGGGTTTTAGAATATATGCTACAACAGACTCCTTGTGAGATTCACACTCACCCTCCCACTCTTCACAAATCAAATCTAGAGGTCCCCTCAGCCTATGCCCATACAGCAACTCAAAGGGTGAAAAACCTGTGGATTCCTGGAGCACCTCTCTGTAAGCAAACAAATGGGCAAATATTTGCTCCAATTTCTCTTAAACTGGTCTGCAAATACCCATAGCATGGTCTTTAGTGTAGAGTTTAATCTCGCCACCAAACCATTAGTCTGGGGATGGTAAGGGTGGTCTTTAGGTGCTTCACCCCACAGCACTCCCACGGACAAGCCAGCAGGTCTGACATGAAAGTGGCACCTCTGTCGGTCAGTATTTCTTCTGGGGAACCTTCCCTGCTGAAATTGTCTAACAAAGCATTTGTCACCTTTTCTGCCTCAATGGAGGACAGGGTCACTGCCTCGGGTATCTGGTGGCATAATCTACTATCACTAGGATATACTTCTTTCCTGTGGAATTTGGGGTACTCAGAAGCCCCACAATATCCATAGCTTCCCTCTGAAATGGCTCCTCAATCACAGGCAAAGGCACCAAAGGTGCTTTCACCTCGTCTTCTGCCTTGTCTACCTTTTGGCACTACTCACAGGTCTTGCAGTACCCTGTCACATTCCTGGAAATCCCAGTCCAATAAAAGTTCTGCATAATACGTCTTGTGGTACGCTTCATGTTCTCACCCTCTAACCCTCCCTCAGGGGGTCCACTCTCTATACAGTAACCCTTTGTTTCAGTATACATATTTGCCCTTTCCTTGAGAATCAGGTGCCTCCCTGACTACCTCCCTCAACCTGTGTAATGTAGGGTCTGAGAGCTGAGCCTGTCCAGCTCTCTCTTGGTAGCCCTTCCCAGCTCCCCTTCCACAGGAAGTCTGGTATCCTTTGACAGCGATGCCTCACTGTCAGCCTAGGTACTACTACTTACCTCTGCCCTTGCAGTCACTCTGTCCAAGGGAACATCAGTATCCATAAGCAGCTGTGGCTCACCTTCAGTCTGACTCTACAGGGTAACTTCCTCACCAGTCCTGACATCTGCAGGGATATCCTCAAACACATCTACTTGCTTGCTTCCTTTTCCACCCTCCCAGTCAAGGTGAACCTTAGCCAAAGATGTTTGGAATGAGGTCTCTCCTAAAGCTCTAATTTTATTTATTATTTATTTGCAGTTTATTTTCCAAGATAGTCCATTGGGCTACAAGTAGCCCATTTTCAATTGAGTCATGGGGAGAAAAGTTCCAGAGAAATACAAATGCATAGTACAGAAAGAGCACAAATCCATAACATACATTTCAATTAAATGTTAAATACATATTTTGTATAGTACAAACCCATATTGCACAATTCAAATAGATGTTGCATAATACAGAAATAAAAAAATATTTTCATTAGGAAAATTACATCAGGATAATTCAGTAAGTAATAGTTTTTTTTTTTTTTTTTTGTAGGGAATTACAATGAGGTAATTTTTTAATCATTGGTTAAATATGTCCCAAGGGATGTAGAAGTTTAGCAGGTAGTGACAGGCAACAAAATTTGGAAAGTTAGGAAGAACGTGTGGTAGAATTAGGTTGGATGAGAGGAAGAGCATAATATAAGGGCAATATAGTCACTTCCCAAGCAAGTAGTGCTCCTCTTTAACTATTGCAGGCTTCACAATGGTTAGGTCAGAAGTTGTCTCTCTCTCTTAGCAGTGGCCTGTTTCCTATCTACTAAATTATGATATAACCTCTTGTGGTAGCTTGCTACCCTTGCTGTCCCCAGACAACTTACTGCTGGCATTCTGTCATTCCCACTTACTGGCTCTCCCACCTTTTTGTTCCCCACCTTGCATCTGTGGACAACTATATGCTACATGCCCCACTGGTTACATTTAAAACATTTAATCCTTGATCCTGGCCGTGTACCTGAACTAGTGACTTTCCCTGTTACTGGCAGACTCTGTTGGGGTGGTTTAGGCTGCCCACCATGGGTTTCCCTTAGACCCATGTGCAGCACTAGATATCTTGCTAGGTATAGGTCTCCCTTTTTCCCCAACTCATCTGTGGTATTACATTCACTATCTGCTAACCAGATTCTTATGTCTTCAGGCAAAGTGCTAAGGGCTTGTTCCCTCACCAAAAGGTCTGCCAGCCCTTCATAAGTGCTGACCTGTCACCCACTCACCCATCTATGAAAATAAGTGCTTAACTCCGCAATATAGTCACATACACTTTCATCTGCTTTGCTTCTATGCTCACAAAACTTTTTCCTAGAAGCTTCAGGTGTTAAAACGCTCTAATAAACAATTTTAACAGTATTATAATTTAAGCAATCAGTATCAGACAATTTAGAAACAGCAGTTACAGCTTTACCATGGAGTAAGGAAGTCAGGAACCATACTCAGAGCTCTTGGTCAACATTATACTGTTTAGATACCCTTTCAAACATATGAATAAAACTATCAAAATTACCACCCTCTGTAAATTCTGGAAGAAATTTACTGACCTTTCTTGCTTCTGGGGTTCGGTTACTCCCTTCCTCATTACTTCCATGACCCTGGTGAAGAGTCAGCATCTCCTTTTCATGTTGCCTCTGCCTCTCATTTTCTTCAGCTTCCAGATGACTCAGTCTCTCTGCTGATTCTAACACCATCCATATTTCCTTTTCTTCAGCCTCCAAATGCAGCAGTCTCTCTGCTGATTCTAGTTCTAACCATTTGGCTTCCAGTTCAAGTCCCTAACTCCAGACGGATTTTTAAGTCCTCTGAGGTAAAGTTGAACTATCCATTTTCTGAGAGTTGTACATCCCCAATGCAAGACTGGTCATCTTCCAGGTTGCTGGTCTGTGCTGAATCTGTGATTATGGTTGCAATCATTCCCCCTTTAGTCAGGTTGGCATGCACCAGTCCTTTGGCTTGGCACATCTCAGCCAACTGGCTCCTTGTCAGCTTGCCATACTCCTCTGCTGACATCCTTGCCTCCTCTCCCTGACTAAGCTAACAAAAAATATACAAAACTGTTGTGATATGAAACTCTGAATGTACTTTCAAGCAATCACAAGGTGAACAAACACCTTCTTTAGTGACCACTGTTTACAGGGTACAGGAGTTCAATATCCATACCACTGAATCTCAACATGTGGATATCCCACTACTGCCAACCAATAAACATGACGACCCACTAGTGAACCTGTAATCAAGGAGCCTCGATCTTCACCAATGACACCAGTGGGGGACGCACACTGGGAGGATGACAGGTACACACACAGTATTTCCAGATGCAGTGCTCTGCATAAAGTGCAATTTCCCTTACGAGCACACAGAAACCACAGTCAGTCCAGGGCTGGTTTCTCCCTCTTTCTCCAGATCCCCAATAAGACTCCCCACTGGTCCAGTTACAGTGTTGAGATCTCAGCTGAGTGGCCAAACCAAGACCTCCAACAACCTCTCTGTCCAACCAGTGCTTTGTGTCCCTGCCCAAGTAGCTGACACGCACACTGTTTTGATTTACACACACTCACACACCTGGGAAAGGCTGGCACAGGTTTAGTAGCTATGTCCCCTTTTGCCCTGACTATAAGGTAGTTATCACTGCCACAGGCCAACATATTATCAGCTACTTTAAGGCCCTTAACAAAGGGTGTCCAATCTTACTGAGTAATATTAATATTAATAGAAATGGTAATCTGGCCAAAAGCAAGGCTATTAGGAGCGCTCTACACAGTGTCACCAAATAAGTATGCAAGTACTCTCAGAAAGTACAAATGTGTACACTTACCATAAATGTAGATGTTTGAGTGTATTCACTGTTGCAGTCATCAGACTTGGGTTATCTGCCTGCAGGTAGCCCTCAGTCAGCACGAATACCAGAGACTTAGTATTTCTGCATTGGTTGCTGTCACTCCAGGAATGACGTCAGATTGTCAGGGGTATAAATACATAGCCGACGCCATTACATCAGTTTTTCTTGCCCTAAATGTCAGGAGCCCCTCAAATTGGGAGCTAAGTTATGGTGGTGAAAAATCAACCCCAGTAAAAAGTAAATACCAATACCCCTGAAAGGGGTGATAATTAAACACAGAGAGGACAGAGAGAAAGAGAGAGAGAGAGAGACACACAAGGGGGCTGGGGGGAGGGAAACCAGGACTGCAACAGTGAATACACTCGAACATCTACATTTATGGTAAGTGTACACAACTGTACTATGTTCTTTGAGTTTCACTATTGCAGTCATCACACTTGGGTAGATTCCCAAAGTTGAAGAAGTGTGAAGGCAGTCAAGAAGAGTTGGGGCTGGCTAGTATACCTTGCAGGACTGCTGTTGCAAAATCCGCCCTGGATTTGGAAAAGATAGGCAGGTGGTAATGTTTGGCGAAGGTATGTACAGAACTCCAGGTAGCAGCTTCCAGGATGTCCCTGGTAGGGACTCCCCTGAGGAATGCTGTAGAGGTAGACATTGCCCTAGTGGAATGTGTTCTGACCCCCTGAGGGGTGTGTTTCTCATGGTGCTCGTAGCAGAAATGGATGCAGTGTGCTATCCACTTTGAAATTGTTTGTTTAGAAATGGCCTTGCCCTCTGCCCCTGGTGCAAAGCTGACTAGTAACTGTTTAGATTTCCTGAAGGGCTAAGTCCTATCCAGGTAGAATCTGAGTTGCCTGTGCACATCCAAGGAGTGGAGGATCCTTTCCCATTTAATTTGAGGATTAGGGAAGAAGGTTGACAAATGGATAGATTGGTTGAGAGCCACATTGCACCCTACTTTAGGCATAAAGGAAGGGTTAGTCCTGAGTGGAATCCCTGTCAGCATGGAAAATAATGAAGGGTTCCACGACCATAAGTGTTTGTAGCTCAGACACTCTTCTAGCTGAAGTGATGGCAAGAAGTAAGGCTGTTTTCCAAGAGAGGAATTTTAACTCTGATGATGCTGTCGGCTCAAAGGGGGGTAGTGTGAGCTTTTCCAGTACAAAGTTAAGGTCCCAAGGAGGGTTGGGTGCTCTCCGTGGTGGCCTTAAGTTGTGTGTCCCTCTCAGAAACTGTTTGATAAGAGGGTGAGAGGGGCGGCTCAGTGTTGTAATGAGCCGAAATGGCAGAGGCATGGATCTTAATGGAGGAGAAGGATAGGCCTCTGTGGAGTAGATCTGCTAAGTAATCCAGGATTAGAGGCAGGGAGGGCAGGGTTGTGTTCTCTCCTTTAGACTGAATCCAGGAACAGTACCTTTTCCACTTATCAGCATAGGATTTCCTTGTACTGGGTCTTCTGGCCTCAAGAATGACATCCAGCACCTGCTTGCTTAGGCTGGTTACTGGGGGAGATTTCAAGGAATAAGCTAGACTGCAAGATTTAGGGTTTGCAGTTGTGGGTGCAAGATCTATCCCCCCTGCTGAGAGAGCGGGGTTGGGTTATGGTGTAGGTACCAGGGTGGCACCAGTGACAGGCTGCACAGGAGTGGGTACTGGTGCTGGTGTGGCCAGTCCAGGGCAATCAGAATTGTCCTTGGTCTGTCCTGTCTTATCTTGAGAAATACTCTTGGGAGAAGAGACAGAGGGGGAAAGGCATAGATAGAGAGATTTACCCACTGGAAGAATTGGGCATCCACTTTCCAGGCCCTGCTGTGAGGTGTCCTGGTGCAGAATTTGCTGAGCTGATGATTGCAGGGGGAGGCAAAGAGATCCACCTCTGGGGGCCTCCATTGTTGAATCAGAAGGTTGAAGATGCTGGGCTCTAATTGCCACTCATGTGGGTCTAGGAGATTTCTGCTTAAGTTGTCTGCAAGCGAGTTTTGTTTGTCTGGCAGGAACTGAGCTTGCAGATTGGCCTGCATGTCTAAGGCTGTGTTCCACAGGGCCATGGCTAGCCTACAGAGTGGGTAAGAGTGGGTTCCCCCCTGCTTGTTGATGTGCCACATAACTGTGGTGTCTGTTTTTATTAGCAGGTGTCCTGGTGAGAGTAGGGATCTGAAAGCTGTCAGAGCATGCTGCACAGCTAGCATCTCTTTTTAGTTGATGTGCAGATGAATTTGACTTGGGCTCTAGTGGCCCTGAATGCACTTGCCGTCCATGTGAGCCCCCCAGGCATAGTCTGATGCATCTGTGGTTAGGGTCTGGGTGGTGTGGGGTTGAGTAAAGAGCAGTCCCTTGTTGTGGTTGCATGTTGCTGCCCACCAAAGAAACTCTGTCCTTAGACAGAGTATGATATGAATGACGGCTTCCAGGTCCTAAGAATTTTGGCACCAAAGACATTTTAAGTACCACTAAAGTTTCCTCATATGCAGTCTGGCACATGGAATTAGTAGATTGCATGAGGCCATGAACCCTATGGCCTGCAGGATCTTCCTTGCGGATAGCTGGGTTCTGGTGGCCATTTGAGTAAAATAGTCTGTCAGATAGGCTTGTTTTTCTGGAGTGAGGAATGCCATCTAGGATGCTGTGTCCAAGCTTGCTCCCAGGAATACAATCTTTTGACTGGGAACTAGTTTTGATTTATTTTCTTTGATGGTGTGCCTCAGGGAGATTAGAAGATTTTTTTTACAAATGTCAGGTGCTGCAAAAGCAATTCCTGACAGTCTGCCTGAATCAGGCAGTCGTCCAGTATGGGTAAATTTGAATATTTCTCTGTCTGCAGTAAGCAGTGGCTGGGGCCAGGCATTTTGTGAATACTCTGGGAGCAGTGGATAAGCCAAAGGGTAGTGCAGAGAACTGATAATGCTTAGATCCTGCCATGAAGCGTAAGTATTTCCTGCATGACTCCCTTATAGGGATGTGCAGATAGACTTCTTTTAAGTCTAGAGTGGCTAACCAGGCATCTTTTGGTTAGCATAGGTAGAAGCTGCTGCAGGGTGAGCATTCTGAATTTTGGTACCACCAAGAAGGTGTTGATAATTGAAAGATCTAGGAATGGGCACCAAGTGTCCTCCTTTCTGGGTACCAGGAAAAGTCTGGACTAGAATTCTTGACCTATCTGTTCCGCAAGAACAGGTTGAATTGCCCTTATATATAGCAGGGATTGAACTTGGTTTTGTGCCTGTGCCCACTGGTTTGGAGGGAGGTCTGGGAACCCTTTTCGGGTTGGCAGAAAATGGAAGTTGAATTTGTACCCCTGGGATACAATGCTGAGGACCTATCGGTCTTTGGTGATGGAAGTCCAGTTTTTTGCATGAAGGGCAAGTTTTCTTCCTAGGGGCACAAGCAGTTGGGCAGAGGTGGGGAGTGGAGTAGATAAGTCATTCTGAATTATTTCCATAAGGGGGTGGTTTAGCACTCCCTGCTTTAGAAGTGGATGCACTCCAGTTCTTAGATCTTTGCATACCCTGAGACTGTAATCTGGGGGGGGGGTCTGTTTCCCCTGGGTCTAGTTTGAGATGGCCTTGAGGGGGCTGGAAAGAACCAGTGTTTCAAGGGGCAATGCCTATTGAATCTAGGAGGCTGTACTTGCAAAAATTATTTGACTGTCTGCAGAGATTTGGCTTTTTCTTCCATCTTTTTAAGAACTTCTGCTTTGGTGCCAAACAGATTTCCATGTTCAAAGGAGCATCTAGTAACTTTGATTTGACATGGTCTGCTCCTTAAGCCAAGCATGCCTTCTCAGTACAGAACCAGTGACTGCTGCCCTGCAAGTTGCTTCTAGGACATCAAAGCCACACTGCAATGTAGGCTTGCTGGCTTGGCTTACAGAATGCATAAGCTCTTGCAATTCTTTATTATCTGCACAGTTTGTAAAGGTAGCTACTTTTTGCTTAATAAGTTCCATAATATGTTGTTGGTACTTGAGCATGTGAAACTGACAATTCAAAGCCCTAACGGCAAGAGTTGCAGAGGTATAAACTTTCTTACTCCATCTGTCCAAAGCTCTAGAATCCCTGTCCAAAGGGGTGGGATTCCTAGCTCTAGTTGCTTTGATACCTTTAGGTCCCTGGGAGATGACCTCTGGGTCAGCAGTAGGATTTTTGAAAAGGAATTTGTGAGAGTCAGGTTATTCTGTAGTACCTGCCTGGTTTCCTAGGAGCAGGTGGTAAAGTATCAAGAGTTAAGCTTGATTCCATAAAGCCATCATCCAAAACATCCAGGACTGGGGGGGTATTGCTAAAGGTCTATGTTGTGGACAATTTAGAAATTCTCTGAGTCTCTTTTTGGATTGAGGATAGTCTTGGCATTCCCAATGGAAATGCTCTCTTAAGGTATGCAGGGTTTCACCAAAAGAAAAGTCCTCTGGAGGAGAGGCAGAGGGAATAGATTTTTCCGCATCTGAATCCTCACAAGCAGATATGGGCATGTTTTCATAGTCAGATACCTCAGAGTCGTCGGACACTTGGTCTGTTGAGGCTGCTGGGGACTGGTCTCTTTTTCTCTTAGCCAGGGAAGGCTGGCTTCCCCTAATCAGCATAATAAGGTCTTCTTTCATTTTAAGCATTTGATGTTGTGGCAAGGGAGCAGGTGCATGCGCTTGGGTCTTTGGTTTTCTAGGCGTAGCGCATACTCTTGGCCTTAGAAACTCGGTAGTTTTAGACAGAACTGAAGACGTGAAAGAAGTCATCGGTTTGTGTTGAACATCGGTAGTGCGAAGTACTTCCTCAGAAACCAGTGCCTGCTCAGTGGCTCCAGACCTATCCAAGGTAGAGACATCCGCAGGTTCCATAGTCGAAGAAGAGTCTCACAGCATACCAGACTCCGAACGGGTCTCAGTAGAGGCCTGCGAATCCACTGAAGCGAGCATCAGGGGCTGTGAAAGGGCTCACTGAGTACCGGCGGACTGGCGACTAGCTTAACGGAAGCATCGTTGGCAGCTTTGGACCTGTGGGGTCTGTCTCGGTCTTTATACTTATGTTTTTTCGGAATATCAGTAGTCGGCTGGCTTACTGAAGCCACTTCAGAATACAGAGATCGAGAACGAAAGTATTTAGCAACAAAAGGGCCCAATGATGGATGGCTCGGGCGTTGAACAAGGCACAAAACTGACAGTGAGGTAATTCGTAGTCTGGGCCTAAACAGGTGATGCAATACGAATGAAAACCTCGGTGTGGTATTTGCTTTCCAAAGGCAAGACAATTGTTAACTTTTTCTGACATCAGTTAGAGCAAGAAAAAAGGATCCCCAAAGGGGTACTTAGCTTTAGAAGACTTCAGGATGATTCAATTTGTAAATGAAAAACTCAGGTAGCGGCTGACCGGAACTCCTGTGAACTGCTCTGCTATGGGCTCCTCAGCAAGAAATACTGATGTAATGGCATCGGCTGCCTGTTTATATACCCCTGACGACCTGACATCAGTCCTGGAGAGACAGCAACCGACACAGAAATAATAAGTCTCTGGTATTCAGGCCGACTGAGGGCTACCTACAGGCAGATAACCCAAGTGTGAGGACTGCAACAGTGAAATACGAAGAACATCTTAAATATCTCTACACAAGATCAGCCACAGTGAAAGGTTTAACTATATCTAATAATAAATAATAAAAGAACAAGAAAAATCCACAGCATATATTCACAGTGACATCAGAGTTCAAAACCACAGGAAATATTAAAAACAACATTACAGGACAGTCTCAAATAAATAAAGAAAAACATCTAAACTATGCTTCACTATATTCCTGACTGCATCTAAGAGAATTACTATAACTAAGAAACATACCTTGAGCAAGTCAGATGTGGTGAATGGGTCTTGTTGTTAGGTCTAAGACAGAATGCAGAATTCTTTCTCTCAATAAGAGAGTTATCAAATAAATATCTCAGATATTACTGCTGAGCTAGATGACATCATTTGTCATCTGACTCTATCCCAGGTGAAACTTCCACTGCTGGAAGCAAGCAGTATTTAGCATCTACCTGTGAAAATACATAGACATCAGATCTTTGGCAGATGCTGGATGTCATAAAACAATTACAACCCTTCCCATTTGAAGACCAGCATTTCACCTTAGAGACAATACAGAAAGCTCTCTAGTTTTAGACATTGTGTCTCCTTGCTGCATTGAAACTGAAATATATCATCTTTTATTGCGTAACCATAAAGTAATTTAATTTCAGCTATTTTTATGAAGTTTTGCTAGACTGAAGTTAACCTCCTGTGTTCCAGTTCCTACTGTTAAATTATATACATTTAAACAGTTACAATAGAGCATGTACATTTTTGTTCTATTCCAGTAGGGCATGCTGTAGTTATATTTTAAGCACAATCACTTTATAAAATATCTTTTCAGCACGCATGTTTGCACAAACCTAGTTTGATATATACAGGACATACAGTTCTAATACATTTGTAACACAAGCATCTTGTATGAACCATGCTGATATTCACAAATGACATATAATTATTTACAAAATTCCAGGTAGCTGGGCTGGCAGTATCTCCTTTTTGTCACATGTAGCTCCCTCCCTCTATTTCTCTTGTTTTTTTTTTTTGGGTATGTTGTTTATGCCGGGGTGCATTTATTTATTTTTTGTTCTTAACATTTTCCTTTCAGGGCTCAGTCTTCCTCTCTCTGTTGCTAGGAAAGATCTGAAGGGCTTGGCACCCAAACCTGTCTTTTAGTCAGTTCAACTGGAGCTGCTTGACAGTCTGGGTGCATGAAATGTGCCCTGAAGCTTTGTAGCTGGCTGGCTGCTATATTCTTGGCAGGAAATAACCCATTTAGCTAAGGCTACTGCAGCAGTGATCATTTGAACATCTGCTGTAATGGTAAGTTTCTTATACAATTGTACTTCTTTCTACCTCTTGGAACACTTTATCTTCCTTAATGCAGTTTTTGGAATCATTTTATTTACCTACAACCACAGATTCAGGCATTAATAAGTACAATTCTTTCAGCATTGCACAGTTAAAGGCAATGATCTATTGGAGCTTCAAGATATGCATTACTGAGCAAGGCATGCAATATATGCCATTCAGCTGTATTACCTCAGTCCACCGGCTGAATGACTTTGATCCAAAGGGAGTTCCACTACCTACTGAACCTGGTTTACCCTCATCTTGTACAGCCACTTTAGTACCTCACAAACCCTCGGTAGGTCTCCCTATCCAGAAAGAATGTTTAACTTGGTGCCCTCTATCTTTTCTAACTGGCAGTAGGCAGTGAGGTTCAGGAGCTCAGTGAGCAGTCAGCCATGACTGCTTTGGATTTTCATCTCTCCCTGCCAATAAACAGGCATGCAATAGCCTCCAATGTCAGGCAAAACAGAGAAAAGTTTTACTGCCCTGACTATGGTGTACATACCCCTGGCAAGCCAAGCTTCCCTTCTTCATTGCAGCTCGAGCTACCACAAAGGCATCTACCACGGAAAGCTAAATCAGTAGAACCTGAGATAATGAATATGTTGATCTCACACATTCACTACCATCTCTCTTAGGCATGACCTTTCATGAGGCTAGGATGCAGACAGGACTTTGTCCCCCTGTGTCACAAAGCCAGCTACCAAATCTGGTGAAACCTCTGAGTAAACCTAAGGATTTCTGAGTTCTCAAAGGGTTTATGTCCCTCACCCTGCCCATTGTTTCCTGTTAAATTATAAACACACACACACACACACACACACACACACACACACATGCAAATACGAAGAAAGTCATCTGTTTAGGCACTGTTAAAATCACAGCTGTAAAAGAACAATGTTAGCTCAGAAACAAGAACTCTGGCAAGATTCGGATACTAGACTTAAAACTGGGAAGGTTCCTATTTACTTCCTATTGTCATCCACAGATTTGTTATGTTTAAATTGCCTGCTCAGTCATGTTTACTTGTTTTAAAGTCATCTGCAATCTTTGCAGACATTCTCTCACTATCAATCCAGTCTTGAGCAACCTTTCCCTAAATGCACTCTGACAGTCTTATGCTTTACCATCAATCATGGCTTCCACTGTTGACCTCTTATCAGACACTCATAGAACTTTCTGGTTCAATGTTTAAAGAATTATGACTACTTTCATTATATTCCTTCCTTTCTGCAATGTGAACGATTTAGGTTTTGCTCAAAGCAGCTTTTGATACAACTCCAAATCACTTCCTTTGTCACTTCTACGTTTACACTAGTGGAATGCGGTTTCCTTTTCAGCTAAGACACAAGGACTGGACCTTATACTGCATTCATGATACCTTACCTGTTGAACTGTGCACCCCCTCAAGACTTGATCAAAGGTAGCCAGATATAATCTGCATACCCAAATGAACACATTTTTTTCTCCTCATAATCATCATGCCTTACATATGTCATAAGGCATGTATAGTAATGCATACAATATAAATTCATCATGCCTTACATAGGTCATAAGATATATATACTAAAGCATACAACACATATCTGTACACAGCTGCTTATATTTACAAATCAAAAAAACTTTTTTCCTGATGCTGAATTTAAAGATGAAAATGGCATACACATTTTCTAAATATGCAGGAACAAAATTGTAGACGTTTATGCATTTTCAAATGTAACATAAGGTGGACAGCAATCATTTTTGTTTTTACTATATCTTTTTTTTCTAGATGCCTGCCAACAATCACTTCTCCCTTATTCCTGGTGACTCTGGTCATCAGAAAAGGCCATAATTCAAGCAGATGTCGGTGTTGTCTATTTGCCCTAACCCTACATTTCCCTGTAGCAGCATGGATGAACAATTCCTATATGGTACAAGCCCCACTGTTACACATGTGCCTACCTCATCTGTAGTGTGTGAATGCACCACTTGGGGTACACTCATCCCCAGTCCATATGCTACTTCTGCTGCATCACACAACCTACAATTAGCCGGTATCATCTGCACATTCCCATGCCTGGGCCACCATTTGATTCCAAGTCATCTGTGTCTCAGTCAGGGCACTAATGTCCCATTCCAGTATGATTCAACAAATCTCAGACTGCCATTACACAGTGGAAACTTCTGCCTACAGTCCTGGATGAGACTCCATCTCTGAGTCCCATTATTACTCTTTTTGTGGCCATGATTTTGCAGGGTTTGTCTAAAGTGTTTTATACTTTGTTGGTGATAATGATGATGATGATGATGATGATGAAGATGATTACAAACACCTTCTCCTATTCAGTGTTTGCTGTTTTCATCCATTAACTTGTACTCTGCTACTGTATTCTAGATGCTTCTGTATGCATCAATGCATACCACTGCATTTATTTTTGATAAAGGAAACTGGCAGACTTCTAGGCATCCTTTCAGGATTTGATAATCTTCATCTAAATACTTTAATTTGTGCTCTGCATTTATCTGATATCCACAGTAAGTAATGTCTTAAATAACACCCCACAGAAGACAATCAGCAGCAGGTTTCAAGCACAATATCCCAATACAACCAACAGTCACTGGGCTAGGCTATAAAATCTGTCCCAACCCCTTAATGACTGGCTCAATATCTACAACCATGCCTTTAATCAACCAGCTACCTTCAATCTGTTACCTTACATTTAAGTCAGAAATCATTTATTACTCTCCAGTGCATGCAAGTCAACTGCCTGACAAAACCCCAAAAACTTGAGTTGCTGCTTGCCTTCTTCCCCATTCACTTAGTACCTAGCCCTACTGATTCGGGAATCAGTTAAATTCATATAAGAATTTATTTCAAACTCAAACTCATTCTACCTTGTTCCTTTTCTGTCATGGATTCTAATGAAGATGTGACCGTGTAGGCTGATATAATCCAAATTTGCTTTCAAGATGGCTTTCATTTCTTTTCTGACAGCATCGGGTAAGCTGACACTGTCATACTTCTCACTTAACATTTATACCAAATAATTGAACCGACACAACAGGCAGTGACAGCCATTCTCTTGACTCCCCTAGGGCAGTCTCACCTTGTGGGTTGCTACAGGGGGCTAGGTATGATCTGCTGCTGTGGAAGGGCTAGCGTCCTCTAGATTTATACAACATTGTTCTACAATTTAGAGTGATATACGTACATGGTACATGTTAGTTAAAAAAGCAGCATGATGGGAAAAAATATAATACTGTGAGATTTAAAATATTATGATTTCAGCAGTGCACAAGTTAAGAATGGCTTTCAGTGGATTTGTCTGAAAATGTAAAATAAATACTCTGCTTTTCGGTGTAGTACAAGTGCACATAGTTTAAACTCCTGGCAAAAGGCATATAGCTTGGCATTCATTGTTATTAGAAATCAGAAGTAAAATATTTTATCTTTATAAACTATGCAGTTTGTGAAATTCTCTATCTACAAGCAGGTTAAGATGAACTCTTGCATGCAGCTGTGTTTTGTCAACAGGACATGCAAAATAAGAAAAAGGCCGAGGAGTTATTCTTCAGGAATAGAATGTGTAAGATATGGAAAACAAATTGTCAGCAGACTAGCTTCAAAAGAAAGACTTGTTAGTCTGGCAAATTCTCTAAACTGATGATACAGGCAGACAAGAGGCTATAACTGGACTTCTTACTTTTGTATGAGAGACATTGATTCTTAAAGCTGAGGCTGTAACCTGAAGTACGGTTTTGTTATGTATCTTTCATTGTTATACTAGATGTTACTTCGTATGCAGTAAAGGAATGTTCATATCAGATTGAACCGGCTCAGTTGTCTTCACTGAGTAATGGTACAGACTACCTTTCAGTATAGTAACATAAATTTTACAGTGGCAAGACCAGGCCAGTTTGAACAAAACAGGGAGGTGTGACCTGCAGAAGTACCTCTCACAGTGTGACATTCCTGCATAGTTCTCTTGAGTTGACTCTTCTTTTTTCCTACTTCGTCCATTGCCTGGCAGACGGAACCTCTGCGGTGCAGTACAGGGCAGTATAGTAATTCTTCAGACAGTTGGTGAAATACGAGGTGTAGGTCATACTGTCTAAGCTATCATCACCAGCATCTGGTGACTGACAGCAGAAAATTCTTCCACAACTGATCTTCATGCCAAGCCTGATCACCTTGTCCTGAGCATTTGTGGTAAATATTTTCTTCTGTTTTTCTTTTAACACTGAATGCAATTCATGAAAATACCAAGAAGTGCGCTACATCTTTTACTGTTGATGTATCTGCATCATATGTAGATGTGTGAAATTATTTAAATACATAGTATAATCAGCATGTTAACACCTGTAAGTCTTTACTACATTGGGCAGAAGTGTCATAGAATGTACAGAAATTTTTTATTTAAATGTTGCTTTTTGAAAGCTTTGTCATAAACGTATTGTACGTATTGTACAAAACCTGGAACACAACCAGGATAAAGTAATGCTTGAAGCACAGACAATGGTTCCTGTTTATAAAGATTTATTGGAGGATGATGTAGATGTCAAAGTTTGTACTTTACAGTCTGACTTCCAGGAGTTTAACTTGACCTCATGGGTCACTTTCAGATTTACTGTGATAAATGCAATGTGTCTGGTAAAATGCATGTCGACACTGTTCTTCTTCTTCTTCTTCTTCTTCTTTCGGCTTTTTCCCGGTTAGGGGTCGCCACAGTGGATCACCTTGTCCGCACATTGAATGGCAGTAGAGTTTTACGGTGTCGAGTTGCCAGCCCGGCACCCAACCTTCCACAGAAGGCACACTCACACACACACCTAGGGCCAATTTAGAGTATCCAATCCACCTGCAGCATGTCTTTGGGATGTGGGAGGAAACCGGAGCACCCGGAGGAAACCCACGCGACCACAGGGAGGACATGCAGACTCCGCACAGAAGGCACCCCAGCCGAGGATCGAACCGGAGAACCTCTTGCTGTGAGGCGGCAATGCTAACCACTGCACCACCGTGGCCGCCCTGCATGTCGACACTGTTAAATGTACAAAATAATTTTCTCAGTTTTTGAAAGTCTCACAGACTAAAATTAAGACACAAACTGTTATTAAACAAGGCAGTAAAGCTATCTGTATAATAAAAGGGTTAACTGTTCTTTTGCAATAAACATATGACAGGCAAGGAGACTACCACATTACAAGCACAATTAGAGAAAAACTCTCCCTATGTGGGATGAACAGAAGGGTAATTGTAATAACATGATTACATTTGAAGCATGAGTTCTTAAAACTGTAGGCACTGTATGCAATGATACACTTGAGCGTTGCTTCTGAAATGTTATTCCTCAGCATTTCAGGGCTTATATACAGCAAAAGTGGCATAAAAGCACTGCACATTACAAAACAGATAAGAACAGAGACGAGGTTCATGGTAAACTGACAAACAGATTTAATAAACTTCTGAGATACAGTCAGAGTGAGTTCAAAAAGTTTAGACAACATATGTAAACACTTTTTTAGAAGTGCATAAGGCCTTTAAAGTCAGCAGAACAGAATACTGACAAGTATAATCTGGCTAGTAAAGAGTTAAAGCAACAGCAGTTAACTACGCTGATAAAAAATAATTTACTAAAACGCAGTAAAGACATGACGTCACAAGACTGACATGCATGTATTTTCTTTTCAAAGTGCAGCAAAAGGCAGACAACAGCAAATGCATCTCTTTTGTTTCTTACAATATTTTGTAATCGTATGATAACAAAAAAAAAGCAAAGACTCCAGCAAAAACAGTATTCAAAAGCAGTATTATGCACAGGTAAGCAAGTTAAAGTTAGGTACATTAACGAATAACTGAAGGTACGAGTAAGTGTTAAAGGAGTTATGGGTTAAGCGTCTGGAATGCGTAGAAAGAAAGAAAAAAAAGTATGTAAGCTCAAGTTTTTCCTGGCTGGAATGGGTAGTTACAAGGAATACTGCATAATATAAATCATCACTGGTACTGAAATTTATAAGGTCAAGGAAACAAGACTGGTTGCCAGGCCAAATGGCTTAAAAATCCTGTTTGGTAATTGTAATAAGAATAAGAATAATCTGTTTGCAAGTAGATATTACTACGAGTACAGTCAGTACATGGGCTATGGTATGCAGATAAAATATGCAGGTCCCTTCACAAAAAGGGAGGGTAGGTAACAGCCAAAGGGCAAGCATACACTAATTGTGTCTGAAACAAAAGAACAGCATTTAGCTAAAGTGATACAGGTCCTTCAAACACTGCAGGAGGCAGGGTTTAAAGGGGCACTAGCTCGTTCCTGCAATAGCCTTTTTCCTTCGGTCCGAATTAACACGCTGTCAATCACTTATGTACTCCCCTCCTATTTTTTGACATCATTTGTGACGTTTTTGAGTTCCACCCACAGAGTATACTTCCATTAAGAAGGTGTGCAGAGGTTTCTTCCACTCCTGTTTATCTTCCATCTGGAATAACGAACATTCATTGGGTTCCCATCTTCTTTTATTGTTGATTTCTTCACTGCTTTAGGTAAACGGTAGTGTGTGCAGTTAATTTTTTATTTTCCTTATGTTGTTTAACTGAAGCAAGGCAAGCTCTGTTTAAAATGGAGCTTGCCTTGCTTCAGTTAAAATACAAAAACGGAGCTTGCTTCAGTTAAAGACTTTAACTGAAGCAAGCTCTGGTTTTGGTACTTCAACTGAAGCAAGCTCTGTTTTTGTACTTCAACTGAAGCAAGCTCCGTTTTTGTATTTTAACTGAAGCAAGCTCCGTTTTTGTATTTTAACTGAAGCAAGCTCCGTTTTTGTACTTCAACTGAAGCAAGCTCCATTTTTGTATTTTAACTGAAGCAAGCTCAGTTTTTGTACTTTAACTTAAAGTACAAAAACGGAGCTTGCTTCAGTTAAAATACAAAAACGGAGCTTGCTTCAGTTAAAATATAAAAACGGAGCTTGCTTCAGTTAAAGTACAAAAACGGAGCTTGCTTCAGTTAAAATACAAAAACGGAGCTTGCTTCAGTTGAAGTCTTTAACTGAAGCAAGCTCCGTTTTTGTATTTTAACTGAAGCAAGCTCCGTTTTTGTATTTTAACTGAAGCAAGCTCCGTTTTTGTACTTTAACTTAAATTAACTACATTAAATCCTATGTTCAAATCCAATAAAAATTACTTGTATAAGTCATTGTATGATCACACATTAACATTTCTTTATTATATCATCAGCATTAAGAAGTACTATATAAAACAAACCAAAAATATTTTTCATTAAACTGTTAATCATCCCTCACAGTGCAAGCATTCAAACAGTTTTGCAACTGTAAGTGTATCAGTGTGTATAGGTGATAATGCATGTGTTCTTCTCACATCTAATTACCCATGCACAAATCTGCAAATGCTTTTGACAGAAAATCATACAGAAAATATTCAGTTACTCACTGAAACATCTCAATTAACTTTTCAGTGCCATAATACAGCATTTACTTTGCTTGTGACTCTCAGAATCTAAAATAATCCTTTATGCTACTTACAAGAAAAGTAATGTCCACATTAACAGCAAAATATCAATAATAAACTAAGAAAAACAGCATACAATTTGAATGTTTAAAAGTATGCACAGTGGGCAAGTGGAAATGGAAGGGATTAAACCTGGCATTTTAAAATAATGAATCATTAACTGCCAGTAAAATTATTTCCTCTTTTAAAATGTAACATGAATAAAATCCTGAATAAAAACTACTTGTTAAATTTTTAAGTGCAGATTTTCTTCTATCAGGATCACTGCTGCAAACCATTAAACCATCAGATTAGAATGTGTATCTCATTTGGCATACAACCAACCAGTCAACAAAGTAAAACATCTGGAACTCATTACATTCACTGTAGACTGCATAATGACCAGCAGGCAAAAAAAAAAAATAATTTATCATGTTTAGCTTTTAAACAAAAAAAAATCTCTCTCTTTCAGTCTCTCTGCTTGGCAAGCAGCTATTAATATCTCTGTTAGTAGCATCTGAATTTGTGGCATACAAACTGAGTTTCTTGCTGTAACATTTCTTGCTTATTTTCAAGAATGACAGTTTATAGTCACTGAAGAAAAGCCTTTTCGGACAATGGACTTCATCTTGTTGTGGTAGAAAACATAATACCTACATTTTAGCTAACTCTTAAATGCAGTTCAATCATTAATTCATCTGGGTAATTACAGTTCAGTTGATATGTAGAAGATTATGCACAATAATTATAGTCATCTGAACGAAAAACAGTTCATATGACACATCTTCTCCTGAGAATTAATATGACTTGGTTGTTTAATTTATGGCATACTCTCCTGTCTCCCAAGAGCAGCTCTGAATAACAAATTGCCTTGCTTTACTATATACTGCTGCTATAGATTTTAATCATGTGCATGCCAGCAATACTTAGCTGTTTAGACTGCAAAAAGTTAGATTTGTAGTTTTCTCAACATAATAATGTAATGGCAAGACATCCTGTTGCTTATCACTCTATTTTGCATGGTCAACTCTTTTCTGTAGAGAACGTGAGAGTAAAATTCTCAGGATTCTCAAAAGTATTTTCAAATTCAGTCTACTTCTGCATTTTCACTCCAGTTTGCATTAATACTTTCTAACCATGAAAAGCATTAACTGATTACCTTAGCTTAAGGGTTTTTTCCTTAAAAAATTTCCTCAATTAACTTTATCCTTGCAATTATGTAATTCAGAGATAGAAAATGTGCTTACTGTCTATAGATTTGGATGGTTGATTAACTGAAGTTGGTGCCAATTCTCCTGTCTTGTCTACCACCAAACGTACACTTTCATAACCTAAGGTCAGCTGTCCCAGCCTCATTTATTTAACATTTTCTCTGCTGGCCATATTTAAGAAGGACCTATTCTATCAGCTGGTTAGGAATGCTTTGTAGGATATCCATTTTCCTTCTTTATTGCCACAAATCGTCTCCCTCCATCTGCTGTTGTATGTTATAAATTTACAAGTAGATAACATATAGCACTAGATTGTTTGATGTGCATGGCTGGTTCTGCCAAATGTAAATATTTAACTGTTGTCTGTCTCAAGTAAATTTAATGAGACATAAATTATGTTGTGGCATAAAACATTATTCAGAATAGTATTTAGCAGATTACTGACATTACACCAAAGCGTATCTAAACAGGCAGGATATCCATTTTCCTTCTTTATTGCCACAAATCGTCTCCCTCCATCTGCTGTTGTATGTTATAAATTTACAAGTAGATAACATATAGCACTAGATTGTTTGATGTGCATGGCTGGTTCTGCCAAATGTAAATATTTAACTGTTGTCTGTCTCAAGTAAATTTAATGAGACATAAATTATGTTGTGGCATAAAACATTATTCAGAATAGTATTTAGCAGATTACTGACATTACACCAAAGCGTATCTAAACAGGCAGACTACAACTTAAATGCATACAAAGCCAGCAGTTACTTAGCTGACTTCACATCACACAATCTTCATCTAAATCGCAGCTCAGATTGTTATATTTCAGAAGGTTGTCATGATTTAACAGTACTCTATTTATACAGCATTTGTTATACACAAGGCTACAAACAATGGCAGTCTATTTGTACTCAAGCAATGTTCCATAACACCCTTTTGATTATAACATACAAAGCAGAGTTGTGTTTTTTTATCTTGACCTGCAATATGCAACTGTAGCATGGTGTCACAAATAGTTCTCACAGAATACAAATATTCTTCTTTTGTCTTAGTCTGTTTAGTCTGCTTAAAAATAATGTCTAAAATAATTCTACCAGACAAAATGCATTCTGATAATTGTGTCTTCCCACCATCCTCTTAACACTTGAGAACCACATATGAACAAGGCAATCAAAGATTTTTTTTTAACATGAGAAAAGTGAAGATTAACCATTACTTTTGCATATTCTCAAAAGACAAAACTAAAAACTTTACATATGAGCTTGACAGTTTAAAACACTGAAAGTTACGGTAGCAAAAAATTACACTTTCTTCCAGGCATGTCAAATGCTTCCCACCCTTGTCAAAGGGAATAGGGTTAACAGCAGCAATACATTTAGTAGAAGCAGTTTTGGATGAGAATCACTGTCAGATTTGTTTTAGGGTTTGGAAAATGAAAGTAAGGTACTCACCATAATGACAGATCTGTGTTGTCTGTTTCAATCTTTCCTCAATGTATGGGTCTCGGATCTATCTTTGGATCTGGCTTTGCCAACTTCAAAGCTTTAGATACAGTGCTCAGGCTCTTTTCTCTGCCCATAACCCCCTGTGTATGAAGCAAGATACCTAAGATTAAATCTGCCCACCAGTAAAATGGAATTTAAAATTATAAAGGCAATGACAGACAAACAACTTAGCAAAAGTAAACACTGGCCTGCTGACAGAAGAGAGTGAAACACGACCTTCAGGTGCCAAGACCAGGTCAGCTAGAGTAATCTCTTAATAGAAACATAAGAAAAATGGTGCATACAAAAAGTAAGGCGCCAGATGGTGGACAGTAGTTGAGGAAGGATCAGGGCTGGCCTTAGCTGAAATGGCACCATAGGCAAAGTACTACTCTGGTGCCCCTTAACCCCACCCACACCAAATTCAAGGAACACCCCTATTTGAGCCACGCCCACAGATGGGTCACTCCCACAAAATCCACTCCAGTTCTTTCAATGTTTAAAGGGGCACTAGCTCGTTCCTGCAATAGCCTTTTTCCTTTGGTCCGAATTAACGTGCTGTCAATCACTTATGTACTCCCCTCCCATTTTTTGACATCATTTGTGACGTTTTTTGAGTTCCACCCACAGAGTATACTTCCATTAAGAAGGTGTGCAGAGGTTTCTTCCACTCCTGTTTATCTTCCGTCTGGAATAACGAACATTCATTGGGTTCCCATCTTCTTTTATTGTTGATTTCTTCACTGCTTTAGGTAAACGGTAGTGTGTGCAGTTAATTTTTTATTTTCCTTATGTTGTTTAACTGAAGCAAGGCAAGCTCTGTTTAAAATGGAGCTTGCCTTGCTTCAGTTAAATAAGCAGACTTGCTTCAGTTAAAGACTTTAACTGAAGCAAGCTCCGTTTTTGTACTTCAACTGAAGCAAGCTCCGTTTTTGTATTTTAACTGAAGCAAGCTCTGTTTTTGTACTTTAACTGAAGCAAGCTCCATTTTTGTACTTCAACTGAAGCAAGCTCTGTTTTTGTATTTTAACTGAAGCAAGCTCCGTTTTTGTATTTTAACTGAAGCAAGGCAAGCTCCATTTTAAACAGAGCTTGCCTTGCTTCAGTTAAACAACATAAGGAAAATAAAAAATTAACTGCACACACTACCGTATGTAGCCTTCGATCCGCAAACAGTATTCAAGTACTAACCATCAAATCTAATAACATGGCTGGTGATGCCCTTTATGCCAATTCCATTGGAAAGCAATGGAATTCCCTTCCTAATAACCTCA
>NC_056743.1:1163453884-1163481384 GCF_019279795.1 Protopterus annectens
TGCTTCGTATATTACAATCTTGTTTTAGAACTGTCATTCATGGTGGTTGCTAAACAAATGAACCACAATGAATGATCGTTCTAAAAACTAAAGTTGAACAGTTGAAAAGCACGAGAAATTCCATGCCATACCTCTCAGCTGCTCAGAGCAAGATACAATAATGGGTGGAGCAAAAGGCCACAAATACGGACAGATTTTAAATACTGACCTTGATAGATTAGAAAGTTGCTAAAATAGCAAGTCTTTTGTTAGGTTCGATTTTCTGAAGGATATGACATCGGAAACGAAAAAAGCATGTCATCATACCAACTTCAAAACCTGCACAAGGGAACCACAATGAACGATCCTTCTTAAAACCAAACTTTTAATGCAACATCAGTTGTTAGGCACTAAACGTAAAACTGCATGTGCTTGTAAGTGCTCAACAACTGCTGGTTGCATTACAGTTTTTTTAAACGATCGTTCATTGCGGTTGGGACAGAAACTACATCAGCAAAAAAAAAGTAAACGAATAAATAAAACACGGAAAATAACTCAGGATACTATAGAAAAAAATAAACGCTAAACAGCTGTACATTTATTGCCTGTGCAGAGACAGATGGGCGCAAAGATACAGAAAAGCTGGAAGTGGAAGTAAGAATAAAATGTAATAGGAACATAAATCCGAGATGCAGTTAACACTGGGAGCCAAATAAGGACTGGGATTGAAGATATGCAGGACGTTTAGAAGAAAAATGACACTGTGGGTGGGAAAGTGAGTGACGTGGTAAAGTGGGTGTAACTTTGGTCAGCTTTAGTTTAGACCCGAATTTTAAACACTGGGATTGTCCCTTTAAGGTGCAAAGTAAAAAGGTACAATTCATGTCATGACATGCTTTCTAGCCAGAAAGAATTACCCTCTCTGGAGGAAGACCAAAGAAAAATACAGCTTTTTGTAACTTAAAGGCAGCATTGGCCAAGGCTACAAAACTAGCAGCTCCAAGTTTACCATGTCCCTTTCTGTTACAGGCAGCGGCTGGACCCAACACACACTGAGTGGCCTCATGGCTCTGATGCTAAAATGAAAAAGACTTTACATTCATCATTAGAAAAATGACATGTTGAGAGGAAATATCACCCATGTATTCAGCAACTTTTGGCCATTTATTGGGGTTTAAAACAAACTGTGTACGTAACAGTTTTTCAAAAGACATTATAGTACCGACACCATATTATGCCTTAAAGACTTTGTAAATGAGACTCAGTTAAATAAACTGATTCATGACGTCAGTGAAGCAGTGTTTTGCAAAATGGTTGGCATTATTTAGTTTCAAGCATACTACAGTAAAGGCAGGAGATAAGTAGTAGTTATCTAACCATGAAATATGAAGGAATTTTTTTTTTAACAGTGCATACATAGTTAATTCTTTGCAGCTGCATATGTCTACATGGGCAAGGAGAGGGATTGTTGATGGGCAAACCACTCAAGCATGCTTCTGTGTTACAGACTATTTGAAATTTAGTTCGTAGTGAGTCCCTTGTGGGTTACTACAGTATTTTAAAGGTAAAAGCTCATCAGAAAGCTATGAATGAGATTTTTCAGTTAAATATCTATACAGATCAGATGGCAAAAAAGGCAGCCAGGGAAGGAATGCAATTGTATCATACAGAACACCTTTCTGGTGTACCAGATAAAACCACTGCAGTATATGCCCTACAGACATTTTCAGTTCAGAATTTGCAACATGATTTGCTGCAGATCCAGACTAAGTTTGGACTGAAGGAAGAATTAGAGAAATGTACTCTTGTAGGAGACAGTCCAGGGCAATATTATGCAAAATGTTTTGAAGACGGTTCTAGTCTTCCTTACATTCCATACCAACAGGCACGACAGTTAGTGAAGTTTAATAATCAGGTAATGGGACATTTGGGTACACAAAAGTTACGGCCCATTGTAAATAACAAGTACTGACATCCACAGTTAAAGAAAATCTGTGATGTAGTGCATGCTGAATGCTTAATATATTTGCAGGCACATGCTCAGTTGAAAAAGTCACAGTTACTAAGGGTAACTCCAGTGGATGGACCTTGGTATGCCATCCAAATTGACTTTGCAGGTACATTACCCCCAGCTAAAGGTGGGTACAAGTATATGTACTAATACCACAGTCATTACAGGCAGCATACATTAGGCACATGTTGTATCAATAATTAACAGGTAAACCTACCTCTGTTCATACAAACCATTTGGTTAAAATCCCTTCTACCTGTAAAACGGTAGACAGGCAGTACACAGGCAAATGCCAATAGAAAAGGCCTTGGTATAATACTCTGCTAGGAGGCATATGCACAGTTATTAGAGTTATTAATGCAGCTAATATTGAAATTCTAACTAATCATTTAAAAACAGTGGGGGAAGATACCTCTCAGATTGTACATTTACAAGCATCTTGGAATTCAGAGATATGGAAGGCACACCTGCATAAATATAAATTACCAGCAGCAATTTTTTAAACAACTATGATGCTATGAAGTTACATCAGTTAAAATTTGATGGCAACATAACAGTTTTTGTAAATTGGACAAAATGCACTATGCAATCTTTGTATGCAGAAACTCAAAAAAAAAAATGTACAAATTGAACTGGATGATACAGAATGAAAATGTTTGGCAACAATTGTTTCATAAATGGGTACCTGATGCAGATTGAATTAAATTATATACTGAAGTAACATATGGTACTCCGCAATACTGCACAGGACAGTTTTCACATTATAATGTTACTGACACCACTGTTATGTGTCAATTTACAGTATTACCTATGACCTTTCTAGTTCTGGAAGGATATGAGTACTGGTTGCCACAATTTGAAGTTAATTATATAGATATGAGAGAAACAAAAAAACATAAAATTGATTATTGTACCAGACTCAAAATGGGTTCATTTGTGGGCAGCATTCGCCTGTCTATGAACCATGCTTACTGCAGCATTCTGTTAATTTGTGCAAGTGGAACATTATGCCTTCTTCTTTTCAAATGTTTATAGAAGTAGCTCCCCAGCATATTTGTCTGGTTAGAGATCAGGATGTAGGTCATAATATACAATTACCTTTTGTAGGATGTTTATCACATATTGATTTCCTTAAATGGAATAATCAGAGCCATGTGTTTACTAAAACCATAGAAGTGAATACTTCCATAAATTGGAGTTATGATTTAATACAGCTTTCCAATATAGCTGTACCTTTGGATAATTTAGGGAAAATAATGAACAATACTAAGATTCTCAGAGAGTATTTGGGAAAAATTAATAAAAGTATACTGTATTACGAGGCATTGAGCATCATTGCAAAAGATAAATTGCTTAATTTGGCTGAAAAGACCAAAAAAGACACTGCTCACATTTGGTGGGATATCTTTACTGGTTGGTCCACATCAGGAAAAGACCTGTTAAATTGGTTAGTACATCCTTGTACTAGAAGTGTTAGGCATTATAGTCATATTAACTATCTGGAATTATCTAAGTTGTCATTTGCGAAAAACTTACAGAGTCCAGTGAATCATGATGGTTAACAAAAATAAATTGGAAAAGGTTTCAATGTGTGCAACTGAAGTAAAAAATGAACAGTCATTTGCCGCCTTTTAATTTAAAAAGAGGAAATTGTAAGATTTTACATATTCTGATTTCAGAAGTGCACAAGTTAAGAATGGCTTTCAGTGGATTTGTCTGAAAGTGGAAAATAAAAACTCTGCTTTTCGGTGTAGTACAAGTGCACATAGTTTAAACTCCTGGCAAAAGGCATATAGCTTGGCATTCATTGTTATTAGAAATCGGAAGTAAAATATTTTATCTATATAAACTATGCAGTTTGTGAAATTCTCTATCTACAAGCAGGTCAAGATGAACTCTTACATGCAGCTGTGTTTCGTCAACAGGACGTGCAAGATAAGAGCAAGGCCGATGAGTTATTCTTCTGGAACAGAATGTGTAAGATATGGAAAACAAACTGTCAGCAGACCAGCTTGGAAAGAAATATTTGTTATTCTGGCAAATTCTCTAAACTGCTGATAAAGGCGGAAAAGAGGCTATAATTGGACTTCTTACTTTTGTATGAGAGACATTGATTCTTACAGTTGAGGCTGCAAGCTGAAGTATGGTTTTGTTATGTATCTTTCATTGTTATACTAAATGTTACTTTGTATGCAGTAAAGGAATGTTCATATCAGATTGAACCGTCTCGATTGTCTTCACTGAGTAATGGTACAGACTACCTTTCAGTGTAGTAACATAAATTTTACAATACCATGCATCATCTCTGTTCTTATAATATTTTTTCATACCTGATAGGAGAAATTGTTATGGCAGACAGTCTTACACCCAAACACGGACAGAGAGACAGCAATACATAGCTCCAAGAGACAGAATAACATCAGGAGCACCTTAATGGAGTAGTTCAGTACCTGCAAATAAAAAATGAAAGTGTAGGAACAGATTTAAGTTACCTATCAGCTGCTCAGCACAGAGACATATTCACAAGTAGAGATAAAGCTACTGCACAACAAACTGCTATAGAATGCAAGGAGAATGCAAGGCACAGACCTCTAGAAAGGTGTCCTTCTTGTACTACAGAACTTTCCTTTGTCAAAAATAAAAACAACCAACAAGGTGTTCTAATCAGTGAGGACACAAAACATCTGTGGGGTGTTTTGTGTGTGTGTGTGTGTGTGTGTGTGTGTGTGTGTGTGTGTGTGTGTGTGTGTGTGTGTGTGTGTGTGTGTTTCAATTTATGTCATTCAAACTTCTATCAAATAAGAAAGTCACATATAAATCACTAAATAAATAAAATGACAATTATAATCAGTTCCTGAGAATAAACTTCTAGAAAGAGACAATGCTCAGGCTGTACATTTTGAAAAAGTTAGTTTTTTTTAACTTGAATAGTATACCAAATAGTATTCACCAAATCTGTTAGCCTTGCAGTGCCAAGATATGCTGCACTCTATAATATTGACACTTGTTCTGAAACTAATAACACTTTTTTTTTCTGCTGCATCTCCTGCCCTACTAGAAGGGCTTGTACCTAATCTCTCCAGTCCTGATAAATAATCTGGGGTATGGCAATGAGTGCAGAGAAAAATGTAGATGGTCTGTTATAAATAGTTAGCCTTTCTCCTCTGCATAAGCATATCTACAGCACAATATATTGGGCACTGCTACTGAAGAGAAAATGGAGGCCGAAGAATCCTAATAATGACACAGAATTATATTTGTCCTACCCCTCTGGTAATTTTTCATAGGCCTAGGACACTATATGAACATTGTTCTTGGGCAGGTCTGATACGCAGTGGCAGAACGACTGCTAAAAACTATACACGTGTGTCTGGTTTATTTAACTATGTGAAAGAATATTCTACATCATAACAGAAATTTCATAACCAAATAATCAATGAATTATCAAATTCATAAATGATCCCAAGGATAGCTATGAGAGTGGTACAGCCATGTTTCATATTAAGCTTCTAATGGAACGAGTCTGTCCACTTCAGCTGGTTAGCAATGGTCAACAAACTATGAGCACCATGCAGTAACTGACTAGGAAGCTTTACTTTACTTGTTATAAGAGTTTTTAAGGCAAGGCTTCCATGCTTTTTTCTTTTGTTTCTTCGTTTGTTCTGTGTCAATGCCACCCGAGATGAAACCTTCAATTCTCCTTTCTCTACTAGAAGACTAGAGACTGTATTAGGGAAGCACATCACTGCATTACTAGAAATTCAAAAATAGCTGCTGGCAATTTCCAAGACTTAAACAACAGAAGTCTACCTCAAACAAAATGCTTTTCTGCTCTTTGCAGAGATCACCTGCATCATGCATGTATTTCAAAAAAAAAGGGAGTCGCCACTTAACCATTAACAACATTAAAACAATAATTCAACTTAAAACATAACAAATTACTAAACACAGCTCTGAGTGTGACAAGAGTTTACTACAAAAAGACAAAACAAAATAAAGCAGACTCACCAACAGGTCTGTTGGATTACTAATACCATCTATAAAACAGTTAACCATTTATAAAACTGTTAAGTACTTTGCCTTTAAGACTTCCAACATATTTGCTGCAATTATGTGATTAGAATAAACCAGTCAGATTAGATATGTACAAAGTTACACAGAATGAAAACATACTTGAAAAAAGCTATAAAAATCCTTACAACCATAAACAATTAAATCATCTAAACCACCTTTTGCTGAAAAGCTTAAAAGAGATGACTCAGAATCAAAGTCATTAGATGTCTTGTTTTTAAAGACTTGAATTGCACTGCTTGACAGCCCTCAGAAATATGAATAAAAAACCAGCCATAAGACAGGAATCAACCAATGAAAATAAACATTTTCTTAGCAGTTCAAGACTGAAAACCTATTTTAAAAACCTTTGAAATTACAAACAAATTTCAGTAAAATGAGAAACATTTTTAAAAAACTTGAAAGAAATGACTTGTAGAATGAACAAAGTGCTATAATTTTAGTAACAGTTTAAACATGTTTAAAATATTTCCTAATGAATGTAAACAGATAAAAAAACAGACAGTAAAGCAAACCTGTACAAATATATATGCAAATATGCACATTAAATTGTCATTTTTATTAGAAGTAAGAATGCATTATGAACATTTATCTAAAAGTAGCATTAGTGTTTTGAATAAATATAAACAGAGTTTATAAGAACCAATATGTTATGGGCGAACATCTAAAAGCCAGTAGGGCATAGTTAACATGTTACATTGCTAAGACAAATAAAAAGTGCACTACAGATCATACTGTACAACTAATCACTACCTTATAGGTCTCACTTTTAAACATGCTCAATACTATGATAACTACATAGCCAAGGTGAGCAACAGCCTTACGTTTAATCTGGCATTCTCATTCTTTGTTTTTCCAAAGGCTACCTATTTCTCCAATTAAGGCATTTAGTAGAAATTGATCAACAACAAAAAATAAAATCTTTTTAAAGTTAGTATGGTTCAATGATCATTTAAAAGGGGCACATCTTGCTGACTTATGTTTCCATATACAGCTGTTTGGTTTTCTTGTGTTTTTTTCATTACAAAAACTGAACACAACAAACTAGTGGTCACAAAGACCAGGTTTCTAGAAACCTGTCAGTCATCCAAGTGTAAGGTTTGATCTGTGGTGATAAAGTGACAGTGCCTACAAAACATGTGAAAATACCTACTGCAGCTGCAGATGAAAAAAAAAATCTAAGTTTATAAAAACTCTGTTGTTGCAGTGAGCAGTGAATGAAAACAAACTAGTGCTATTCTTCAAAAACACCATTTTTTCAATTACTGTTCATTTCCTTTCCAAATAATAAATGGCCAATAAAACAAAACCAAAATGTAAAAAGTGCAGCACAAAGTAGCTTTCTCCCATTGATTTAGCATGGTTCCAATACGAATCATTAATCTGCACAATATTGAGCATCAAAAATGCCAAAAATAATGCCCGAAACACAGAAAAGTGAAAAATTAACTTTGAACCTTTTTTGCAGGGATGGCAAGCTCCATACCTTTCATCCTCTTAAAGTAAGAAACCTGGACAAAGCCATAAATAATCAGGGGAAAAAATGCCCAAAAATAGGGTACATTTTTAAACATTGCTGTTGCAAATGTAGAAAGTTGATATGAAAAAGAAGTTATGTACTCACCATAATGTTCCATCTATGTCTCTCATTTTCATTCTTCCTCAACCTGTGGGTTCAGACCTGCTCCTTGGATCCAACTTCATTGTTGCAATAGCTTGTGGCAACCAAAAAGCTCTCAAGCTCCTCCCTTACCCATAATGCATCTTTCCTAAGTTATTTCAGATCTGGTTTGCTGATGGAGAAATATCTATAAATAAATACACACACACACACACACACACACACATATATATATATATATATATATATATATAGAAAGAGAGAGAGAGATATGAAAAACATAAAATATAGAAGATTGTATATATAGACAGTGAGACTGTCTGGAGCTCAGCACAGGGAAGTGACAATCTAGGCTGACTACCTCTTCTAGGAGTCCAAAGGTAAATGGCTGGAGGGTGGGCTGTTGAGGAAGAATGAAAATGGGCAACACAGATGGAACATTACAGTGAGTACATAAAATCTTCATCTAATGTTGTCAATTTTCATTCTGTTTTCAACCTGTAGGAATGAGACCCCAACTACCCTAGATCCTGGGTGGACATAAAAAGAAGTTATGTACTCACCAAAACGTTCCATCTGAGTAGGTAACTTCATTTGTCAGCAACCTGTGGGTATCGGATCTGACCTGGATCCGAGCCGGCAGCTTTCCAAGCTAAAGATCTGAGCTCTCAGCTCCTCCCCCTTACCCATAATAACCTGCTACCTCCCTCCAGTCCTCAGATTGAGTTTGCCAACTTAACAAGCAACAAACAGCCAACCATACTCGAAAAGAGAAACGCTAACCTGATGCTTAACAGAAGGAAGACATTCCGTCATGATGATGGCCACGAAATAGGTTAGGGGGAAGGAGGGGGGGTTGGTTGCTGACAAATGAAGTTACCTACTCAGATGGAATGTTATGGTGAGTACATAACTTCTTTATCTGAAGTAGTTAACTTCATTTGATCAGCAAACTGTGGGACAGAGTCCCCAGCTACCAAAAAACTTGGGAGGTCCTCAAGGGAGAATATTCCGGAGCACTGCGGAGCCAAAGGCTGCCCTCCCTCTGGATATCAGAAACAGCTTGTAGTGTGAAATGAAGGTATGAGAAGAGGCCCAAGTAGCTGCTGAACAGATGTCATCTAAGGGAACTCTTGACCAAAATGCTGCAGAGGTAGCCATAGAATGGGTAGAGTGAGCATGAACCCCCAAGGGTTCTAGCCGACCGGAAGCTTTATACGCGTGTAAGATGCAGTGCGATATCCATCTAGCTAAAGTAACTTTCGTAAATGGCTTGCCTAAGGATGGCTTAGTGAAAGAAAAGAAAAGTTGCTCCTATTTGCGAGAAGCAGCTGTCCTGTGCAAATAAAATCGCAATTGTCTATGCACATCCAACAAGTGCAGTCTGTATTCCCCCTTGTTTTGAAAGTTGGGGAAGAAAACAGGCAAACTGATGGCTTAATTGATATTAGCCTTGGAGGTCACTTTAGGCAAGAAGGAAGGATTAGTCCTGAGATATGCTCTGAACTTATGGTAGACCAGATACGGGGGTTTTGTACAAAGGGTCTGAAGTTCAGATACCCTTCTAGCTGAAGTAATTGCAATCAAGAAGGCGGTTTTCCAAGATAAGGATTTTAAGTCAACAGAGGCTGCAGGTTCAAAATGTGGGCCAGTTAGTGCCTGAAGAACTAAGGTTAAGTCCCATGGGGGAACCGCATTCTTGACAGGAGGTCTTAACAGAAAGGTGCCCTTCAAGAAGGTCTTGCATATCTTAGAGGAAGCCAAGGGTCCAAGGTTGTCTCCGATGTGGAAATGAGAAATGGCCGCCATCTGAACCTTCACAGTAGAAGAACTGGCCCGTTGATGAAAAATGTGGGACAGAAATTCAAGAACTGCTGGAATGGGAGCCGCAAAAGGGTCCAAATCCCTATGTCTGGCCCAGATGGAAAAACGCTTCCATTTACTGTTGTAGATCTTCCTGGTAGAGGGCGTATGTTCATAGGTTCATAGGTTCATACTAGGCTATCTGCCCTGGGGCAATTATAAGCCTAGCCCGATTCTGTATGGCTTACGCCACCCCTTGATTTGAGTATACTGTGCCCTTTTTAAGGTTTAGTTTACTGTGCCTCTGTCTAATAGTGACACGGGAGTAATCCCTGGGACAAACCTACGATCTCCCATCCACTTATCGAGATTCTTCTTGAAGAGATTCAGTGAGGTGCTCTGCCTAACATGAACTGGAATTCTGTTCCAGAGCGAAGGGAGCCTCTGGGTTATGAACCTGTCCCTGCAGCAAGTTGTATTTATTTCTGTGCTGAGGTTCAAGTCCCTCGAGCATGTGGCTCTAAGGGATTTAGATTTACTGAGGTGGAGCATGTCCATTAATTCTGGATTTGACATAGCTTTGTATGTCAGGCATAGATCGCCTCAAAGTAGGCGGTATGCAACTGAGTAGAGCTGGAGTTTTTTTAACCGAGCAGCATATGGCATCTGTTTGAGACCCTTGATCCTCTTGGTGAGATACTTTTGTGGTCTTTCTAATTGCTGTAGGTGTCGGGTAAGGTACATCCCAAAAGGGGCATTGTATTCTATGATGGGCCTGATGAGGGATGAATAAAGAGGCACGATTACCTCTCTTGATCTAGATGTGAAACCCTTCGTGATGAGGTGGGCTATGTAGAAGGTCTTTCTAACCACTTTGGCAATGTGGTTTTCAAAGGAGAGATTGCTATCAACTTGGGTCCCCAGGTCCCTAATAACTTTCTCTGTACTTAATGGGTTTCCGCCTATGTGGTAATTTGTGGGCACATTGTTTTGCCAAAGGGTATGACTATACATTTTTTGGCATTTAGCTTTAAACCATGGAGCTGGCACCAGTTATCTGTCTCTGAGACCTTTTTGAAGGATGTTTGTGTCAGCTGGAGAGTTGATTATGGCGCCCAGTTTGCAGTCGTCTGCAAACTTGGTGAGCCATAGTCCTCCCACGTTTGCCTGTACCTCGGAAAAGTATATACCGAACAAGAGTGGTCCCAGGACAGAACCCTGTGGGACGTCACTTGTGACCGGTTTCGAGTCTGACATGGCTCCAGCAACTCTCACTCTGTGGGTTCTGTCTTTGAGCCAGTTTGCGACCCATCTTGTGACATAGGGGTTTATATTTAATCTGGATAGCTTATCTATGATGCCTGAGTGGGGTATTGTGTCAAATACCTTTGCAAGGTCCAGATAGGCTGTGTGGACTACCTTCCCTTCATCTATGGCTTTGGTGATTGTTTCAAAGAAGTCAACCAGGTTCAAAAGGCAGGATCTGCCATTGACAAAGCCGAACTGGGTAGGATCTAGTGTCTGTAGGTCCTCAATGTCTTTGTTTATGAGCTCCATGATCCTCTCCATAGCCTTGCAGACTAAGCTAGTCAGGCTTATGGGGCGATAGTTTCCAGGGTCCGTAGAGGCTCCACCTTTGTGGAGTGGGACCACTGTTGCTGTACGCCATTCTGTGGGCACATATCCTGTAGTGAGGCTGAGATTGTATAGCTGTTTTATTTGAGGGATTAGTTCCTCTTGTAGTTCATGTAGAACGCAACCTGGGACGCCATCTGGTCCCGTGGAAGCAGTGTTTTTTGCTTTGGAGAGGGCAGCCTTCACCTGAGCATCTGAGATGTTTGGGAGGCAGCCCTCTGCCGGGATAGATACTTGCTCTTTTGGGGGGGGGTGGAGAAGTTTGCACTGAACCTGTCTGCCAGGATATTGGCGATGTCTGTGGGTTCAGTGTATTTTTTGTCGTTTAGAATCAACTCAGAACAAGTCTGGGAGTTGCATCCCAGGTTTCTAACATAACTGAAAAAAGCCTTATGATTGTCTTTGGTGTCCTGTGCAATTTTTCTCTCAAAGCTGGCCTTGGAGGATTTTATGAGGGATCATAATTTTTTGCTAGTACTGATCAGAGATGCCTTCCCTATTAGGGATTTTGCTCTATCATGTAGTAGCTTCCTCCTTCTGTTGTACAGTTTATGGCAGGGGTCCACCAGACTGGATGCCTGCCTTTGGATGATTGGGTCTTGGTTTTGTTTGGGATAGCATGATCCATGCATTCCTGGAGATGTCCGTAGAATGCATTTATATAGGATTCTGCAGTTTGGGCTGTAGTTTCCACTGGCCCTAGGGCCTTGAAGGATTCCACTTCAGTTTTGAGAAGTGAGAAGTTCGCTTTTGAGAAGTTTTTCACTGTGGTTTTCTGGGCTGGGGGTGGGGTTGGGATGTGGACATCTAGTGAAATTAATTTATGGTCTGATCTTACCAATGAGGGATATACTTCTGGTGTGGAGCATAGAGTCCCCATGTTGGTAATGATCAGGTCTAGTATGTTGTCCCCTCTTGTGGGAGTGGTGACTAGTTGTTCCATAGCATTTGAGTTTATAATTTCCAGGAATCTTTGGGCTAAGGTGCTGGGGCTTGAGTAGTGCTTCCAGTCAATGTTTGGGTAGTTGAAGTCGCCCAATTCCTGAGAGCTTCGGGAAGGGAGACCATTCGTGATGCCTGAACCCCAAGCCACGGTGACCATGGATGCTTCTCGCCTCGGGTGGGGGGGCATTGCATGGGCAGAACCGCCCAAGGCATGTGGACCCCTATAGAGGCCATTCGCATATCAGTGTTCTGGAGATGAGGGCAGTGCTTTTAACGTTGCAAGCTCTTCAGGACCTTCTTCCTCTGGGGACTATTGCAATTCAGACAGACAACATGGCGGTGGTCTGGTACATCAACAAACAGGGAGGAACCAGGTCTTACCCTCTTTGTCGAGAGGCCATGAGAGTTTGGGAATGGGCGATTTCCACCAACCATTTTCTGATAGCAACGCACATTCCAGGTCGGTCCAACATTCTCGCGGACAAGCTGAGTCGATCTATCCTCACACCTTACGAGTGTTCTCTGAACCCCTTAGTAGCGAAACAGATCTCCCTCAGATGGGGTCAGCCTTACTGCAATCTCTTCACGTCTCCTTCAAACGCAAAGTGCACTACCAGGATAGATTTTACGGGAGACGAGATACCGGGAGTCTTAGCCACTAATGGAACTGGATCAACCAAGCTGTAAGCTTGAGGTCGTCCAGATTCGGAGTTTGCAATCCCGAAGGATGAGAAATCAGATCCAGAATGGGATCTAAGACCCAAGGAGGAGCTATAATGTGAGACCGTAGATACGGGAACCAGATCTGACAAGGCCAGAATGGGGCTATGAGGATTATTTTGCTCCTCAGCCAACAAGCTTTCTGTAGAAATTTCCTCATTAGCGGTAGAGGATGATAAGCATAAAGAAGACTGGGTGGCCAAGCATGAACTAGAGCGTCTCTGGGTCTCTCCCCAGGTGGGGAAATTAGATTGAAAAATTTACTGCACTTTGCGTTTGAAGGAGACGTGAAGAGATCGCAGCAAGGCTGACCCCATCTGAGGGAGATCTGTTTCGCTACTGAGGGGTTCAGAAAACACTCGTAAGGTGTGAGGATAGATCGACTCAGTTTGTCCGCGAGAATGTTGGACCGACACGGAATGTGCGTTGCTATCAGAAAATGGTTGGTGGAAATCGCCCATTCCCAAACTCTCATGACCTCTCGACAAAGAGGGTAAGACCTGGTTCCTCCCTGTTTGTTGATGTACCAGACCACCGCCATGTTGTCTGTCTGAATTGCAATAGTCCCCAGAGGAAGAAGGTCCTGAAGAGCTTGCAACGCTAAAAGCACCACCCTCATCTCCAGAACACTGATATGTGAACGGCCTCTATAGGGGTCCACATGCCTTGGGCGGTTCTGCCCATGCAATGCCCTCCCCACCTGAGGCGACAAGCATCCGTGGTCACCGTGGCTTGGGGTTCAGGCATCACAAATGGTCTCCCTTCCCGAAGCTCTCAGGAATGAAGCCACCAAAGAAGGGAGTCCCTGCAAACCCTGCTGGGGGGAATCGGTGAATCCAATGGATGTAGAAGGCGGGACCAGTGGACCTGAAAGGTCCATTGAAGAACTCTCATGTGCAAACGGGCAAGAGATGAAAGGCTGATGGCTGCCACAATGGATCCTAGGGCTCTCAGGACTAATTCCGCGGGTGGGGCTGGGGACTGTAGAAGTGCTATTACATGAAGTGATAAGGGGCGGAGCCTGTCCACTGTCAGAAAGGCCTTGGACTGATGTGTGTCTATTTGGCCCCTATGAAATCCAGAACCTAAACAGGATGAAGAGACGACTTCCTGAAATTTATGGTAATGCCTAGGTGATGGGCCAAGAGTAAAAAATAATCCCTGGCAGAACACAGTAGATGCCTGGTGGGGGCGGTGAGGAGCCAGTCGTCCAGGTACGGAAAGAACTGAATTCCCTGAAGTCTCAGGTGGGCCACCACAACTGCCATGACCTTGGTGAACACCCTGGGGGCTGTGCTGAGGCCGAATGGGAGGACCCTGAACTGATAATAACTGGCCCCCCAGCCGAAAGGGAGAAACCTCCTGGATCGCCTGTCTATGAGAATGTGGTAGTACGCATCCTTGAGGTCTATGGAGCCCATCCAGTCGTTCTCCTGCAAAAGGGGAAAATAGATTGTAGAGTGACCATCCGGAATTTCTCTTTGGTAATGAACAGGTTCAAAGTTGACAGGTTGAGAATTGGCCTTAAGTCCCCCGTCTTTTTTGGCACCAAAAAGAACCTGGAGTAATTGCCCGACCTGGACTGCCATCGGGGGCCGTGCTGGATGGCCTTTTTTTCTAGCAATTTCTTTATTTCTGAAGCAGCAGACTCCCTCTGATTGGGTGGGACATCGGGGAGGCGCTTCCCTAGAGGGGGAAGATTCATGAAGGGGATAGAGTAACCTCTGGATATTATTCGGAGCACCCAGCGATCTGTAGTAATGGACTCCCAACTTGCTAGATGCTCTGAAAAATATCCCCCGACTGCCTCCAGAGACGGGCAGTTGGGCAACCCCTCAGGGTTGCTGTGCGGGTCGGTCGGAGAAGGGTTCTCTTGACCCAAAATTCTTCGGCCCCCCTCTGCCTCTGGGCTGGCGTCCACCTTGTCCTCCCCTGCCTCTGAAGGATGAAGGGTCTGGAGCGGAACGGGACTGTTGAGACTTCTGGAACCACATCTTCTTTTGTCCTTTCTGGTTCCTTGAGAAGGACCTTTGAGGAGCCGAGAAGCAGATTCCAACAGAAGACAGCATCTTCCCGTTTTTCCTCACTCTGGAGTAGCGTATCATGGATGGTTTTGTCAAACAGAGTAGAACTGTCAAAGGGAGCGTTTGCAAAGGACGCCTTGAAGGGTTCTGCAAAGTCAGAGCCAGGCGTGGTGCTGCAAGGCGACCCTTGCTCTGCTGGCTCTAGCCGCCTCCTCTGTGGCATGGGAGAGAAGCCACATAGAAGTGCTAGATATCGATTTTAGAGTGGCCATGCGAGCCAAAAAGGTTCGTTTGTCCTCGGCCACCATGGACTCCAGGGGAGACCCAGCGTACTCTTTTATCAGATCTTGCTGAAGCCTAATGAAATGTGCCAGGTAATTCAGTGCCCTTATGGAAAAGGTGGCTGAAGCAAACATCCGCTTTCCAATGCGGTCCATCGTCTGAGACTCCTTATCAGGAGGATGGACCGAGGAACTTTCTTGTGCCAGTTCCTTCTTCGTGGCAGCTGCCACCACCATGGCATCTACTGGGGAACCTTTATTCCACGCCGGCTTGTCTGCGGGGGGACAAAGGATTTTATCCGGTCTCCTAGGGATTGGCTCCACAGTGTCCGGCTCCTTCCATGCCCTGGTAGTAATCTCTCTATGCCTCTTCTCTTTCTTAGAAGAGTCACCTTCTCCCTGGGAAATGGTGGGAGGTCGAGTCCCAGCCAGGGAAGGGGGAGCTGACGGCTGGACAGTTGCAGCAATGACTGGCGCCACTGAGGGAGAGGAGGAAGAAGAATCCACGGGCAAGAGTCCCGCCAAGATTAGCTTGTTCCTCCTGTCTCTTAGAGCCCAGGGGTTAAAGGCCATGCAAATCTGGCAGCCCGGTGTTAAATGGGCTATCCCCAGGCAAAGAATGCACTGAGTGTGGCTATCCGCTGGGGACAGCTTATGACCACACTCAGCGCATTTTGAAAAAAATGGCCTTAGGGCCCTCGGCCATGACACTCACGCACACACCCTAACACACACAGTAAGGGGAAGGGAAACACACTAAATTTCAATTTAAAAGAACCAAAACTGATTTAACTTAACTAAGGGTCTGAAACACAAACACAAACACAAACACACAAACACACACACACACACACACACACACACACACACACACACACACACACACACACACAAAAAGCACTACAAATTTGACGGAAATTTTCCCAATTTACTCTCACCTAAACAGCCAAGAGCTTGTCACTCATGCTTCAAGAAGCCACGGCAAACAAGATCTGGGGACTGGAGGGAGGTAGCAGGGTATTATGGGTAAGGGGAGGAGCTGAGAGCTCTGATCTTTAGCTTGGAAAGCTGCCGGCTCAGATCCAGGTCAGATCTGATACCCACATGTTGCTGATCAAATTAAGTTAACTACTTCAGATGCAAGGGTATTCTTTAGCAACACTGAACCAAATGAAGCTCTTCCCTTGGAGACCAAGTCCAGTTTGTAATGAGTAACAAAGATATGGAGGGTAGCCCAAGTTGTGGCTGTACATATATAATCCATGGACTCTCTAGACTGAAATACTGATGAAGTTGCCATGGCTCTAGTTGAATGGGCTTGCAATGGTTTTAGTATATTAACACCCTGTTTCTTGTAAATGAAAGAAATACAGTTTGTGATCCATCTAGCCAATGTTACTTTGGTCACTGGTTTTCCCAATCTTACTTCTAAGAAATGAACAGTTGGTCAGATTTCCTGACATTTTCTGTCCTATGAAGGAAAAAATGTAATTGTTTGTGAACATCTAATAAATGTAGCAGGTATTCACCTTTATTGGTAAATGTAGGAAAAATACTGGTAAACTGATGGACTGGTTGATATTTGTGTCTGATATTTTAGGTAGAAAGGATGAGTTAGTATATAATGTAACCCTGTTTTTATTTAAAAAGGTCAAATATGGTGATTGTGACAATAAGGCTTGAATCTCTGAAATTCTTGCAGTGCTTATGGCTACTAAAAATATAGCTTTCTAAGAATGGAACTTGAGATTAGCTGCTGTTCAAAATGAGGATACATGATTGCTTGCAGCATCAAATTCAGGTCCCAAGGGTGAAGTAGGGTATCTATAAGGGGGTTTTAGTAGAAGAGTTTCTTTCAGAAAGGCTTTACAGAGCTTGTGTGAAACAACTGGAAAACCCTGAAATCCAATATGAAAACTGGAAATTGCAGTTAACTGCACCTTGACTACTGAAGAAGCTGCTCCTTCATTAAACAGTTAGGCTACAAAAATCAAGGATATTATGGATTGGAGCTGAGAAGGGGGTCCAGATTATTTTGTAGTGCCCAGCAGACAAATCTCCTCCATTTTCTGGAGTATAGTTTATGTGAAGATGGCTTATGAGAGGACAAAAGTATGTGATGGACTAGAGAAGAAAGCTTAGGTTGTCTGGCTATCAATGGAATTGGAGAAGCCAAGCAGTTAGCTTGAAGTTTGGAATGTTCAGATGAATCACATCTGTTGGGTGAGACAGGAGGTCTGGAGTTGGATCCAGAATCCATGGTTGTTGAAGTAAGTGAGGCCCAAAAGAAGGGGAACCAAATCTGTCGAGGCCAATAGTGTGCAATGAGAATTAATTTGCTCTTCAACCTGTTTGCTTTCTGTAACAATTTTGGGATTAATGGAGTCAGAGGAAAGGCACAAATGAGACCGGGAGGACAAATGTGAAGAACAGCATCCTTGGTGATTCCCCTTGTGGGGAGATCAGGGCAAAATAGCTGCTGCATTTGTTGTTTAGGGGAGAAGCAAAAAAGATCGCAGCAAGGCTGGCCCCATTTGCAGAATATTCTTTCCACCATTATCTGACTAAGGGACCACTCATGAGGCATAAGAATACATATGCTCAATTTGTCTGCTATCACACTGGACTTCCCTGGAATGTGTGTTGCTATGAGAAAGCGGTTGGATGAGATCACCCACTGCCACACTCGGAGTGCTCCATGACACAAATGTTAGGATAAGGATCTGGTTCCTCCTCGTTTGTGAATGCATCAGACTACTGACATGTTGTCTGCTTGAACTGCAACTGTTCCCAAGGGAAGAGTATTCTGGAAAGCCTGCAATGCTAGTAGCACTGTTCTCATCTCTAAGACACTGATATGCAAGTTGGCCTCTTTGGGTGACCAAGTGCCTTGGACTGTAATCCTCATAAAATCCCCCCACACACACACACCCTAGCTCAGAAGTGTCCAAGGTCACAGTGGCCATGGGCTGAGGGGGAATAAACAAATGGTCTTGCTGAATCCACTCAGATTGAATCCACCATGAAAGGTCTCTCTTGCATAGTTGGTGATTCTTATCTGGGTCGACACTGGTTGATGGAGAATGATCATTGGGATGAAAGTAACCACTGCAAAATTCGGCTGCTGCCATGGATCCAACAGCCTAAAAAAACAGTCACGCTGAGACCTTCATATTGAGGATTATTTTCCTGACTTGTGATCCGATTGCTTCTACTCCTGAATGGGGAAGAGAAACTAGTGTTTCGCTTGTGTTGAGAATTGCGCCTAAGAATTCCAAACACCATGTGGGCTCTAGAAGGGATTTCTTGTAATTTGTTGTTATCCCCATATTGAAACACATCCGGAGAACATTGTCTCTTGCTTGCAGTAGTTGATGCCTGGTCAGAGCTGATATGAGCCAGTCATCCAAATACAGAAGAATCCAGAAACCTTGCAGTCTCAAGTGAGCTTCTACTACTGCCATTCACTTGGTGAACACTGGGGGCTGTAGTGACACCAAAGTGCAGGGCTTTCTAAACTGATAATGCCTGGCTCCAAACCAGAAGTGTAGGTACCTTCTGGGTCGCCTGTCCATCTTTATGTGGTAGTATGCATCCTGAAGGCCTATAGAGCACATCCAGTCATCCTTTTCCAAAAACAGAAGAATGAACTGAAAGGTGAACATCTGGAACTTCCAATATCAAACTGATTTATTTAGTTTGCTGAGATTCAAAATTGGTCTCCAGTCGCCTGTCTTTTTTGGTACTAAAAAGAACTTTGAGTAAGTTCTGGATTCTCTCTGTTCTGGGGGGACCACTTGGATGACTCTTTTCTAGCACCCTTTGTATCTGAATAGCTGCTTGCTCCCTCTGACTGGGTGGACCATCAGGGATTATTTTGTACTGGGGAGGTGGAAGAGTGAAGGGTATAATGTATCCTCTGGAAATGATCCTCTGCACCCATGTATCTCATGTCATTGTTAGCCAGGCTCTCTGGCGCATGGAAAGTCGACCCCCAACTGCCTCCAGAGTAGGACAATCGGGCCTCCTTTCAGGAGCACTGAAAGGGTCTTCCAAAGAAAGTATCACTGGATCCTTGGTTTTGTAGGCCTCCTCTGCTGTGAAGACATCGTCTACCATTTGAGTTTCCCCCTCTGCCTCTTGAGGAACTACCTCCACATGTGTCTTGAAAAGGCCCTTGAGATTTCTTGAACCACATCTTTCCACTACTTCTCTGATTCCTAAAAAAAGTATCTCTTAGGAGTGGAAAAATGTATGCCCATGGCAGATAGGGTCTTTCCATCTTTCCCACACCTGGCTAAAGTTATCTCTTACTGATGTACCAAACAATGAAGTACGGTCAAAAGGAGCACTGACAAACTATGACTTGAAAGGCTTTGCAAAACTACATAAGGGCATCCAGGCATGCCGCCTGACAGAAATGTCTGAGCCCAATGCTTGTGTCATTCCTTTGGCTACATGAAAAATGAGCCTCATTGATGAGTTTGAGTTGAATTGTAGGGTGGCCAACATAGAAGAGAAGGATACTTGTATTTTTTCAGATACAGATCCTGACAGCATATCTGAAAGTTTCTTTATCAGATCTCTTTGCAATCACGTAAAATGTATTTGATACTTCAAGGACCTTAGTACGAAGGTCGAAGCATAAACACGCTTCCCAAACCTATCCATCATCTGAGACTCCTTGTTAGGAGGATAGATAGAGAACTTTTCTCAGTTAGTTCTTTCTTTGTAGCTGCTGCCATGACCATGGCATCTACTGGTTCACCTTTAGTCCAAAATTGTTTATCATTTGAGGATGCAATAATTTTATCTGGTCTCCAGGGTATCGGTTTGATGGTATTGGGGGTGTTCCATGCCCACAGAGATCAATTCCAGGAATTCAGTGGGCGGAGTCACCCAGGAGTTAGTTGGATGAATGCCAAAAGCCGCCAGGTACACAGACTCCTTGGGCAAAGGATTGCTAGGCTTCCAGTCACCTCTATGCTTCAGGATTTCTAAGATGTCTGCAAAGAAGACATCATCAGAAGATGACCTTCGCAACCCTTTACCCTCACCGTGTCTTCTGTGAGGGATTCCTCAGCGGAGTCCAGGTGCTTCCTCTTGCATGTCCTCTTTGTAGGGACCTCCTGAGTGGGATGTTCTGGGAAGGTATCAGAAGAGGTGGGGATACCCTACTGGGAAGTCTTGGGTTTTGGTACTCACTAACCCTGTGGAAGACCAGAGTGAGAAGCTGAAGGCAGAGATGTCAGAAGTGAGGGTTGCAGATCTGAGGGGGTAGGTACTGTCTGAGCTGCTGAAGCAGACATGGCTCTCTCCAAAGCTTCAAATGCTGACTGCCCACTAAAGGAACAGGACTCTTGATCCGAGAGGCCATGCCTCTGGACCATACCTCTCAATGCAAGAAATCTGGACAAAGCCAGAAATAATGGGGGGACAAAGATCCAAAAATAGGGACAGATTTTTTAAATTGTTCCTATAATCTTAGAAAGTTGCTAGAATAACAGGTTTGAATTATTATATATTTTCTGAGGGATATTAAGCCTGAACCTCAAATGTCTGTCATTATTTTGCATTATCTAGTGACTTCAATGCTGAATAATTTGCCAGAAAATCTCATATTTTATGAGGAACACACAAAAATATGAAGCAAAACCTGGACATTTTCTGAAAATCTGGACAGTTGAGAGGTAAGCGTCTGGACCATAGTCCCTCCATGCCCAGAAGACAATCCTCCCAAGGCTGAAGCCATAACTGAGCTGGTCCAAGCCAAAGCCCCAAGCCACAGAGATGGCTCCAAAAATCTAAGAGTCAAGACTAACACTTCAGAGCCAACAAGGCTGATGCAGTTCCAAGAAGTCACCAGTTCTGAGTTGAAGAACATGGAGCAAACAGTGGATCCAAGGAGAGGGAAGTTATTGGATCTGATTCAGACAGCAATGGACAGTTTGGATCCAATGATACTGATGCTTCAAGGGAAGCTTGAGGAGCAGGAGGTAATGGCAGAGTAGCAGATGCATGGAACTTCTGACCTTAAGGGGTAGGAGCCGAGGGAACCCCTGACATACCCTGCGCCCAGAGTATCTTCTTCACTCGTCCCTCCATGTCTTCTTTAGTCAGGCTCCAAAAAGAGTGACTGGACATTGTTGAGGGTGACTTCGGTCTTTCCAAAAATGGGTAAAGGATTCTGAATGGGACTGGGTCAATTGAAAGGGAGTATTTAGTCCTCAGAAGGTATTGTGGAGCTGGAGATAAACTTTCTACTGAATCCAAAAGTATCAGATCTGAAGAGTCCTTTTTCTTAAAGCATGAAGGATCAAGGAAATAGATGGATCTAAAGATCTGTTTTTTGGCTTTTGGAGCTGACAAAGGAGTTGAATCCAATATCTTAGTCATTTTTAGCAGTTGGATCTGATGGAGAGCTCAAAACCGAAATATTTCTTTCATTGTCAGACACTGTCAATGAAGATGATGACGCAGGGCTAGCCTTTGCAGATTTTTCCTTTTTTGATTTTTCTACAGGTGAAGCTCCAGAAATTGCCTCATCAAAGGAGGAACGCAATAAACCTTTAAGTATCAATTTGTTTTTATGTTCAACCAAGGCCCTATGGTTGAAAGAGTAACAAATCACACAGTCCTCATGAAGATGCAGAGAACCAAGACAATAAACACAGAGTGTATGTAAGTCACTAACAGGTATTTTGTGCTGGTATTTGGCACATTTTTTGATGCCAGCCAGCTTGCCTTTATCTTTTTTAGGCATCAATAATAAACTGGAAGAAAAAGGTTGAAAAGAGAAGGAAGAACTACAACTACTCTTTTTTATATTTTATATATATACATATATATATATATATATATATATATATATATATATATATATATATTTTTTTTTATACATACACATATGAAATGACAGAAAGAAAAAAGGAATTACCAGCAATATACACAAGGTGTAGAAAAGAGAATATCAGAAATAGTATCACTAGCTACTACGTACAAAAGATAAGGAAGGGTAAGTACAAAGTAAGTAAAAGTGGGATTTAAGGTAGACGTTAGTCACCAGGTAAGGGATAGGTAAACGAGCAAGAAGAGAAGCTGTTGAAAGAATTTTTAGAATTTTTTAAAAAGAGTATATTGGAAATATCACTTAACTGCCCAAGAGCTAACTGGTGAACCATGTATTTCGTGAAAGTAGCAAATGAGATCTGAGGTAACTTGGGAATGGTGCATTATTGCTAAGGGTGGAGCTCGAGAGCTTTTTGATTGTCACGAGCTATTGCAATGTGAGAGTCAGATCCTAGGATCAGATCTGAACCCACAGGATGGAGACAGAATGAAAACTGACATCAGATTAACAGGTTTTGCCTCAGCAGCTATCTTCTGAAGGGTTTGAAGTCAGAAACTCAAAGGTCTGCCATTATTTTCTGACTTCAATCCTCCAGCATTTGGCAATAATTTGCCAAAAAAGCAGTTTTATTATAAGGAACAGACAAAAAATATGAGGCAAAAATCTGGACATTCTGTGAAAATCTGGACAGTTAAGAGATATCCCTTCACCACTGATGTGGGAGGCAAGCCCCCATTCCCCACAGTTATATATAACAAGGTTGCACTAATTTGAAGATAGAAATCTCCCAAAGGAAGGGACTTGTTCCCAGTGCACACTTATAAATCACACCTGAAATACCTTCCTATGGAAAACAGTTACTAGCATGCGTTCCATGGTGTCTTTTTCTTAGACTACCAATATTCAAGGAATTTCACCACAACCTCATGTAAAGAAGCTAATTTAGCATTACATTAGCAAGATAATAGAAGCATCTATTACTCCTCTCGAGTTGTTGATTAAATTTGTCATAAAAATATTTTGTTTCACTAGAATAAGTTCAGGAAGTTATGGAAGGTCTCAGAGTCATCCAGTCCAAATTCAGAAACCTCAGATAATAAGGTTCGCACCGCCTCATTGCCTTCACGTTGAGGGATGACAGATTAAGCAAAGGTAAACTCTGATAGGACAAACAAGCAGCTGTTAACCAGAGCATATGTGTTAACTTGAATCAGCCCTTCATTAGTCTTTAAGGTAAGAGGTGTTTAATGCAAGAGAGATCTTACTGAATTTGGCATCCAAAAGTTAACTGACTGCAAAGGATTGTGAGAAAAGAGGAGCTTGATTTTGGAGATTCCAAAGGTGGTCCCAATTTCAGGCAGTCAACATCTAAAATACTGTATGTGTGCTTGTCACAGCAGCCATAGTATATAAAAGGTCTAACAAGATGATGCAACATATTTTGCAAGCTAAAGTTAAAGCGCTTAAGCTAAATGACATGCAACTGTCCTCATCTGTCGATAAAAAAGATTTTTTTGTAGCGGGCTACATCCATCAGTACTAACCACTTCGCTTTCCTTCACAAATCTCACCTGTGTGGTGTTCTGAAGTTCTGTGAGAGGCAACTGTTCTTGAGAATTTAAACTGTAACTGGTCTTGGCAGGATCTTTTGATGGTAAAGGCCTAAATTCCTGCTTGCATATATTCTTAAAGGCATACAACGTAGAGGGCAAGGGGTGAGTTGAATGTGCTGAGTTTCTTAAAGCCACTGTCTACATAAGAACCGCCCAAGGTTAAGCTCACAAGAAATATGTTTTAATTTCAGTTTTCTTATGTAAAATTTCAAGTGTATTACTATCTGCATTAGACTCACCCTCTTACAAGGAATGAATACAAAAAAAAACACTTCTGTACGGGGAAGAGCTCTTTAGATGAAAAAAAATGAACTTAAAATATTTGGTTTTCTAATGACATCTGTTTTAATAAGTATTAGTAAAGTTTAAATACAATGAAGCACTTAAAAGTGTTTTAATAAAAAGCATTTCTGGTTGTGCCTATTTTTTTTAATTAAAAAATAGCTTCACCAAAATTTTTACAGAAGAAAAAAAATTCAGGAATTTTCATTTCTGGACTACCGTGAAAAAGGTTATTCATTTGATACCATAAATAAATAAAACTAAATCAATATTTTCAAAGTACATATTACTGCACATTAAACAAGATGACTGCTTATAATTCAAAATGGCATTTTAACTTCAATATGCAACACTCTGTGTGTGTGTGTGTGTGTGTGTGTGTGTGTGTGTGTGTGTGTGTGTGTATATATATATATATGTATATGTATATATATATATATATATATATATATATATATATAGAGAGAGAGAGAGAGATATAGATATAGATATATAGGTTTACTATCACATATTCGATCGTCATTTAGATGTTTCTAATATGTGCGAAACTCATCTTGCTGAACTGGAAGGGCGATCACCACAAAGTCGAAGCTGACATAAGCGAACAGCCGCTGTTGTCAGATTCAACACTGTAGTTCAGATTGCACTATAGTGGGGATCCAAAAATGTACCCTTACCGTCACTGTAGTGCAATCTCGGAGTTTGTATATATAAGTAGGGGGTGTGTGGGGGGCACAGACCACCATATGGGGGGGTGCAGCAAACGTTGTTAGTTTTGGGCAGATGTGAGCATTTCAGCAAAGTCGATATTCGACATTGCTGAAATGCTCGGTTCGCTATTTTGCTTGGTCGGCGTTTTGATTTCCAACCATATTTGTCGGACATTGTTGAGTTCGTTTAAATGACAATCGCACATGGGATAGTAAACTACATATATATATCTATATATATATATATAAATATATATATATATATATATATATATATATATATATATATATATACACACACACACACACACACACACACATATAGCTGTATATACATGCTTGGGTTCCATGAGTTTGGCAGATCACTGCTAAGTTTGACCTCTGTATTGTCAATTCAGTTTGATCAACAATGCAGATTGTCAACATTTGTATGATAAAGGATAATCCTCAGAGAATAGAAATATGCAATCTTGGAGTCAGAGTAAAAAAAAATATATACATATATATATATATATATATATATATATATATATATATCTTTGTGTGTGTGTGTGTGTGTGTGTGTGTGTGTATAATTAGCAAAGGGAGTGCAGGGGGACCTGCCCCATGCAAAAACACATTAAGTTTTATTGCAGTATCGAGAAGTAATTGCATGTATCAAGAAGTAACCACAGAACATGAACAGAAGCATGTCAATGTTGTGCAATTCGATGTTACTGCATCGAAGTTAACACAGTCAACGTAATACCAAATTAAAATTTCCTGCTGATTCCATTTATCTGTATGGAAGTCATTTGTTAGGTTGAATTTCCAAAGTATCAAACGTTCATGTATTCGAATTTCAGAACATAAATCAGTTTCTATTCAAGTTGCCAGTATTTTGTGAATTGAGAGTATGCCCTTTCCCCAATGTCATATAATCTAATATGAAATAACAATAGGACTTGATATATATATAAGTAGCATAAAATATGTTTCTTATTTTTGCTTTTCTTTATATGCTCATTGTTTTTTTTTTTCAGGATTTTGTTTTTCTGATGTAATGATATGAAACTTATTTTTGTCGGAAATCTTCCTAGTCAACAACTGCTTTGACAACATACTTGGTCAGCAAAACAGATAGTTGACAGCTGTGTGAGATTTCACAATGACTAGGGTTGGAGAATATGCCCTTACTCTGGTATTGTGTAATCTCAGAGTTAATACATATAACTATCAGGGAGTGTGGGGGCTCAGCTCCCAACACGTGGGTGTAGAGGGGCTTACCCCCTGCAAAAAACAATCTGTTATTGGTACATGCTCTGAGGTTTTGTCTCAGAGTATGTTCAATGATGTGGTGATGTTAGCACTGTCAACATTTGGGTATTTAAACTATTTAAAAAATGTGTGTGTGTGTGTGTGTGTGTGTGTGTGTATATATATATATATATATATTTCCATTTCTTCCTGTCCTCTGCATCTTGCTCTGTCACACCAATTGCCTACATATCCTCTCTCACCACATCCATAAACATTATCTTAGGCCTTCCTCTTTTCCTCTTACCTGGCAGCTCCATCCTTAGCATCCTTTTCCCAATATACCCAGAATCCCTCCTCAGCACATGTCCAAACCAAAGCAATCTCTCCTCTCTTGCTTTGCCTCCAAACTGTCCAACCTGAGATGACCCTCTAATATACTGATTCCTAATCCTGTCCATCCTAGTCACACCCAATGCAAATCTTAACATCTTTAACTCTGCCACATCCAGCTCTAACTCCTGCCTTTCTGTCAGTGCCACCGTCTCCAACCCATATAACATATCTGGTCTCACTACCCTCTTGTAAACCTCTTTCACTCTTACTGGTACCCGTCTGCCACAAATCACTCCTGACACTCTTCTCCACCCATTCCACCCTGCCCGTACTCTCTTCTTCACCTCTCTTCCACATTCACCATTACTCTGAACTGTTGATCCCAAGTATTTAAACTCATTCACCTTTGCATCCTCTACTCCCTGCATCCTCACCATTCCTCTATCCTCCGTCTCATTTACACACATATATTCTGTCTTAGTCCTGCTGACCTTCATTCCTCTCCTCTCTAGAGCATATCTCTACCTCTCCACGGTGTCCTAAACTTGGTCCCTACTCTCACTACAGATCACAACGTCATCTGCAAACATCATAGTCCACGGGGCCTCCTGTCTGATCTCATCTGTCAACCTGTCCATCATCACTGCAAATAAGAAAGGTCTCAGAGCTGATCCTTGATGTAATCCCACCTCCACCTTAAAGGTATCTGTCACTCCCACCACAGTACTCACCACTGTCACACTACCCGCGTACATATCCTGTACCACTCTCACATACTTCTCTGCCGAGCCCGACTTGCTCATACAATACCACAACTCCTCTCTAGGCACCCTGTCATAAGCTTTCTCTAAGTCCACAAAGACACAATGCAACTCCTTCTGACCTATTTCTCCAACAACACTCTCAGAGCAAACATTGCATCTGTAGTGCTCTTTCCTGACATGAAACCATACTGCTGATCGCTAATCATCACCTCCGTTCTTAACCTAGCTTCCACTACTCTCTCCCATAACTTCAAGCTGTGACTGATCAATTTTATCCCTCAGTAGTTACTGCTGCTCTGCACATCACCCTTATTCTTAAAGATAGGTACCAAAACAATTTTTCTCCACTCTTCAGGCATCCTCTGACTTTCCAAAATTTCATTAAACAATCTGGTTAAAAATTCCACTGCCATTTCTCCTAAGCACCTCCATGCTTCCACTGGTATGTCATCTGGGCCAACAGCCTTTCCATTCTTCATCCTCTTCATAACTGTCCTTACTTCCTCCTTGCTAATCTGTTTCACTTCCTGATTCACTATCCCCACATCATCCAACCTTCTCTCTCTCTCATTCTCTTCATTCATCAGCCCCACAAAGTACTCTTTCCATCTACTCAACA
>NC_056743.1:1163488884-1163678884 GCF_019279795.1 Protopterus annectens
TAGCGGACTGGAGTTCCGCTGTGGCGACCCCTAACCGTGAAAAGCCAAAAGACAACAACATTAAGGCATTTATTTCTCCAATGTAAATATTACTCATCTTCAATGTTGGAACTATGGAAGACTTCCACTTTCTTGTTATGATACAATACGCTTCTGCAAATGCAATACAGATTATTGATCTATTATAATTACCTGCTCCGATGCTTGTTTGTTTAGTATCAGAACAAAACCACTTCAATCTATTACAACTGAAAATATATATGCTCCAATTCATATGCATGCATGTGTGTGTGTGTGTGTGTGTGTGTGTGTGTGTGTGTGTGTGTGTGTGTGTGTGTGTGTGTGTGTGTGTGTGTCGAGTTGTTTTGCTTATCTGATGCAACAGTTGTTAAGGAGAACACTACTACTGTCTGGTGTAACAGCACCACTATTTGCTGCAGTGAGATTTAGATACATGCTGTTGGGCTAATAATAAGGTCCTTGGTCACAGCTGTCTCTGAAGCACATTTTTGCACCATCTTGGAAACTGACCTGCCTGTGTTAGGCAATTTCCATGAGTGGTAATACTTTTATGAATTCCTGGAATGGCATTTTACATATTAACTGTTAATATGACTTTGTCCTGCATGCATATATTCTGAATTAGTAGGTATAATTACAGACTGTGCTAGATTCATAGGTATATATTAGACTAACGACCACCAGGCCCTTTATAAGCCTAGCCACACAATCCAATCCAATTGTGTCCCCGTGTAACATGTGTGTGTCTAAACTGGAAGAGTACATTAGTTAGGCAGTTGCTAAAAAGTTGTGAGGGGCTGTGTTAGTTAGGGAATGTTTACTGTTGGACTCTGTCTCTAGGAGACATGGGGCTAATCCAAGGGTGAATTTATGACTTCCCATCCAATGTTAGTCTGAGAAAGTTTACTGTTGTCATCTGTATGTAAGGATCATGGGGGCCAGCCCTGGGATGAATTTACAATTTCTCATCCAATAGTCAAGGTTACATTTGAATAGAGTTAGGGATGGTCTCTGCTTCACATGAATGGGGAGCCTATTCCACAGCAAAGGGATCCTTTGCGACACATACCTGTCTTGCCAGCATGTTCTATTTATATCGCAAGCAAAGTTTAAATTTCTGGATCTAGTGTATGTGGTGCTGTCCATTTTGCAGATGTGTAAAAGCTCCATCAGGACTGGAAAGGATGTCTTATATGGTAAGCACAGATCACCTCTCAACAAGGAGGGGACATTGTACATTGACATGGCTCTAAGGTAATCTGCATAAGGCAATGTGTTAATAGTCGATGCACTTGTTGAGGAACCTCTGTAGGCATTCCGACTGTAGTATATGTCTAGTCAGGTATGTGCAGAAGAGGGCATTGTACTCAGTGATTGGTATGATAAAGGCCAAGCAGAATGGAAATATAACTTCCTTGGACCTTGATGCCATATCTTTACTTATTAGCTGGGCAAAGAAGAATGACTTTCTTACCACTTTGGCTACATGTTGATCAAAGGCCAAATTATTATCTACATATGTTTCCAGAACTCTAACTACCAGGTCAACTCTTAGGGGTGTCTTATCAATGGAGTAATCTGTTTGGGTCAATGTTTTCCCAAAATACACTATTATGCACTTTTTTGCATTGAGTGGCTTTGACTCCAGTCATTTGCCTGCGTTAGACCTTCTCTGAGGATGTTGGTGTCATGAGGGAATTGATGACAGCTCCCAATCTGCAGTCATATGTCAACTTGGTGAGCCAGAGGTCCTTGACATTAACCTCTGAAAAGTGCAAGTAGAAGTGGGCCCAGCATGCAGCCCTGTAGTACTCTGCTGGTGGCATGTCTCGTGATGGAGGTGGTTTCAACAATCCTGACTTGTTGAGTCCTACTTGTGAGCCAGCTAGCAATCCACTGAGTTATGTATGGATTTATTTCTAGTTCAGTGAGTTTGTCCCCAAGTGGGGTACTGTATCAAATGCCTTAGCCAGATTTAGTTAGGTGGTATGTGCCATTTTCCCTTCATCCATTGCCTTGGTTACCTTCTCAGAAAAATCTACCAGGCTGAGTAGTCATGACCTTCCTCTAACAAAACCAAACTGGGATGAATCCACTGTCTCTAGGTGGCCAATGTCTTTATCAGTTCCATGATAATTCATTCACTGGTTTTGTACATTAGACAAGTCAGACTACTAGGTCCACGATTTCTGGGGTTGGCTGATAGTCCATCTGTGTGAAAGACTATAGTCATCGCCATCCTTAATTCAATTAGTACGTAGCCTGTTTTGAGTTTGCTGTTGAAAAGTGACTCAAGTGATCCTGACTGGTAATGTTTCAGACTATCTAGTCCAGGATACTGTCGGGCCCCAGTGAGGCTCTACTTTTGTCTTTAGCAAGTGCTGTCACAGCCTGCTCCCTGCTAATATTTAGTGGGGTTATGGTAGTAGGGATTTCCCCAGGGAGTGGGGGCTGAAGTTTGATCTGAATTTGTTAGCTAGCAGGTTTGCTATGTCACTGTGCTCAGTGAATGTTGTACCATTTACTACCAGTTCAGAACATTACTGTGTGTTACTTTTGTAGTTTCTGACATGGCTGAAGAAGGCCTTGTGGTTGCCTTTAGACTGAAAGGCTATCCTGACTTTGTAACTGGCCTTGATGGATTTAATTAGTCCTCTTAGTTTTCTGTTTAGTTTAGTTATGAGCTTGTGCCATTATGAAAGCTACTCTTTCTGACTTTGGCCATGACATTTATTTCCATTTCTATATCCTATTAAGAATAGGAGTCCAGCAGTGTGGTTTGTTTTTTTTAGTTTGGTTTTAGCTTACTTCTGGTAGGTACAGCAGTCTCTATGCAGCCATTTACATGTTTGTACAGTGTTTTTATGAACAATTCTGCACAGATTGTTATTAACTTGGGGTTAGGCAAGACACTGAATGTTGACAAACTGTCCTTTGCATTTTGCTTTAGTTCCTAACTGTATTAGGTTTTAATGTAAGTAAAACATTCTGTCAGTGTCTGCATGTCTGTCAATATTCCTACCTTATTTACTGGTAGAGGAAAGTTTAAAGCAGCATTAAAATTTTAAAACATTTTTCAAGCTGCTCTATAAGATTAATCCATCTAACATGCTATTACTTTAATTATATGGGTTAATGCATATTTCTGTAAATCATGCATCTTTTTATTTTGAATTCTAAACTTACTGCTTTAACAACATATTTTTTCATCTATGTAGCATACACATTTTAACAATTCTTTATGATTTGCTGTTTTTAAGTCGTATCTAGCCAGGGTTGCCAGACGTCCCTATTTGGGCGGGACTGTCCCGAGATCAGCAGCCTGATCCCGAGTCCGAGTCCCGCCCTGCCTCCGCTTTGTTTTTTTTTTTTTTTTTTTTTTTATTGTCCCGTATACCTGGCATATGGGCCAATCAAAAATTGCTAAACACGGAGCTTCTTGTGTTCCGCATTAAACGAAGCTCCGTGATTTTGATTGGCCCATATGCCGGTATACGGGCCAATCAAAAATCGCTAAACACGGAGCTACTTGTGTTGAATGAGGAACTGCAATGCATTAAACACGAGAAGCTCCGTGTTTAGTGCAGAGCTACTGAGTGAGCTCAGTTCTTTAATGTGGAACTCTGTACCGCGTTAAAGACCTTTTTTTTTTTTTGGTCTTCAGTTGCCGAAGACCTTTTTTTTTTTTTTGTCTTCACTTGCCGTGAGAGACCTTCTTCTTTTTTTTTGTCCCTACCTGGGGTGCTGGAAATCTGGCAACCCTGTATCTAGCACACATGTAACCTGCACTAGCGTTTTGTTCAGAGTGCCTTTCCACAAGGTCATCAAGTTGGCAGATGCACACTCTGAGCTACAGTCCTGGACGTGCTGTTCCCACTGATGTAGGCAAAAGGCAACTTATACTGGTGTCCACTGTTGGGTGTTGCAGTTGACCCTCAGCCCAAGACCCCAGACCACGGCAGAGACTGTGTAAAACACTACGTGATCTAAGAGACAGAATATGGTTGATCATGCATTGTGACTCCTACAGGTATCAATATATTTGATGATACATTGTAATATGCACCCGAGACCTGCAGTAGGTGTTTTGTAGTGCACCACATTGCACTTTATGACAGTGTGCATTCAGCTGTAGCAGGGGAACATGACAGTACTGCCTGACAGAACTATGGCAGCAGCAGAGGAGCAGTCAGGGGGTCAGTAATTGTAAGAACCAGCTGTAGTGGATCTATATGACAGGAACAGGTGGGTACAGTATGTTGCAACACTGGCAAAGTGGTGATGTCTGCACACAACTATGGGCCATGACAAGAAAAACAGAACAAAATATGCATTCATTAGCACAACAAAGCTATGCATCGCACTGCATTGACTGGTCACACAGTGCAGAGCTACAGTCTTATTCACACAGGACAGACCAGTAGGCAAGTCATCATTTGCACAGGTAAGGTATGGCACAGTGAGAGGTCAAAGCAACACTAGTGTACGTGCAAGGGTTATGGAAGATGATTGTGGTAGTCACAGAAGTGTGTGGCAGGTTTGAGTGCGTATGCGATCACATCTTACAGTGTTGAGGTACAGCTACAATGTAGTGTATACTGTCAACGTGTTCTGTGTGTCACTGCAGTATTGTGGCTGAATGCATTGTGCACAAAGGATGGTGAAGCACTTCATGAGCATACAAGAAACAGTTGCCTCCCATGTGTCAGCCAAAAGATGGGTGGTACTGATGACCTTGACAATGCCCATAAATAGGTGTTGTAGACAGTAGGCCAAAAGAGATATAGATGGCGTGGAACAGCAAGACCCAAAGCAGCTGACAGACATGGCATCCCTGAGGTGGTTGCCAGATAAGTGTTGGCCATGAGCTGATAGTGGCCATGGCTAATGGTGAAGACAAAAATGACTAGGAGTGACAGTGATGCAGTATCTGCAACAATCTGTACTCTTTCTCTAAGCCTGGAATGGCCTTAGACCTTTCATTCTGCATCCTTGCACAGCCAGAGTGGGCATGGGCTAGTATCCTCATGAAAGTAACAACAGATATAAATTAGGCCACCACTAACCTCAGCAATAGTGTTTGCTCCAGGTCCCTATATGCCATGCCACTCTACAAGTGGGCCAGGAAATTCTATAGTGTCTGTAGTTGTTGCACTTCTTCATGCAGGACATGTAGCAAATTCATCATCATTACCATGGTATGCTTAGCTGGCAAATGTGAATGGATATCTGATCTGCACATCTGCTGACTGATATCAACTGTGTACCAAACTCAGGGAAAGACATAGATGGCCATATACTTGCCTCTTCCCATTTTGGGTGAATACATCTTTAGAGGCAGTGTGGCTTACGGCGCCATCGGTGGTGGTGACTACTTTACTGTACAGCTTCAGTGGGACTAACATGGATAGAACATTCACAACTATACACAAGTAATAGTGAATGTTTAACTTGCCCCTCAACCATCCCATCATGTGCAGGCGATGTGGGTGACCCTACAATGTTTGCACTGCTGACAGTGCCACTGTGTCATCCATGCCTGGCATAGAGATCTCCATATGTGTTCTGATGAATAATTCCTTCACTTGTATACCAGTCTGTGGTTGTAATGGAAAATGCAAAGACTAACCTTGTATATCCATACAGATACAAAGACACATGGCAGTAATTACCAGCTCAGCTGCTGCATCCGAGGCACTATCAGATAAAAGGGTCCTCTTACCTCTGTAAGATGCTTCTATGCTTGTGGTCCACTTTCTCTGGATGATCTGTCCCTGGAGATGTCCTATGGTGTGGTATTGATATGCAGTAGCATATCAATTACTCTGTATTATACATGTACTAGTGTTCTATTATGGCTGCCAACAGCACTGATGCCCTGAATCACTCCCTGCTAGCCCTGCTCCTGGACAGCCTTGTCTGGTCTACCCATGTCATGGATGTACATGTCAATATATGTGCAGGGCTTGCAGTAGCACCTCTGTATTCTGTGCAATGAACTTTTCCAGCTGTTATATTCTCTCAATCACATGAAAAGACATGTACACCTGTAGTTTACACAAGTGGGTCAGTGTGTATTGGACTGTTCTTTGCACACACACACACACACACACACATGTCTTAGCATTACCCCCCCCCCCCATTTTCTGCTGCAAACCTGTATGCAAATGTGCTGACATCATTGCCACCCTATGTCCCAATAACAGCAACAATGGGCACATGGTGCAACATATGCACAGAAAAAATGATTTCCTCTATTGTATATCTTGCGGTCTGTATTCATGGACTATATTCTGCTGCCTTTTCCCATAGCTAGACAGTACCCTGTCCAACTCGTGTGCCCTTTTTTCTGCCACATTGAGCCCCACATAGCTATGCCCTTGTGCTCTGCTCCTGGTTAGGGCAAGCCCCCACAGGAAGACAATAATGTTCATAACTCTGTGTTCTCTTCCCTGTTAGGGTGAGCCTCCCCCAGCACAGCTATAACCTGTCATGTTGCTTTGTTCTGTTGATGTCAGGATGAGCCCCCTACAGCTGAACAGTAGCCTATGATGCCTTTGAGCTTACCACGGCCACTTTTCTGTTTAAAGTATCTATTTCTGCTGCTTCGATTTATCCACATGTGCTTTCTGCAGTCCACATATACAGTACATTACCCAGTCTCTTGTCTTTCTTCAGTATGCCTGTATCATGGTACAAACTTCACCACTAACTTCCTAACTCCTGACTTGCTCATTCTATGATGTCTCCTACAATATGGTGACTGCCCTTTTTACTGCACTACAGTGGGCCTCATACCAAGCTGATTATGGTAATGAGGTAACTTAGAGCAATTGTTTCAGATCATTACTATAATGTGTTGCTCTGTCACCCACAGCCAGTGCTGCCATGTTTGTTCTTGCCCATTTTCTAGCTAGAAGGTATGTGTGCAGGACTCTCATGCATAGGCAATGCAAAAACCAAGGAAGCATCTGCCTGTGCCAGCGATACTTGGCAAAGTGTACACCTTTGCAACCCAGCAATGTTTGTTACATGGTATCAACAATGCGTGGTTGTGTGAGTGTGGCTACCATTTTTCTCCATTTTCAGGTAATGGATTCAGCAGGGCTCCAGCAAGTCTTGCCATATATGCATGGGCATTTGCTAGGCCATTATGATAGCCTCTTGCATAAGATTGATGCCTGGCACCAGTTTGTCAAGACAGAGGCATTACCCCTCTGGTGAGTGGTGCAGGTATAACTATAGAAACCTATGCAGGTGCCACAGAGTTTAGGGACTATTTGTATGAGAGAGAGAGACAGGGAAAGAAACAGTGTGTGAGAGCATTTTATAGTAAACACTGGTTTTAACCCTATATTTTCTGTCTATTGCCTGTTGCTCTCATTGCCTTAGGTTGGCAAGGGCACAGAATACTGACTAGAGTCTGTTTCATTTTACTGCAGCAGATAAAGTTAGCTTCAACATGGAGGCCTGACTGAGTCATAGTGACAGACTTTCCAGGTGGTGGAGGATGTGTAGTCCAGTGATATTTAGCAAGTAAAACTGAAATCAAAGTAGTCAGAAACGTGTTTTAATGTGCTGATATTTTTTTATTCTTTCTGTTTTGATATCTTCTTTCTGCATGATCAGCTGTGATGTGGAATATGGAATGGCAGCAGTCACGTGGGTTTTCATCAGCCAATGGGACTTACGCGGGGTCACCAGCAGTCATTAGGCTTGCTTTCTGCAGAGGAATAGAGGTCATCCTGATGAAGGGAACCTGGAATGATTGCTGTTAGCCTACATAGCCACCAATCAGGAAAAAGGAAGGCAGAGACTCCTTCTTAGAGTGTCTTATTGAGGCCCCCCCCCTAAGTTGACTGGCATCAGGTGCAGCAGATGCTTCTCTCTGAGGGATGTAGGCAGCTGGATTCATGCACTGGAATTCTGAAGAATCTGCCTGAGTGGTTGACGGTGTTGCCAGTCAGGAAGATCATCTGTAGCAACTGTATGTTCCATCATGGCCTTCTCTTTCTTGAGTGTCACTTCCCATGCCCGGTTTGTAATCAAATCCTTCCCACTTCCATTCATTTTACCTACGTCTGTCTATATGTGTCCCACCATTGTTTGCTCCTTTTGTGTTCATACCATCCCTCTCTAGTTGAACTTACCCTACTCCCTCTTTCCATTCCACACCTTGCTATCATTCACATCTACCCTTCTTCATTAAAGGAAAATAGGCACCTGCCCCAAAAATACACACTTCTCTCCCCCACCTTTCTTTTTTTCAGGTTTCCCTTCTTTATGTTCTCATGTTTGCTCTCATCATGCTGGCTTTCCTAGCCCCCCCCCCCCGCCCCATTTACATGATGAAATGAGCTAGCACCTTGGTGTGCTGACCCCTCTGAAGTTTGCTCATAACTGTGCTAACTCTCTGTGATCTGCTCATAACTGTGCCGACCCCTGTGATCTGCTCATAACTGTGCTAACTCTCTGTGATCTGCTCATAACTGTGCCGACCCCTGTGATCTGCTCATAACTGTGCTAACTCTCTGTGATCTGCTCATAACTGTGCCGACCCCTGTGATCTGCTCATAACTTTGCTAACTCTCTGTGATCTGCTCATAGCTGTGCCGACCCCTGTGATCTGCTCCTAACTGTGCTAACTCTCTGTGACCTGCTCACAGCTGTGCCGACCCCTGTGATCTGCTCATAACTGTGCTAACTCTCTGTGATCTGCTCATAACTGTGCTGACCCTCTGTGATCTACTCATAACTGTGCCGACCCCTGTGATCTGCTCATAACTGTGCTAACCCTCTGTGATCTGCTCATAACTGTGCTGACCCTCTGTGATCTGCTCATAACTGTGCTGACCCTCTGTGATCTGCTCATAACTGTGCTGACCCTCTGCAATCTGCTCATAGCTGTGCTGACCCTCTGTAATCTGCTCATAGCTGTGCTGACCCTCTGTAATCTGCTCATAGCTGTGCTGACCCTCTGTAATTTGCTCATAGCTGTGCTGACCCTCTGTAATCTGCTCATAGCTGTGCTGACCCTCTCATCTTATTGCTGTGCTGACTCTTACTTTGTCTGCTCATTGCTGTCCTGACACTGTCTGATCATAGCTGTGCTGACCCTCTGTGGTCTGTTCATAGTGCTCATATTGCAGCTATGAAGTACTTAGTTGAGTGCGTGAGCATGCATAGCCTCACATAATGGCCCATAATACAGCCACTTCTCTACTGTTCAGTAAAGAGACTGCACTAATTTACTATGCAGCTCTTCCCAGGAATGCCACTAGTCCTGATACATACTTAAGCAACACTGGGTCATTTTGTCCAAAAATATCTGTGATATTTAGCTCTGAGCCATTGTGTTGGAAATCTTTCTGAATACATCCATAATACTATTTTGTTGTTACTACATTTTAAGTTTGACATTAACTTAAAAAATTCTATGAAGCTCTGCAGTTAAAAAAAAAGAATAAAGAACACAAACTGAGCTATAAAAGAAACGTTTACCAGTCACATTAACAGAAAATTCACAATCACAAATACATTGCTTTCTCCAAATAAAAAAATAAATTAACACAAACAACTAAAAGTACCTGACAGTCTACATGCAAATAGAACTTGCCATTCATATGCTTTTAATACATTCTGCTAGGACTCTCCTCGTAAACAATGGGAAAATAAAATAAATTAAAAAAATCAATCTTATTATTTATAAATAAGCATTAACATTTAAAAAGCTATTTCCTGAAATCAAAGCACTTTCTTAGCTCATGTTTCATGTTAGGAAAATACACACACACACACACACACACATACACACACACACAGAAATCCACTGTTTTTTTTTTTTCAGAGGGTGACAGTAGTGTAAGCAGCTAAAAACAGAACTCTGGAAAATGAACAGTTTAAATCAGAAAAAACCTGCAAACCACACTAAAGTGTTAACAGAAATTGGTAAGCTGAAGTGTCTATGATATCCACATAGTCAACAATGAAAATAAAAAAAAAATGAAGTAAAAGGAAGACCAACTGTGAAAATGCAGAATGAGATTCAAAGCAGTGTGTTGTAGAAAAGACTTAAAAAAGCAGATGGTACCAGCAGCTGAAGGAGAAAACTGTTCACTCATCTTGGAGATAAAGACTGACCAAATGCTTTCTGAGACTCTCAATATAAGCGGGTCTCTGTTGTAATTTATGGAGACAACTACTAGAAGGCTGCAGGAAATAGAATATATTTTAATCGTGCATTCAGAAGAAATAGTTGATATATAAGCTGCTAAAAAGGAGATAAAAGAAAAAATGGCGGCCCAGTAACTAAAATATGAACAGATTGCATAGATAATTCAGTCACCTTCAAAGTTCAGTGAAAGGCTTTAGCAAAGAAAGCTGAACACCACCAGTTTCCAGAAAGGCTGTATAAGCGCTTTTGTTCCTTTATTCCTCCATAAAAAACAGAACTTCATCAGATACAAAGTAAACACATCTTCCTCAATTTTATATCAAACAACAATCATGCGACATTTTTAAAAAACACACACCTTTTCCCTAAAATCTTCACATCTGTAAACTGGCCTTCAATATACATTTATTTAAAACTTATAAAATAATAATAATAATATTATTACATTTACTAAACAATCCCCGCTAAAATCCTATACTTCTCAATTTGTGTTTTTGTATGTTTATGTTTATATATATATATATATATATATATATATATATATATATACACATACACGTGTGTGTTTGTGTGTCTCATAAATTTTAGCATGCCCTGCATGTACAAAATTGAACAGAAGAAGTCATATAGAGACAACTTCAAGTTTACAGCAGCACCCTAACAAACTGAAGGGAAGGATTGTAAAGTTATTATGAGAAGATGCCTTAGCGCATGCAGTGGGCTTAATACTGATGATATTAACATACAGTACAGCAAGTAAAGATTCACAAAAAAAATGTGAAACTGAGAAAGCAGCAGACACCCAACACTAACATGCAGACATTCCTTCTACTGTGTGGACCAAGGGTGCAATGTTAAACATAGGAGACACAACAGTTTACCTGGATAATGACTTTTCATTACAAATGCAAACAAAAAGAAATGCTTTTCTTCCTTCCTTAAAACTCTTCATAGAAATAAATCTGCATTTCAAGTTTTTACATTCTGCATGACTTTGATTTTTTTATCTCCTCTTAGATTAAAGCCTACACAGACCTTTGAAAGGTGAAAAATAAACTGGTAAAGAGAAAACAACAGATGGAGGCAGGAGAAGGTGGTGAGGGCACAAACAACCAAGCAACACAAACTGAAAAGCAAAATATGTATACTTCAATAGACAGACTTTATGCACAACCCTTTCTTGTTTTCTGACGAAAAATGATGGCTAAAGAAAAGGAGATACAACATGTTCAAATAATGTGGAAGACCATACAAAAGCAATGGACTGAGAATATTGAATTGCATACATTGGTTACATACACCAAAAATTCTTCTAATAACTTTACACCTCTCCAAATTAAAAAGGCATCATCAATGAAATGCTTATAAAATACAATATTTTTCATGAAAATACTATAAAACACATGACATTTCTCCCATCCATGCATAAAAATATTAGCATAGCTGGGTGCCATAGCAGCACCCATAGCTACAACATTTACTTGCCTGAACAGCCTTCCATTAAACTCAAAAAATTATAATTGAGAATAATGTCCAACATTTCCATCAAAAGACTCACCATATTCAGGGAAAATTTTTTAGACTGTAATAATTCCAATCTTACTACCTCCATTCCTTCCTCATTGGGAATAACAGTATATAAGGATTTGACATTGAGTGACTAAAAAAGCACTTGTTTCCACTTTCACATAGCAATTCCTTAAAGTCAAATGAATTCTTTATATATGATGACCCCATACTAGCAACAACCTGAAGGTGTCTATCCACATAAATGGCCATGGCTTAAGTTTTGCTGCCACTTCTGGTCACAAAATTAAGATCACAAGGAGGAGCCACAGGTTTTCTTGGAGGTATCTTATGCAAAACCCCTTTCAGAAAGATTTTCACACAACAATGCCTTGAAAGAGGAGGACCCATGGAAAGACATGCTGAAGTGGGTGACAAATGAACCTTGTCAGAGGAATAATACCTGCCATAGGAAAATAACCCACACAAATATTGTAAAACCAGAGAAACACTAGCCCTGCATGGGAGCTGCTTATGTTGTTGGCACCAATTAGAAAACCTTTTCCATTTGCTAATATAGGATTTTCTAGCAGCAGGCCTTTTTACCTCTATTAGTACCTATTGCAGGTCCTCAGTAAATGGGTGCCTAAAAGATAGTAAGATCCTATCATCCAAGAAGTCAGTTGAAGCTGTTAGGGGTTGGCATATATCAAACCCTTCCATTCTTGAGTAAGAAGATCCACTTGATGAGGAAGCTTGTGTGATGGCTCCTGGTCAATTCCAAAAGAAAGGAGAAAAAGAAGTTATGTACTCACCATAATGTTCCATGTTGGTAGACCATCTCACCCTTCATTTTTACATATGGGGTCGGAGCCGACTGGGCCGATTTTCAAGCTTGAAGACTTCTGGTTGGCTCGTGGCTAAGCAGGTATCCCATGGTGCACCAGTGCAATCCCCAGATCTTGTTTGCTGCTCTCTAGAAACCCTAACCAGCAAACCAAATCTAAAGGGTCACCAACCAAGAAATTTAAAGTATTACCTCCAGATCTTCCAGGATGGGGGCAGGAGGGTGGGTTGGTAAACATGAAGGGTGAGGTGTACTACCAACATGGAATATTACGGTGAGTACATAACTTCTTTATGTTAGGTAGTCCAATCTCACCTTCATTTTTACATATGGGACAGCATCCCTAAGTGTCTTATTCTTGGGTGGCTCATTGGAAAATACTCCTGAGCACCATGGAGCCAAAGGATGCTCTATCCCTAGAAGCCAAATCCAACTTATGAGTAATACAGGTGTGAGGGGTAGCCCACGTAGCTGCTGCACAGATATGATCAAGTGGTACCCTGGCTTGAAAGGCTGTAGAGGTAGACAGAGACCTGGTAGAGTGAGCCTTGATCCTGTGGGGTAAAGGTCTGCCCTCCAAATTGTAGATGAAGGCTATGCAACTAGAAATCCAGTTAGACAATGTCACCTTAGAAACTGGTAAGCCCAATCTGGAGTCAGAAAAAGAAATGAATAACTGGTCTGACTTCCGAAATAGTTTGGCCCGTTGCAAATAAAAATTTAGCTGTCTATGAACATCCAGCTGGTGGAAACAATATTCAGCTGCATTGCAATGATTGGGAAAGAAGACTGGAAGCTCAATGGACTGATTTAATGTGGCAGTAGAACAAACTTTGGGAACAAATGAAGGATTGGTACATAAAGAAACCCTGTCTTTATGAAAGACTAAATAAGGTGGCTTAATAGACAGGGCTTGTAGCTCAGATACACGTCTGGCTGATGTAATAGCTACTAAAAACACAGTCTTCCAAGACAAATATTTTAAAGAAGATGAATGAAACGGTTCAAAGGGAGGGGATGTCAATTTGGACAACACAAAATTTAATTCCCAAGAAGCCACAGGTTCTTGTAATGGTGGTCTCAGTAAAGTGGCTCCTCTCAAGAAAGTCTTGCATAGCTTATGAGACATAAGGTTGACATTTGGAGACCCTAAATAAAAATGAGAGATTGCCGCCAATTGTACTTTGATGGTGGCCGCGGCAGATCCCTGCTGAAAAAGTTCCGAAAGGAATTCCAGAATCACAGGAATGGGAGTGGTGTAAGGATCCACTTTAATTTTCTGTGCCCAAATAGAAAACCTTTTCCATTTACTGTCATATAGCCTTCTGGTTGAGGGTTTATGCGAGGATAAGAGAATATGGGACACTGATGAAGAAACATCATGAAGCCTGACTAGAGATGGAACTGGAGCAGCCACGCTGTCAATTTGAGGGTGTGGAGAGAGGGGTGTAGCAAACCCGACATGTGGGTCAATAGATCTGGAACTGGGTCCAGAATCCAAGGATAGTCCAGGAGAAGAGGCTCAAGAAAGTGGAACCAGACCTGATGAGGCCAGTAAGGAGCAATGAGGATCAACTTGCTTCCCAACTGATTGGCTTTCTGAATCACTTTGGAGATAAGAGGGAATGGAGGAAAGGCATATAGAAGTCCCGTGGGCCAATCGTGGACCAGAGTGTCTCTGGGTGTTTCTCCCAGAAGGTGAATTAGGGAAAAATAACTGCTGCACTTAGCATTGACTGGGCTGGCAAAAAGGTCGCAGCAAGGTTGTCCCCATTTTCAGAAAATCTGTACTACTATTTCCCATTTCAGAGACCACTCGTGAGACAGTAAAACTGCCTGGCTTAGCTTGTTGGCTATCACGTTGGTTGTCCCCGGAATGCGTGTCCACCAGAAAGCGCTGGGAAGAAATCGCCCATTCCCAAACTCGCATGGCTTCTCGACAGAGTGGGTAAGAGCTGGTACCACCCTGTTTGTTGATATACCACACAACCAACATGTTGTCCAATTGTATCGCAATCGTCCCTGGAGGAAGAAGGTCCTGAAGTGCTTGCAACGCCAGAAGCACCACCCTCATCTCCAAAACGCTGATATGTAGGTGAGCCTCATGTTCTTGCCATGTGCCATGGACAGTCCTGCCAAGATAATGCCCCCCCCCACCCGACCTGGGAGGCATCCGTGGTCACAGTGGCAACGGGTTGGGCAGGCACAAAGGGAGCTCCCGTGAACAAGTTGTTGGGGGCTATCCACCAATGAAGGTCCCTTTTGCATGATTCCATCAGCAGGATAGGGTGACTCAGCGTAAGATATTGGAATGACCACTGGGAGAACAGGAGTCATTGAAGGATTCTCATGTGCAACCTGGCTAAAGGTATTAACAGAATGGTTGAGGCCATTGTTCCAAGAAGTTGAAGAATCCATTTACTTTGACCTTCCGAAGCGGAAGAAGATGCTGAACTTGTGAGATGAGGTTTTGTGCTCTTTTGGCAGGGAGACAAACTGTCATATCCACTGTATCTACCTCTGTCGGAGCCATAGCCATCGGCTCTGAGATAAATGCAGGGTCCGAGCTCACCCTGGCAGAAGCACAGAGAGGAAGGCTCGGAACCGATGAAGATTGATTCAAACCCTCCCCATCGGCGCTGACAGAAGAGCTTCGGTCCCTGGACATGACAGACGGAGCCAAGCATGTCGGAGCTGAATTCGGCTCCAATGCAGCAGCAAGGGGAGCTGGAAAGTACAGTTTTGTACCTACCATAAATGTAGATGTCCGAGTGCTCATACAGCTGCAGTCATAACAGATGGGTTATCCTGCCATCAGGCGGGTCCTCGGTCGGCCGAATTCCAAAGTCTATGTCCGGCGTCGGTTGTCGTCGCTTCTTCCCTGACGTCAGTGCGGCAGGGGTATAAAAGAGCCAGCAGACGCCATCTTCTTCAGTTTTTCTTGCCCCAGATGTCAGGTGCCCCCAGAAGGAAGGAAAAACAAACTTATGTAATCATGCAATATAGAATAATCAAAAAAAAGTAGTTGCAAGCAAATACACCATAAAAGAATACCCCAAATAGGTTGTATGAGAAGGTGTTTGTCATAAGGCCTGTCCTAAGAGGGGATGGAGGGGGGGAAACCTGGACTGCAGCTGTATGAGCACTCGAACATCTACATTTACGGTAGGTACAAAACTGTGCTATGTTCATCGTGCATACAGCTGCAGTCATAACAGATGGGAAGAATCCCAAAGCTAAGTAGGGGTGGCAGGCACTAAGTGGAAATAGGAGGAACAAGGATGCCCTGCAAGACAGCTGTGGCAAATCCCGCTCTAGATTTAGAGTAAACTGGAAGGTGATAGTGTATGGAGAAAGTGTGCACTGAACTCCAAGTGGCTGCTTCCAAAATGTCCTTGGTAGGAACCCCCCTGAGGAAAGCTGCAGAGATAGCTGTGGCCCTTGTGGAATGGGATCTGATGCTTGAAGGAACAGTTTTTCCATGAAATGAGTAACAAAAGCGTATGCAGTGGGCTATCCATTTTGAGATTGTCTGTTTGGAGATAGCCTTTCCTTGAGCACCTGTAGCATAGGACACAAAGAGTTGCTCGGATTTCCTGAATGGCTTTGTCCTGTCCAAATAATAATGAAGTTGTCTGTGAATGTCCAAGGAATGCAGTAGTCTTTCCCCTTTGTTTTGTGGGTTAGGGTAAAAGGTAGGTAAGTGGATAGTCTGATTCAAGGCTACACTGGATACTACCTTTGGCATAAAGGTAGGGTTGCTTCGTAAGGAAACTCTGTCCTGATGGAAAATGATGAAAGATTGCACAGCCATGAGGGCCTGTAGTTCCGAAACCCTGCGTGCTGAGGTGATAGCCAGAAGGAAGGCTGTTTTCCATGACAAGTATTGTAGTTCTTTTGAAGCAGCTGGCTCAAATGGAGGAAGGGTCAGCTTTTCCAATATGAAGTTGAGGTCCCAAGTAGGGACTGGTGGTTTCCTTGGGGGTTTTATATTCTTTGCCCCTCTGAGGAACTGTCTTAAGAGAGGATGAGAGAATAAAGGAGGATCTGTGTTGTATTGTGTAGAAATGGCTGAAGCGTGGATTTTGATGGAGGAGAAGGAAAGTCCACTGTTTAACATCTCAGCTAGGTGCCCTTTTTCTGATTCCAGGCACAAAATCATTTCCATTTGGCGGAGTAGGCTTTTCTAGTAGAAAGTCTTCTGGCCTCCAAGATGACATCCTGCACCTCCTTGGAGAGGAGGGTCTGTTGGGAAATCAAGGGATTCTCCATGCAGCTAGATTTAGGGTTTTGAGCTAGCTGTGAAGAGTTTTGAAGTTGTGCTGGGACAACAGAAGAGGCACTAGAGGTAGGATCCATGGTGGGGAATGTGTCAGGCTCTTCAGGAGTGGATACCAGTGTTGTCTTGGCCAATCTGGAGCAATGAGAATCATTTGCGGCCTCTCTGCTCTGGCTTTTAATAGAACTTTGGGCAGCAGAGGAAGAGGCGGAAAGGCATAGACTGTCAATGTTGTCCAATTGAAAGAAAGTGCATCCACTTTCCAGGCCTGTGGATGATAGGTCCTTGAACAAATTTTTTTCAATTGGTAATTTCTGTGTGTAGCAAAGAGATCTATGTCTGGCTGACCCCATTCCTGAGTTATCTTTGCGAAAACTTGAGGATGCAACTTCCATTCGTGTGGATCTGTCATATTTCTGCTTAGGCTGTCTGCCAGTGTGTTTTCCTTCCCTGGCAGGAATTGTGCCTGAAGTTGGATTTGCAATTCCAGAGCTGTGTTCCATAGGGTCATGGCTAGTCTGCACAGGGGGTATGAATGAGTTCCCCCCTGTTTGTTTATGTACCACATCACTGTGGTGTTGTCTGTCCTTATCAATAGCTGGCCTGGATGCAGTAGGTCTTTGAAGGCCATAATAGCATTTTGCACTGCTAGCATTTCCTTTTGGTTGATGTGTAGGTGCTTCTCTTTTTGGGGCCATTTTCCCTGAATGCACTGATCTGTCATGTGTGCCCCCCAGGCGTAGTCCGAGGCGTCTGTTGTGATGATTTGAGTTGCTTGAGGTACGCAGAAAGGGAGACCTATGTTTCTTTGGCATGCTTGAGCCCACCACAGAAATTCCTTTTGAAGACATGGAATGAGTGGTATAATTGTTTCCAAACTGTGGCTGTGTTGAGACCATAATTTTTTTAGGTACCATTGAAGTTTCCTCATATGCAGCTTTGCACATGGGATCAGAAGGATGCAAGATGCCATGAATCCCAGAGCCTGCAGGACTTTCCTTGCAGTCAGCCTGGTGAAGGTTGCCATATTGCTGAAGTATTGAGATAGTTGCCCTTGTTCGTCTGGCGTGAGGAAGGCCATCTGGGTGGTTGTATTCATGGTGGTACCCAGGAAAATTATTTTTTGAGAGGGTATTAGTTTTGATTTCTTTTTGTTGACTGTGTATCCCAGAAAGTTCAACAGTTTTATTACAAACGCCAGGTGTTTCCGAAGTATGTTCTTGCTGTCCGCTTGGATCAGGCAGTCGTCCAGATATGGGTATATTTGTATTCCTTGAAGTCTGCAGAAGGCAATTACTGATGCCAGGCATTTCGTAAACACTCTGGGCACAGTAGATAAGCCAAAGGGCAATGCAGAGAATTGATAATGGGTTGAACCTGCAAGAAATCTGAGGTATCTTCTGCAATCTTGTCTGATAGGAACATACAGGTATGCCTCCTTGAGGTCCAATGTTACCAGCCAAGACTCCTTGCCCAGCATGAGAAGAAGCTGCTGTAATGTGAGCATCTTGAATTTTGGTACCTGTAAATATGTGTTTAGGATGGATAGGTCTAAAATAGGTCTCCAGTCTTTGTCTTTCCTTGGTACCAGGAATAGTCTGGAATAAAACCCTTGACCTTGTTCTTTTGCAGGTACCTCTTGAATAGCCTTCATGTCCATGAGAGCTGAAATTTGTTTTTGTGCCTCTGCCCTTTGATTTTGTGGCAGGTTTGGCATGCCTCTCATTTTTGGAAGGGTGTGAAAGTAGAATCTGTAGCCTCTGTCTATAATGTCCCGAATCCATTTGTCTTTTGTGACAATATGACAATTTTTTGAGAATAATGCCAGTTTTCCGCCCAAAGGTGCTGCCATTAAAGCTTTGCTTAGCAGGTAAAGGGGGAAATCATTGTGTCTGCTTTCTGAATGACTGTGATCTATCGTCTCCACCTCTTGGGGTTGGTGCTTGCCATTGTCTGGCTCTGAATGATCCTTGAGGTTGCCCTCTACCCCTCGGGCGTCTGTATCTGCCTCTTTGAGGTCTGTCCGTGGCTGGAAAGGACCAATTTTTTGAAGACCAGTTTCTGCTGAAACGTGGAGGTTGTACCTGCAAGAAATCTTTCACTGTTTGCATTGATCTCGCTTTTTCCTCCATTTTCTTTAGTACCTCCTCAGCTTTAACACCAAACAATACATCTTTTTGAAGAGGTGCATCTAGTAATTTAGCTTTGACATGATCTGGTAAGGCTTGCTCTTTGAGCCAAGCATGTCTACGTATGACAGACCCTGTAACAGCAGCTCTACATGAGGCCTCTAAAGCATCAAAACCACACTGCAAGGTATGTTTACCCACTTGCTCTGCACCATGCAACAAATCCTGCAACTCTTTTAAGTCTGGTTGTTCTGGTTGTGTCATTTTGCTTTTCAACTGAGATAATAAAAACTGTTGATACTTTAACATATGAAACTGACAGTTTAATGCCCTCATGGTTAAAGTGGCCGAGGTATACACCTTTTTCCCCCACCTTTCTAAAGCTCTGGAATCTCTCTCTGAAGGTAATGGGTTTTTAGCAGTAGAGGCCTTAATTCCCTTGGGACCCTGTGAAATAGTTTCTGGGTCAGCAATATGGCTTTTGTATACGAACTGGTGTGAATCAGGAACCCGGTAATACCGGTCTGGTTTAACAGGAGCTGGAGGTAAAGAATCTGGGTTGAGGCTGGCTTCTGTGTACACATCATTTAATATATCTAAAACAGGAGGGATAGCCAGGGGCCTATGCTGGGGGAGCAAGAGAAAATCCCTGAGCCTTTTTTTGGAATCTGAGTAATCTTGGCCTTCCCAGTGAAAGTGTTCCCTCAAAGTATGCAGGGTTTCCCCAAAAGAGTAGTCCTCAGGGGGGGAGACTGAGGGAATAGACTCCTCTGCATCAGAGTCTTCAAAAGGAGAATAGGTATAGTCCTGGTCCTTAGAATGTTCAGAGGTAATAGAGGCTTGATCTGAGGAAGGGTAGTCTTCCTCTAATCTGGGCCTTTTGTCCGAGGGGGGATGAGAACCCCTGATAAGAGTAATCAAATCCTCAGCCATTTTGAGCATCTGTTTTTTAGGCATGGGGCCTTGAGAGGGGGTCTGAGGTCCCTGTTTTTTAGTTTTCATGGCTGCTTTAGATTTTGTGAAAGCTTTAATAGAGAAGGAGGAAGGCCTGAAGACACCTTGAGAAATGGCAGGCCTGTCTAAACTCTGAGTTTCCCCGCCAAGAGTGGCGTCGGTATCTGTAGTTAGAATGGGGACCGAGGAGCCTGGGACCTCGGGTACTGAAGACACCAGTAATGAGGTGTCACTGGTACTCAGGGGCTGCATAGGCACCTCGCTGAGAACCGGAGAACCGGTAGTCGGCCTTAGCGTGGTGTCAGTAGAAGTCGCGGACCTCGTATGTCGGTCCTTATCTTTGCGTCTTTTACTCAAAACTAGAGTCGGAGTATCCGACGACATAATATAATTACATTTTTTACCAAAATAGTGAAGGACGAACTCCGCCCGACGCTTAATAGTGCGTTTGTTGAATCTAGCACAAAAACGGCAGGCCGAGACGTCGTGGTCTGGGCCTAAGCAAGGAATACAGAAAGAGTGGAAATCCTTATGCGGTATTTGCTTCCCACATTAAATGCAATTATTAACTTTGTCTGACATCGGTCTGAGGCAAGAAAAGTTTCCCCAACGGGGTACTTAGCTTTCAAGAAGACCTCGGCTGAAATATTTTCGTAAATCTCAGGAGCTGGCCGACCGGCACTTGCGAACTGCTTCTGCTTCGGGCACCGTGCGGCAAGAAAGACTGAAGAAGATGGCGTCGGCTGGCTCTTTTATACCCCTGCCACACTGACGTCAGGGAAGAAGCGACGACAACCAACGCCAGACCTAGACTTTGGAATTCGGCCGACCGAGGACCCGCCTGATGGCAGGATATCCCATCTGTTATGACTGCAGCTGTATGCACGATGAACATCTGAGGGTTCCTTCGTGGGTAACAAGCACTCCGGCTCTGAAAAGCCAACATGGTCGGTGGAGGAATCACAGATGAGGGCAAAACTGGTTCGAGTGGCTCCGGAGCTGACTGGGTCGGAGCCAACAATAATTTAAGCAGAGCAGACAATTTCAGGAGTCTCAGTACTACCCTCTCCACATCTTCTTCCGAAAGACTCCTGGAAGATCTGGAAGATAAAGTTGGGGATCTCGACTAGCAGGCACTGGAGATTTGATCAGCAAGGAGACTGGTAGGGATTCTGCAGACCAACTCCGAGCAGCAGAGTCAACTATTTCCAAAGGTTCAGCAGTCAGCACCGAAGCACCTGTGACCGACTCTGAAACCATGGTGCTCTCCTTTGGCTCCAAAGACTGAGGAGTCGAGGAGACAGATTTTGTTAATTTGGACGGCAGCTCCAAGACACCAGCCAGTGCCAGAGAAGGCCTTTTTGAAGCTTTTGATTTTGAGTCAGATCTGGATTTTGAAGACTTAGAAGAAGAAGCAGATGAACCAGATAAGGCTTCCTTGAAGGTTGGCTTCAGAAGACTCCTGAGTTTCAGCTTGTTCTTTCTCTCCTGCAACACTCTAGGAGAGAAAGCATGACAGAACAAACATGATTCCTGCAAAAGGATGGCTCCCAAGCAGTAGACACAGCTACTGTGGCCATCCATTAATGACATTTTCTGGGAGCATTTCATGCATTTTTTGAACCCAGAGGGTTTATTCTCCTTGCTATCCTTAGATATTGCAGACGCACAAGCAAAACCAGAGGAGAAAAAGAGAATAACTGAGGACTAGGTCCTCTAACTAAAACGGGCCTAGCCCTGCAGAAGAATTACACAAGGACTAGGTCCTCTAAGTTAAATGGGCCTAGCCAGGTGTAAGAGGAAAACTAGGTCTTTCCACTAAAAAACAGACCAAGTTTTTTTTAACAGAAACAGACAGAGATTCAGTCACACAGAAAAATTTTCAAAGAAAATAAGAATTAATAGGGTTACACGAGGACTAGGTCCTCTAAGTTAAATGGGCCTAGCCCTGTGTAAAAGGACTGGGTCTTCTAACTCAAACAGACCAAGTATACAACACCACACACACACACACACACACACACACCCACACATTCAAGAAAACAGGAAAAACTTTGCAACCGCAATCCTAAATAAGACTTTAGCGGATCCCCGCCAAAGACCACAAGTTAACAATCAAACAGTTAACAGTAAATTAATCAACAGGAGCCCCTGTTGATTAAGAATGGTGAAACCGCAAAAACTAACGATCTAGGCAAAAAAAGGGCAACTGCGCCTAACTACTGGTACACAGGATACTACTATTAAGGTCAAACAAGACCACAGGACAATTAAGGTAAAGACCTATCTATATATTACCACTAAATAACAGTAAATATGCAAAAAAAGACTTATGAATGAAAAAATTGCAAAAGACTTAGCCAAAGCCAAGAGAAGCACATCCAAACTCGCTGACGTGGCAAACAAGATCTGGGGATTGCATTGGTGCACCATGGGATACCTGCTTAGCCATGAGCCAACCAGAAGTCTTCGAGCTTGAAAATCGGCTGAGTCGGAGCCGATCCCCATATGTAAAAATGAAGGTGAAATTGGACTACCTAACATCCACTATTGTCTGAAGGAATTCACCGCAATGCTCTTGTGGATTCATTCTGAATCTTAAGAAGTACTCTGGATATCAGTGGAAAAGCATACAGAAACACTCCTGCCCAAGGAAATGAAAAGGCATCCGTCTTCCAGGCCTTCTTGCATGGAGTCCTGGAGCAGCTGATTGTGCAATGAGGAAGCAAAAAGGCCTACTTTAGGATTTCCCCACAGATTGATCAAATCTTTGAAGATCCTCTGATCTAGTTTCCATTCATGTTGTTCTGCCTTTGTCCTGCTCAGCTTGTCTGACACACAGTTTTACTTGGACAGAATATAGAAGGCTTGTAGAGTGATATTGTGCTGTAAAACTATAATTAAAGCTAACATAGCTAGTCTGCATAAAGTACAGTTGTGTGCACTTACCATAAATGTAGATGTTCGAGTGTATTCACTGTTGCAGTCATTACATTTGGGTAATCTGCTGGCAGGTTGCCCTCAGTCAGCCTGAATTCCAAAGTCTTGGGTCCTGTGTCGGTTGCTGTCTCCTCTTCCATGACGTCAGGTTTCAGGGGTATAAAAAAGGCAGCCGATGCCATTTTCTTTAGTTTTTCTTGCCCCAGATGTCAGGTGCTCCCCAAACGGGTAGCAAAAATATATATAAACTATATATACATACAACATAAACTTTACTTTCATCTACAAGTAAATACACCACAAAGGCTGTAGAAAATAGTGAAGGAAAGAGAAACTCCAGAATAAAAGGGGGATGGTGGGAGGGTAACCTGGACTGCAACAGTGAATACACTCAAACATCTACATTTATGGTAAGTGTACACAACTTTACTATGTTCTTCGTGTTTCACTGTTGCAGTCATTACATTTGGGTAGAATCCCAAAGCTATGGATGGGAGGCTGGAGCTAAACTGCATTAGGGGCGGCTATAAGGCCCTGTATAACTGCAGTGGCAAAGCCTGCCCTGGATTTAGAGTAGAGAGGCAAATGGTAATGCTTTGTAAAAGTGTGAACAGAACTCCAAGTAGCAGCCTCTAGAATGTCTTTGGTTGTTACCCCTCTGAGAAAAGCTGCTGATGTAGCTGCAGCCCTGGTGGAATGAGACCTAATGCCCTTGGGTACCGGGTTTACCATGGTATAAGTAGTAGAAACGAATGCAGTGGCTTATCCACTTTGAAATAGTCTGCTTTGAAATAGCCTTTCCCTCTGATCCTGCAGCAACTGCCACTAGTAGCTGCTCAGTTTTTCTTACAGTTTTAGTCCTGCTCAAGTAGAATCTTAGTTGTCTGTGTACGTCCCAAGTAATGCAGAATCTGCTCCCCCTTATTCTGTGGATTTGTATAAAAAGTTGGCAGATGAATAGTTTGGTTAAGAGCCACACTGGAAACCACCTTAGGCATAAAGGAAGTTAGTCCTGAGGGACACTCTGTTTGGCTAAAATATGATTAAAGGCTCTACAGCCATGAGGGCCTGTAGCTCTGAAACCCTTCTTGCTGAAGTAATTGCCAGGAGCAAAGCTGTTTTCCATAATAAGAACTTCAGATCTGCAGTAGCAGCTGGTTCAAATGGAGGCAGGGTGAGCTTTTCCAACACATACTTGAGGTCCCATGCAGGAATTGGTGATCTTCTGGGAGGTCTTAAATTTTTGGCCCCTCTAAGATACTGCTTTAGCAAAGGATGAGAAAAGATTGGTGGCTCTGTGTTGTAATGAGCCAAGATGGCAGAGGCATGGATTTTTATTGATGAAAAAGATAGGCCTTTGTCAAGCATCTCAGTCAAGTATTGTAAAATCTCAGGAATATTTGGCTCTGCTGTGTCAGTTCCTTGTGCTTGGTTTCAAGCACAGAATCTCTTCCATTTATCAGCATAAGATTTTCTAGTACTAGGCCTTCTGGCTTCTAAAATGACATCCATCACAGATTTACTGAGAGGTGTTGTTTGAATAACTACATGATCAGCCATGCTGCCAAGTTCAGTGTTTGAAGCTGATTGTGCAGGATCTGATTGTTTTGCTGAGACAGTAAGTGAGGTATTTGAGGCAAGTACCAAGCGGGGAACTGCAGTGGTGGTGCTGCGGTAGCATTGTCGCCTCACAGTACAACGTTGTCCTGTTCGATTCTCAGCTAGAGAGTCTTCTGTGTGGAGACATGCATGAATGGGCGTACCTTCGTTGAAGGTTGTGCGTCAGGGCCGGCAACTCGGCACGTAAAAATCTACTGCCAATCATTAGCGGACCGGAGTTCCGCTGTGGCAACCCCTTACTGGGAAAAGCCAAAAGACACAACAACCAAGCGGGGAATTGAGACATATTCCTTAGGACTGGGTACCAGTACTGGCGGGGCCAGTCCGGGGCAATTATCATCATCTTTGGTTTTTCCTGTCTGACCTTTAGTAGAACCTTGGGAAGAAGAGGCAGGGGAGGAAATGTGTAAACTGATTTTTCCAACTGAAGGACAGGGCATCCACTTTCCATGCTTGTCTGTGTTAAGTCCTTGTGCAGAATTTGTCCAGTTGTTAATTCCAAGGAGAGGCAAATACGTCTCTATCTGGACTCCCCCATTTCTTTGTTATCATGCTGAAGACTTGTGGATCTAGCTTCCACTCATGAGGGTCCATAAGGTTTCTGCTTAAGTCGTCTGCCAGAGTATTTTGTTTTCCTGGCAGGAATTGAGCTTGAAGATGCATGTGGTAAGTCAAGGCCTGCAGTGCCATGGCTAGTCTGCAAAGGGGGTATGAGTGCATGCCCCCCTGCTTGTTTATGCACCACATAACCTTGGTATTGTCCGTCTTTATCAGTAGTTGTCCTGTTGTCCATCTTTATCAGTAGCTGTACTGGATGAAGTAAGTCCTTGAAGGCTGTCAGGGCATTTTGAACAGCTAATATCTCTTTTTGGTTGATATGCAGATGCATTTGTTTTGGGGTCCATATGCCCAGAATGCATCTTCCCGCCAGGTGGGTCCCCCATGCATAGTCTGATGTGTCTGTTGTCAAGGTTTGGCTGGCAGGGGGTAGCGTGAAAGCTTGTCCCATGTTTTGGTGACATGCCTTTGCCCACCAAAGAAACTCCTGTTGTAGGCAGGGAATGACAGGAATCATTGTTTCCAGACTGTGACAATGTTGACTCCATAAACTTTTTAGGTACCACTGTAGTTTCCTCATATGCAGTCTTGCATATGGAATCAGTAGAATGCAAGATGCCATGAACCCCAAAGCCTGCAGAGTTTGTCTTGCAGATAACTGAGTTTTTGTTGCCATCCGTTTGAAGTAAGTAGTCAGTTGCCTTTGTTTGTCTGGTGTGAGGAAAGCCATCTGGGCGGTTGTATTCAAGCTTGCACCCAGGAATGTTATCTTTTGAGAAGGTACCAGTTGTGATTTCTTTTCGTTTATTGTGTACCCTAGGCATGTTAGAAGCCTTTTCATAAACGCCAGATGCTAAAGAAGAATGTCCTTGTTCTCTGCTTGAATGAGACAGTCGTTCAAGTAAGGATAGATGTGTATACTTCTTTGTCTGCAAAATGCAATTACTGGTGCCAGGCACTTTGTAAAGACCCTGGGCGCAGTAGATAAGCCAAAAGGCAGTGCAGAGAATTGGTAATGCAAAAAGCCAGACTTGAAACTGAGGTATCTTCTGCATGATTCCCTTATTGGGATATGCAGGTACGCCTCTTTTAAGTCTAATGTCACCAGCTAAGCGTTCTTACCCAGCAAGGGCAGAAGCTGCTGCAAAGTTAGCATTTTGAATTTTAGAATGTCCAGGAATGTGTTCAAAATTGATAAATCCAGTATTGGGTGCCAGGCCTGGTCTTTTCTGGGTACCAAGAACAGTCTGGAATAAAACCCTTGTCCTTTTTCCTGTTCTGACACTGGCTGAATAGCCCCCATATCCATGAGGGACGTAACTTGTTTCTGTGCCTCTGCCCATTGTTTTTTTGGCAGATATGGCCAAGCGTTTGCAATTGGCAGTGTGTGGAAGTGGAATCTGTATCCCTGAGATAGTATGTTTAACACCCACTTGTCCTGGGTTATTAACTGCCAATTTTGAGCATAAAGTGCTAATTTTCCCCCTAAGGGTACTGCCAAAAGATAAGTGGTTGGTGATGGCAGAGGGAAGTCATTGAGACTGTTTACTGTAGGGATGCGCTTTATTTCCTCCAGATTTGGAGGTAGAAGCACCCCATTGTTTTGACCTGTAAGAATCCTGTGACTGGTATCTAGAACCTTTAGGGTGCCTGGATTTGCCCCATGGAGCTCTGTCGGACACAGGAAAAGACCAATTTTTTGTAGGCCAGTGTCTACTGAATCTTGGTGGCTGCACTTGTAAGAAGTCTTTTACAGTTTGCATAGACTTAGCTTGGTCTTCCATTTTCTTTAAAACCTCTTCTGCCTTAATACCAAACAGAGTATCATGCTATAAAGGTGCATCCAGCAATTTAGCTTTCACATGATCACGCAAATTTTGCTCTTTTAGCCAAGCATGCCTCCTAATCACAGATCCAGTAACTGCGGCCCTGCAGGAGGCCTCTAAGGAATCAAAACCACATTGCAAAGTATGCTTTCCAACTTGTTCTGCTGCATGCAATAATTCCTGCAATTCTTTATTTTCTGCACATTCAGAAATCAACATCATTTTCTGTTTCAGTAATCCCACAACATGTTGTTGATACTGGAGCATATGAAACTGGCAGTTTAAGGCCCTAATTGCCAAGGTTGCAGATGTATAAAACCTTCTTTCTCCATCTATCCAGTGCCCTGGAATCTCTGTCAGAGGGGGTAGGATTTTTTGCTGTTGAGGCCTTAACACCTTTAGGACCCTGTGAAATAGTTTCAGGGTCAGCAGCAGGGTTTCTAAATAAAAATTTGTGAGAGTCAGGAACCCTGTAATATCCGTCTGGCTTGCTAGGAGCCGGAGGTAAGGAGTCTGGGGTCAAGCTTGACTCCGAAAACATATCATCCACAATGTCTAAAACAGGAGGTATGGCTAAAGGCCTATGTTGAGGGAGAAGAAGGAAACCCCTAAGCCTCTTTTTTGATTCTGAGAAATCTTGACTCTCCCAGTGAAAATGCTCCCTCAAAGTATGCAAGGTTTCTCCAAAGGAATAATCTTCAGGAGGAGATGCAGATGGAATAGATTCCTCTGCATCAGAATCCTCATAGGGTGGTATAGATAATTCCTGATCAGAAGAGGAATCAGGAGAAATAGAAACCTGATCTGAAGATTCATAATCAGTGTCTTGCCTAGGCTTCTTATTAGGAAGGGGTTGGGAATCCCTGATCAAGGTAATTAGGTCTTCATCCATTTTGATCATCTGCTTTTTAGGCATAGAGGCCTGTGCACGTGGCTCATACATTGTTTTTTTAGCTTTAGAAGTTGCTTTTGTCTTTGATTTTGAAGCTGGCGTTAGTCTTATATAAAAATGCTGTGGCCTGAATACAGCCTCAGAAGCTGGTGCCTGCTCAGCGGCTCCGGACCCATCCAAGGGAGAGACATCCGTGGGTCTCACGGTGTGGCGTACTCCACATGGGTCTCGGTAGAGGCCTGCGACTCAAAAGTAACGGGTATCAGGGGCCACGAAAGCACCTCACTGAGTACTGGCGAATCGGCGACTAGCTTAGGAGAAGCTTCGTCGTCGGTTTTGGACCTCGACAGTCTGTCTCTGTCCTTTTCTTTGTGTTTTTTGCGAACTCCGGTAGTCAGATTGCTATCCGATGACATTTCAGGATAGTTAAATCTGTTTCCAAAATATTTTGAAGCAAAAATATACCGACTCTTAATAGTGCGTTGGTTAAATCTTGCACAAAATCGACAGCTAGGCATGTTATGATCAGGGCCTAGGCAAGGAATACAGTATAAATGGAAATCCTTATGAGGTATTTGCTTCCCATAAGTAATGCAATTATTAACTTTTACTGACATCGGTATGGAGCAAGAAAAAGTTTCCCCAAAGGGGTACTTAGCTTTAGTGAAGACTTCAGTTCTGCAACTCGAATTCGAAAATTTCAGGAGTCAGCCGACTGGCACTTGCGAACTGCTTCTGCTTCGGGCACCGCGCGGCAAGAAAGACTAAAGAAAATGGCATCGGCTGCCTGTTTTATACCCCTGACGACCTGACGTCATGGAAGAGGAGACAGCAACCGACGCAGGACCCAAGACTTTAGAATTCAGGCCGACTGAGGGTAACCTGCCAGCAGATTACCCAAATGTAATGACTGCAACAGTGAAACACGAAGAACACTGGGTAACACCTGGATCCCCCATGCTTATGCACTACATCATTGTGGTATTGTCTGTAACAATTTGAAGCATCCTGGGGACCAAAGGTGATTTACAGAGTTGAGTGCCTTGATAAGGGCAAGCATCTCTTATGTTTATGGGTTTATATCGGTCTTTGTTGTCCCATAAACCTTGCAATTTGATTCTTCTTGACACTACTCACCAATCAAAGTCCTAGATATTTGTGGTGACCGATGGCTTCGGAGCAGAACAGAAGATGATGAGACCTGGATTCAGGGATATTTTATGTCCCAACCTAGTGACTTCTCTTCTCTCAAGTCCCAGAATTGGAATCTGAAAAGGTAATGGGTGTTGGTGCTGGGACCAAAGACATTTCAGATACCATTGTATTTTTCTCAAGTTGAGTCTTGCTAGAGGTATCATGAGAATCATAGATCCAGAATCCAGAGGTATTCCCTTGCAGTGACAGAAGTCTGAGGTGCACATCCTCGAAATAGAGCTAAAGATAGATCTCTCTTTTTCTGTGGAAGGAAAAGCTGTTTGTACTGATGTACAGGAATACAAAACTGTATGAAAGAATCAAAAAAGACTTTTGAATGCTCTTTTGGAATCTTAGCATGAATAGAAGATCTCTCACCCAAGTGACAGATATTTGATACTTTGAAAAAGACTCTGCAAACATAAGCAAGTCCTCTAAATATGGAAAAACGTGGATGGCATGTAGCCTGCAATGTGGTATAACTGGAGATAGACACTTTGTGAACAGCCTTGGAGCAGCAGATAGCCCAAAGGTAAGGCAGAGAAAGTACAGCTGTGTAAAATCTTACCATAATGGTATATGTCTTTCTCTTCACTATTGCAGTATTCCTTATAATAGGGAATCCCTGACAAGGGCAGCCCAACATCTAGCCAGAATACCAAACAGTTTAGGTTGCTAAGGGTATGCATTTGTCACATGTATGCTCCCCACGTATAGTCTAAGGCATAAAAGTGACATCACATGTTCCATCCTCGGAACTGACAGCTCCAGGAGGAATGACAGCCCCAGGATAAGAGACGTACAAGTCACATCCAGAAGAGAAAAAGACCAGGGGGAGGAAGGAGGGAGTGAATAGTGCAACAGTGAAGAGAGGGACATCTACTGTTATTGTAAGAGTTTAAACAACTGTACTATGTCCTTCCATTTGACTGTTGAAGTGTTCCTTACAATAAGGAGAGTGCAAAAGCTCAGGAAAAAGAGTGGGAGGAGGAAGGAAGGACCAACAGAGCCCTCCAGGAATCCATGAAGAATGGCCCTAGCAAAGCCAGCTCTAGACCTGGATATCACATCCAACTTACAGTGCCTGGTAAAAGTATGCATAGAAGTCTAGGTAGCTGCCTCAAGAATAGAGTTAGTATCTAAACCCTTGAAAAAAGCACCAGAAGAAGCCACAGCCTTAGTAGAATGAGCCTTAATAGAAGAAGGAATGCTCTTGCCATGAAAAGAATAACAAAAAGAAATGTCTTTAGATATCCAAGGGGAAACGCTTTGCTCGGAAACAGTCAGTTCTAAGGATCTATGATGAAAGGAAACAAAAAGCTGGTCAGACTTGTGAAAAACTTTGGTCTTACCCAAAAAAAAAACTGTCTATGCACATCCAAAGTGTGTAAAGCCTTCTCACTAGCAGATTGCATAGAAGGGAAAAAAGCGGGCAAATGAATAAACTGATTAAGAGAAAACTCATTCACCACCCTGGGCATAAAAGAATGATTAGTACAAAGGGACACCCTGTCCTTATGGAAAACTCAAAAAAGAGGAACAGCCATAAGGGCTTGAAGCTCAGACACCCGTGTGGCAGAAGTAAGGGCCAATAGAAGAACAGTCTTCCAAGAACAATGCTGCAAGGAAGATGAGGCTGCAGGCTCAAAAGAAGCCTGGGTTAATTTGTCCAAAATAAAATTAAAGTCGCAGGAAGGAGGGACAGGCTTCCTGGAAGGTGTAATATGAAGGACACCTTTAACAAACTGTTTAACCTCAAATCTAGAAGTTAAAGGTGGTACCAAAGGCAGACAAGCAGAAATAATTGACAAATGGGCCTTAAAAGAAGAATATGCCAACCCAGCTTTGAGCAATTCTAGAATAAATACCTCTTCCCCACTGGGGTTTCTATTATCCCCTGAGAAAGCTTCTGCTATAAAACAGGAAGGAATAGAGGGGTTTGGTCTGGTAGATGTGGAATAATTCCCACTGCCATCCGTACCCCTGCTGAATCTGTCTCGGAACCCATTTATTTAAAACAATATTTTGCCTAAGATAGAAATAGAGATTCAGAGTTAATGGAAAGGATAAGGGACTGACAGGTTGGGGGGGGGGGGGGATAAGGTTCCTTACATAGTCTGATTTCTGACTGTCTTTTGTTCTGGATGGTTCCCACTTTCTTTTCAGAACCTCCAAGCCATTGTTTTTTAAATGTTTGCTTTTTAGTTTCTTGCAATAATTGAACAAGAGAGCATAAAAACATGTGGAAAATTTAGAGAAAGTGGGCTGAAAAACTCTTGAGAGAGTCCCTGTAACAGCTTCCCTCTCTCATTGCATTTTTAATAACCTCATAGAAGAGTGTCAGAAAAATAGAGAAAGAGGGCTGAAAAATCTGAGAGATTCCCTGTTTCAGCAAACCCATCTCATCACATTTTTGATAACCTCACAGAAGAGGGACAAAAATAAATCTCTAGACAAGGGTGAATTTAAAATCTCAGTTTTCACATTCTCTGGGAGGTTTTGAGAATACAGCCAGGCAAACCTCCTACACAGAGTACCAATGGCAACTGACCTGGATGTTGTATACATAGTGTCATAAACACATTTTAAAAAATGGGTAGAGACATATGAAACAGAAGAAACTTCTTTTGGCTTTTCCCGGTTAGGGGTCGCCACAGCGGATCATCTGTCCGCACATGATTGGCAATGGAGTTTTATGGTGTTGAGTTGCCAGCCAGGTGCCCAACCTTCCATAGAAGGCACACACACACTCGCACCTAGGGCCAATTTAGAGTGTCCAGTCCACATACTGCATTGTCTTTGGGATGTGGGAGGAAACCAAGAAATAGAAGAAACTAAACATCACAAAGCAAAAATTTCCTCACTGGAAAAACTGTAGATAAAACATTCCTCATACTTTCACAATTAGCCAGAATAAACTTTAACATATGAGCCTGACAACATTCTAAAAATTACAGTTGCAGAAACATATACTTTCCTCCCAGACTGTATCAATTGTTTAACCATCCTTGTTGGAAGGGGAAAGTTAGAATTAACAAAATGCTTAGCAGCAGCTGGACTGACTAAATCTATAGTTGCTGGGTCAGGTCTGGGATATAGTGTAAAGAAACTGGAAAGACTGAGGAACTTTGTATAGTCTACCTGCTTTCTTAGGTGCAGCAGGCTGGTTATCAGGGAAACCACAGACTGTGGCGAACACATCCTCCAATGCTGACAGCACTTGGGGAATGGGAGGAAGTTCTGAGAATTCCAGTTGTAAAATTTCATAGTATTTTCAGAGGGGCTGAGAAACCTGTGTTCTCCCACTGAAAACAATAGCACATTCTGGAAATAGTCTCAGAGAAATAGAATATTTAATGGGGAGATTCATATAACAAGCTCTTTTCTGAATCCGAATCAGAATTGTGTGGAGAAAAACCTATACCTATCCCATCACATTCCTCCACAGATTCAATATCTTGAATCTCTTTAGGAAAACAGGAATCCCTTATTCTTTTACCAGAAACCACCTGATAAGATGGGTCAGCAGCCTGTACTAGACTCTTAGCCAGACTTAATAAACTACTCCTATCCAGTGAAAATGGAGCAGAAGATATATGTATAGTTTTCTGTTTCTATTTGACAGGAAAAGTATGGTAAACAAGGCATTTCATAGCAACAATAGCTTCCCCTGGGATAGGCGTAATATTCTGGTTAAGAAGTGACACCTTCCCAGTCACTTCTCCAAACACCAACAAATGTGGCTCTCCCTTGCCCACTACATAGGCCCCAACAGCCAGAGAGGATGTGGCTAACCTCTGGCCCATAGTGGCTATATGGGCAACACCAGAGGGATCCTGGGAAAAAGGTGAGTGGTCTAAGGAACCAGCTTTGGCCGGGGCAGAGTCACCCTGTGGCTGAGGCAAACTGCTTGTCTGCTGTGGTAGCAAAGGCTGTTTAACATTTTCCTTTTGTGTCTGGAAAAGGATCAACATTGGGACAGGAAGTTTGTTTTATGGTCAAACTGAAAATAGGAACTCTTTCCTAGGGAAACTAAGCAACACTAGCCACTAAATTTTCAATAGTATAAAGTCACTTTTCCCAATAAAAAACAAAGTAAAAAACACTCTAATGTATTTTACCAACCCGAAAATGTAATCTAACACAGCTTCCCTACAGAAAAATTGGTTTCAGAATGTTTAAATCAAATTTGAAATGGCCAAACACAAAAGTGCACACCTGTTTAAAAGTTCAGCAAAGTCATGTGACAGTCAAGAAAAAAAAAAAAAAAAAAACATATTCCTAGCTTAAAAAGTACATTCACACACAGGAAAAGTAAATTTAAACATTAAAAAATAATATATGGAAGGTTTTCCCCAAAAGAAACTTATCTGCCCAGCGATGCAACAGTTGAAGCTGACAATCGATCCTTGTAAGCCTGCAGACGAGTGCCATCTTCAGTGGCAGGATAGCTCTCCAGGGCTTGGTGCCTAAATCTGTCTTTTTCAGTGAGCTCAGCGCAAGCGGGCTTACAATTTCAGCATAAAGAAGGTGCTCTGAATCTTTCAAAGCTGGCAGCCTGTTATATCCTACACAGGATATAATCCATATAGCTTAGGCTACTGCAACAATTAATCAATATGAACATTTTCAGAATCTGTTGGGCAGATGACTTTCACAGCCGTAATACGAACACTATTCAAATCATAACTGGAAAAAGATGAACAACACGTGGAAAATAAGACTAATTATTAAAGCATGCATTAGAAGTTTAGGAGTCAAAAGATGACCAGAGTTGCTGGATCAGAAACTGAAACGCTTGTAATTGACTGAGATGGTTGGACAATGCACAATCTGTCACTGTGAAATGTCCAAACTGAACCACCTCTCTTGTCCTGAATGTTTGACTAAGTAGACAACTTGTTGGTACAGACACAGATATGTTAAGACTTCTACCTGCTTTTTCTTGATTGGACTGGTTCTCTGGAATTGTACATTCAAGTTGCACTCAATCAGGAACCAGTTCTGTATGTCTTCATTTTTGTTTTACTGTAATACCATCTCTTGTTTGAACCAAACGATCATTACTCAAAAAGTATTTTGCTCATTAACATCTATTGTGTCCCACTTTTTCTACCTCTAACTTTAAGTGTACAGTGTGACCCTGTAGTATAGTAGGTAGTGGAGGTGCAGAATAATGTCAGCCACAAAACATTTGCACAAAGCACTACCTTTTTTTTTTTTTTTTTTTTTTTTATCTACCTTGCATGGAATTACCTTAGGCACAGGTTTAACCTAATACTGACATGTTAGTATTTGTCTTCCAAACATTAGCTGTGAAGGGCTTACTCTGGTCACACTGTGTAGTAGCTTGACATGACATAAGAGCTCTCTGAGAAATGAGAATGTCCTATTCTCTTTTTTTATGGTTTGTAAAGCTCTCTCAACTTCAACAGTTGATTCTGGATAGTGAAGACTTTACATGCTATGAGTATTTTGTAATTGATCTGGATACTCATTCAAGAGTGTCTATCCGCAATTACATCTGTTGTAACTGTGGAACTTTACTCCCTGGGCCCTCACTAAAATTGGGGTTTGAGATTAGTTGAATTACTCCTGGTCAACAAATGAAAACAAATAAATAAATAAATATGAATTTTTTTGAATAAATGATCTCTGTACTGTGTAACAAATTCCTTCATTTCAAAAGTTTTTAAAGGCAGAAAGAAAAGTTGTGCAAGAACTTACCATAACCATAAATGTCCTTCTCTTCCATGTTGCAGTATTCTACATATGGGTTCCCCTTCTAGTCTTGCGCACGTACGTCCAGTAGCCAAAAGCTTTCAGTCCCTCCTAGGTGCACGAGATGTCCGGTCTAGATGAGAGTACGTGGGCCATAAAAGTGAGGTCGGCACACAGAAGCCCTCAAACTGAAGGCCCCAGTCGGAGCCAGTCCTAATAGGGCAATGCCAAGTCATTGCCATCCAGAGAGGGAAACATATCTGATAAGAGGGAAAAGAGGGAGGGTAGGAATACTGCAACATGGAAGAGAAGGATATCTATGGTTATGGTAACTTCTTACATAACTTTCCTATGTTGCAGTATTCTGCATATGGGTGAGTGCCAAAGCTCACAAAGAAAGGGTGGTTGGTGTGGAAGCAGATTCCAGGAACCCATGCAGGATAACCCTAGCAGACCCTGACCTAGAGATGTGGTCTAGTTTGTAGTTTTAGTGAAGGTATGAACTGAAGACCAGGTGGCTACCTCCAGGATAGACAAGGTGTCCAGGCCCTTGAAGAAAGCCCCTGAGGGTGCCATGGCTCTAACGGAGTGGGCTCGTACTGTACCCTGAAGTGATTTACCATGGTAATGGTAACAGAAGGTAATGGCCTTGGAGGTCCAAGTTGAAATAGTCTGTTTGGACACCGATTTCCCTAGTGCTCTAGGGTGGAAAGATATGACAAGTTGGCCAGTCTTTCTGACAGACTTAGTGCTGTGGAGGTAGAATCTAATTTGTCTGTGAACATCCAGGGAATGAAGTATTCTTTTGCTTCTTCCTTGTGGATTTGGATAAAAAATGGTAAGTAGATGGCCTGACTGAGAGACAGGTCATTAACTACCTTGGACATGAAAAATGGACTTGTCCTGAGGGTAGAAATACGAGAAAGGGAAGGGTAGCCATTAGTGCCTAGAGCTCTAAAAGACTGTCTTCCAGGTGCAAAGCTTTAGGGAAGCTTGATCAGCAGGCACAAAGGGTGGCAGTATAAGCTTCTCCTGCACATAGTTGAGATCCCAAGGAGGAGGAGTAGGTTTCCTGGGGGGGTCTGAAATGTAGGAACCCTTTGAGGAAGAGCTTCGAAGGGAGTCTGGACGCCACGGGGAGATCCATGGGTAGGCATGCAGATACAGCAGACAGGTGTGCCTTATAGATGAGTAGTGAAGTAACTCTCACAAATAAGTCAGCACTAAGGGGATGCCGCTGGCAAGTGGATCCAGCTGCTTATTTTGACACCAAGTGATGAACCTTTTCCATTTAGACAGGTATGATTTTTCTAGTGTTAGGTTTCCTGGCCTCCTGCAGGACATCCTCATTATAAAGGTGTCTGTATGGGATCAGAAGCCTATCTGCCACAGGGTCAGGTGTAGTGGCTGCCACTGTGGGTGGATTAGAGATCCCTTATGCTGTGTGAGAAGGTCCACTCTGTGGTGTAACTTGTGGTGATTGCCCTTGGACAATTGAAGGAGTAAGGAGAACCAATGCTGTTGGGGCCAGTAGGGAGTCACAAGCAGGATTTTCGGATTGCCCTGCTTAATCCGTAGCAGGACCCTCTGAATGAGAGGGAAGGGGGGAATGCATAAAGGTATTTCCCCTTCCATGAGATAGTGAAGGCATCTGTTGCCAGTGCCTGTGGGTCTGATGTCCTGGTGCAATATCCAGGAAGTTGCCTGTTGTTGGCAGAAGCAAACAGGTCTATTTGAGGTGTACTCCATCTGTGGACTATATCCAGGAAGATATCCATTTGAAGCATCCATTCATGATTGTTTGTGCTGGTTCTGCTCAAAAAATCTGCTTGGGAGTTGTGGAGAGAAGGAATGCATGCTGCTTTCACAGTAATTCCATGGGAAATGGCTACTTCCCAAAATAGTATGGCAAGACTGCCTAGTAGGTAGGACTTGGTCCCTCCTTGTCTGTTGATAAACCACAGAACTGTGATGTTGTCTGTGTATATCAGGAGAGAGCCCTTCAGAAGGAAAGGAGTGAATGCCTGAAGGGCTAGGAGGATTGCCCTCATTTCTCTGCCATTGATGTGTTCTACTTTCTGCCTGCATGTCCACAGGCCTTGAACTTTTTGATGGCTGAGTGTGCCCCCCCCACCCCAGGTCTGAGGCATCTGTATGCATGACCTGAGAAAGTTGAGGTGGTTGGAGGGGGAGTCCTGGGTTGAGATTTACCTGGTCCAACCACCATATGACCTCCTGTTTTAGGCATGGAAACAAGGGCACAATGTATTCCAGTGGGTGGTTGTGCTGCTTCCAGATAGAGCGCAGGTACCACTTCAGTTTTCCCATGTGTAACCGAGCTGGGGGTAGCATGGGAATGGTAGCTGCCATGTAACCCAGCAGATTGAGGTAATCCCTTGCAGGTGCTCTGTAAGAGAACTCACCTTTGCTGGGGACAGCTATGCCTCCATCAAGTCTGTATGGATTTTGCACCCTAAGGACACAATGTCTCGAGTCGGTGTGAGGTTGGATTTTGGGAAGTTTATTTGGAACCCAAGAGCCTGTAGGAGAGACACCACAAACTGGATATGGGTTAGGAGTGTTTTTTGGCTGGCAGCCTGGAAAAGCATGTCATCCAGGTATGGGAATATGTGTATCCCTTTTGTCCTGCAAAAGGCCATTACCAGAACCAGGCATTTGGTGAAGACTCTAGGTGTAGCTGAAAGTCCAAAAGGCAAGGCAGAGAACTGCCAATGTGAGGATCCCACTAAGAATCTTAAGTATTTTCTGTGTGTGGGTCTTATGGGAATGTGTAAGTAGGCATCCTTGATGTTTAGTGTAGCTAAGAAGCCTTTGCACATAAGATGAAATAGAGCTGGCAGGATCATCATTTTGAAAGTCGGCACCTTTAAGAAAGGATTAAGTCTAGGATGGGTCTCCATGTTTTTTTTTCTGGGAACCAAGAAAATCCTTTGGTAGAACCCTTTTCCAAATTGGGAGGGAAGAATTCTTTCTATAGTGCCCTGGTTTAAAAAGAACTATAGTACTGGTAGCAGGAGGGACAGCTGGTAAGCAGGAGGTAGTGGCCTGCCTAGATTTACTGGAGAGGTTATCCATGACAGGAAGTAATCATCTTGGAGGATGGAGAGGACCCACTTGTCTGAAGCTACCTGATTCCAAACATGAAGGCAATGGGAAAGGAGAGCAGACAGTGGGATGGAAGCAGCTGGTGGGGAAGCAGGAGTGGCAGGTAGTCAGACACTACCTGCCGCGTCCTGAAAGGACGTCTTTTGACTAGGGGCAGAAGGTGCTCTAGCTGAAGGATTTTTCTTTCTTGCTTGCCCTCTAGTCTGAGGAACAGGATTGGAGTGTTTCCTGATGAACTGTGTTTTTTCAGGATAGTTCCTGAAGAATTTAAGTACAGGGAAAACTAGTATATGCTTAAGATCCTGCATCTCTTTTCCTTTTGATTGCAGGGATTTGAAAAGAACTGCTACTATTGAGCCAAATAAGGCAGCATTGTCAAGTGGTGCATCATAGAGTTTAGCTCTGAAATAGTCTGGCAGGGGTTGCAAGCACAGCCAGGGGTATTTGCAGAGTGCAGAAGCTGAAGCTGCTGACCTTGCTGATGATTCTGCAGCATCATAGCTACATTTAATTGAATGCCTTGTGACTTGGGACGTAAAGGCCATTAGAGGAGAGACAGGCGATTTGGCTGATGAATCTGGAATGCCCGCCAACAATTTGGTGGCAGACTCTAGAAGAGACAGGGCATACTTTGCCATATGAGTCTGGTAATTAGTATCTCTAATTGCCAAAGTGGAAAAGGTTTAAATCTTTTTTCCTAGCCTTTCCATAGTTTTGCTGTCATTGTCAACAGGAAGGATGGTGGTGGTAGGGAAGAGTTTGGAAGCTTTGTCTGTGGAGACAGAAATGGTAGCTGGATCTGCAAGAAGTACTTAGCTGAATCTGGGACTTTGTACAATCTGTCTGCTCTGTGAGGAGCTGGAGGTTGTGAATCCAAATTGAGAGATGCAGAAGAAAAGGCATATTGAAAAGGTAGGCAGTATAGGAGGAATGGCCAAAGGGGCTTAGTGTTTCCATTTCAATGAGGTCATACTACCTCTTTTGCAATGTCTGTGGATTCCCATTTGAAGTGTTCCTTCATTTTAAAAATAGTTTCAGGGAAAATCAAATCTTCAACAGGGGAATCTGTGTCTAAGGTAGAAGAGAGACCATGAAAGCTGAGAAAAAGGCTTTGGCTGAAGGCCTGCCAGTCTGGAATATTTTCTGCTGGCTGAGAGATATGCTTCCTTTTCTCTCCTCTTGAGAGTCCCAACGGGTGTCTGTTTAGGAGCATGTGTCAAAGTCTGAGGCAGGGAATCAGAAGGTTCCCCCGGGCATCCGAAATGGTCACCGGAATAGCCTCTGCGGACGTGATCTTGCTCACCATTAGTACGGCTTCCTCAGAGGTACCTGCGATATCTGGCGTGGCAGATCCGGGTCCAGATCCTAAGGCCAGGCCAATGTAGCCACAGGCTGTGTACCGGCCAGAAGAAACTCAGCAAGCATTATAGGCCATAAAGCTCTGGCCTTCTTTTTTGGCGGTTCAGAGGAGACAGTAGATGAGCCCTCCATACGCAAGACAAGTTCTTTTAGGCACTGGATCTCTAAGTACAAAATAAGTGCATGCAAATGACAGTGCAAGGTTTTCAGAATGAACGTCTGGCAAATACAGCTGGCCTTATAATCGTGCGACAGTCGGAGACAGAACGAACACTTATCATGGCTGTCTTTATGAGGGATCCAATGGCCGCACTGACATTTACCCTTTCTGGATGACATGAAAAGGCAGTAATACAAAGGAAGACCTGAAAAGGTTCCCAATGGGGTACTTAGCTTGAAACTTGAATCAGTCATCAGCGAAAGCAGGAACATCTAGCGTACAACTGACATCTGGAAAGTTCTGAGGGCTGGTGCGTGCCAATGTCACTTTTATGACCCATGAACTCTCATCTAGACCTGATATTTCATGCACCCCAGAGGAACTGAAAGCTTTTGGATACTGGCCATACATATGCAAGACTAGAAGGATAAACCCATATGCAGAATACATCAGGTTTGATTACCACATGCCTTCAAATATTCAAAAAAATACTTACATTAAAGTATCCAGCCTTGTAGGTTCTTGATCATTCATTCTTTTCAGAACAACCTGTATTTACTTTCACAATAACATAGTTTGGCATGAGTAATGCAGTATTTACTCAAGACAAGTGAGGTTTACTTTATGAGCAGGGCAATGAAAGCATTTGCATTTCCTGAAAAAAATTATAAGGTTGATTATGAGGATATACGAGGGATCAAAAGCGAATATTAAAGTGGGTGGGGTCCTTTCTGATAATTTCTGGTTGAGCAGAGGAACCAGGCAGGTGTGTCCTCTTTTCCCTTTGTTATTTGCATTATATTTAGAACCCCTGGCAAAGAAAATAAGGGACTCAGAAATTCAAGGACATAAATTGATATGGTAGTCAAGAAAAAATGGTTCTGTTTGTAGACGATATTACTTTATACTTGACAAAACCAGAAAGAGACATTACATTGTTGTGGAACATTTTAGACCGTTTAAAATCTTTTTGAAATACAAAATTAATGAAGCTAAAACAAAGGCAATATGGGTAAAATATGTACCCACACACAAAATAGTTCAGCAATATCCTTATTTATGGGGATATGATAAAATGAAGTATTTAGGAGCATGGATTAAAAATGATTCTGGTGTGGCAGATAAGGAGATGTGGGAAGAGACTAAATAAAAGATAATACAAAAACTGAAAAAATGAAATCTTTGTTATATGGATATGGATAGTAAGATACAAGTCAAAATGTTTTCAGTCCCTTTGGTCTTATACACAGGTCAGGCATATTTTTATCAACTAGAGGAGAAGTTATATAGCAATTAATAAAGACCTGAAGGAATTTATCTGGGAGGGGAAGATGGCAAGAGTCAAGTGGGATAAACTGATTCTTTCAGTAGAATAGGGCGGATTAGGATTACCCAATTTGAAGGGGTATTTCAGACCTATGCAGTTAAGGCTCCAACACATAGCACAAGCAGAAAACTATAATTCAAAGTGGAACAGGATGATGCTGAAACGGGGGGAAGCTCAAGAAACAAAGAGAGACTGGGTTTTGTATGCAGACCTTTAAGGACAATAACAATAAACATACAGAGTATTATATCCATAAAGTAGCAGAAAGTATTCTAAGAACTAATCCAGCACGGGAATGGAGAAAGGAGATTCTGCCTACAGGGATGACTGCAATTAGGGATACAGACAATAGGCAAGAGGGGGCAGAAATTTATTGGAGAACACTGGCAAAGGAACCAAGGCACTGGGAGCAAATAACTAGAGAGAGAAAGATGGTAGAATGGAAGATGCCAAGAATTTATTTAGACTGCAGGTTAGAGACTGCTTTCCTTATCAAGGGATGAAACCAGAGTATAGGCAAAGAGAAAGAAATATGGGTGTTCTAAATGAAAGATCATCACTGGTAGAGTTTTTAGTACAATCTAAAACAGAAGCTGCCACTAGAAAAGGAATAATTAGTAAAGCATATAAAATATTGCATGACAACTATAAGAATCAATCAGAGGAGGTTAAAAAGGAATGGGAAGAGAGACTGGATGAGCAATTCACAAAGGAAAAAAAATGGGAGGATAGATGTATGTCTCCCAAACATGCAACAAAATCTAGAAAATTTAGGATTTTTGTTTAGAAATGTTTACATAGATATTTTTATACCCCAAGCGGATTTCAGAGAATTTTTCCTCAGGTAGATAGCAAATGCTGGAGGTGTGATGGGGAAGAAAGAAACAATTGGGACAATATTTTCTGGGAGTGCAGTGAGTTGATTGACTAAGGATTCCTTGTGGTATGCACTGTCAGAGATGCTGTTTGGGCAGATTGGTGCAATGACAGACATGATTTTTCTGAGCTATGATAGGGAATCAGAATTGGATGGACATGGTAAAGCCTTGCTATCTCTAATTATGGTGGCTGCCAGAAAAGCAATTACTAGAAAATGGAAATCAAAATCAAAACTATCTTGGAATAGTGAATACAGTAGCAAAGATAAAACAACTGGAATTGAGATCTTTAGAAAAAGGTAGGAGCAAACTACATATGAAAACATGGGAATTGCGGGAACAATGCATACAGGAGAGGAATGAGGTTTAAAAGAAGGCAGGACTTAAATGAGCTATGTAATGTTTGACTGAAAAAGATTGTATAGATTATAAGTGGTGTATAATGTTTTCAACTGGGAGTGTGTTGGTGTGGTTTGTTTTCATTTATACAAATGTATGATTGCTTTTGTCTTAAGTGATGGTTTAATAAAGATGTTTATTGTTTAAAAAAAGGAATAGAATAATTTATGTAATGTTGCTCAAGTTAAATGATACATAGCAATATATGTGAAACATAATGTTTGTTAATTTTAACTTATTAATACAATTTTATTACTTTTATATAAATCAAATGTGCCTACATCACAAGTGATAATTCAATAAAAGTGTTTAAAAAAAAAAAAAAGCAAGTGACGTTTGACTTGATCAAACAAAGCCAACCTTGGGTAAATCCTGTATTACCCAGAACCTAATGTGAATTATTGCTATTATATTACGAAATACATTTCTTGCCTTTTTTTAAAAACATTATTGTTTTGAGAGACATTAATTCACTTTACTCCTTCTGTCTTCTAGTGACTTTCTTACTGCTGTACTTTGGATGCTTAGGAAAAGTATATGCTAATGCTGGCACAGTAAATTAACCTGACAGCACTTTTTTGCCACTTTTTGTTTTCTTTAAGGGTGCCATCAGTATGTCTGTCTGTGTTCCTTCATGTTAAGACACACACACATTTCTAACATCCATTCAGCACATTTTTTTTAAACATTTTATAACACACGCACACACTCACACCTAGTACCAATTTAGAGTGTCCAATCCACCTACTGCATGTCTTTGGGATGTGGGAGGAAACCGGAGCACCCGGAGGAAACCCATCCGACCACAGCGAGGACATGCCGGCGCCGCACAGAAGGCATCCCAGCCGAAAATCGAACCAGAGAACATCTTGCTGTGAGGCGGCAACGCTAACCGCTGCACCACCATAGATATATATATATATATATATATACATAGATATATAATTCTGCACTGAGAAGCAGTTTGTGCAGTACAACGGGGGGATTTCTTTTTAGGTTTTAGATGGTTATGGTTCAGTTACTTTTCTCTTACAGTAGCACAAAATAAGGTGGCTGTAGCGTTTACTTCTAGTAGCTATAGATACAGGGACTTCAGTGCACTCTGCATTTCATTTGGATTTCTTTCTGCAGATAATGCTGGCTTTACAGTGAGCACACTGCTTGCTTTGTCCAACCAGTGTGCCTGCTTCTGCAAAATAATTACAATTCATTGCACAATTTGCAAGAAATAACATCTGGATTTATTCCTGTCATTGCCTCAGATCAACAATATGAAAAAAAACGTTTAATTCTTTGCATTGATCTTGGTTCTAAACAAATGATGTAATTTATGTCAAAAAACAGATGGGCCTTGACAGTTTTCCATTTCTGAAGCTAACGCTTGTAAAGTTTTTATTATTTGTAAAACGTACATTTATTTATCCTTTTTGATTGGGTTAGCAGCCTCTTTTCAGGGGAGGCCTGAGTTGGTATTTATACTACAAGGAAAAATTTGGCCTGGGCATTGGGGTACTTCCCCTACACATTATGACACTTGAAGTGTGTGTGGCCGTTGAGTGTGAGCATCCATTCTGCTTCTAGCCCAGTGGCAGCTGGCAGAATGGCGTGCAAAACATGGTGACAAAAGAAAATGGAGTAGAGGTGAATGCCAACTCCGTAGAGATGTTTCTTGGTTTTGAAAACAAAAGAGATGTTTGGGAGAAGAAAGACTGACATCAGACTGAAGATTCAGAGGAGATATTTCAGCAAGAATTATTTGAAGGGTCAAAGGTTGAAGAAGAAACTACTATGACAGCCCTCTAGTCGGGAGAGCTACAGGATGATATATTAGAAGACTTTATAGAACAAAGTGAAACAGAGACAGGGAAAGAAATATCATGGGTAAAAATGATGGGGAGGATAAGTAAGGAAGAGGAACAGCAAATAAAGGCAAAATAGTTTGTGGAGGTAGTCAGAACACAAAAAGAAGACAGAAGGGAAAGAAAGAAGACAGAAGAATTAGAGAATAAGTATGTAGTGAGAATTCAGAGTAAGGAAGAAGTGGAGATGGGCGGATATGAAATATGAGATCAGATAGTTGTGAGATAAGAGGTTTTATCCTCATTAAAAAAAGAGACTGATTATGACATTTTTTGAAACTGCTGAAATTTTAGAAATGCTTTTTGAAAGAATATGAAAAGAAAAAAAGACATACACCCATTGAACAAATACATTGTAAAGACTTTAAGAAACTGAGAGAGACATTGTAAAAAAATACTTATTGAGCTGTATTAATGTCCAAAAGACCACAATTGTAAACCAATAACAAATTAGAAGCCGGGAATGGACAGTAAGCCACACTACTTTATTAATAAAAATGTTACGCGCTTTCATCCTAGATTTTGAACTTCTTAAGAACAAACATCACAATCAAAATTTGGGATTTATAGTGCCATTAATATCACATGATCTTAAATACACATTAGCAATTTTCAGAGAGATACCTAAAACCATATAACAATATTGCTTCTCGAAAAGTAACTAATTGTAATTTACGTAAATAAAATTTTGGTAATCTAGATCTTAATACACTAACCTTTATCAAATATATGAATATATATTCTCTAAAAACATTAAATAAAAAATAATGCATAATTATATTTTTCACATTTTATATATATATATAGCACTTCTGTGGATCCCTAGTGATATCTGCATTGCTTACTGTACTTATTTCCTTGTTTCACTTGAAAGAAAGTTACTGTTTGTCGTTTTTGCATTTAAGTTACCTGTAACACATTGCATTTAAGCTACCTGGCACTTGCTCACTAAAGCAATTATATAAGTCAGCTCTAAAAAATTAAAAGCACTACACCCTCACAAACTCCCCTTGAGTACCTTGTTCCCCATTGGCCCTTTTTTTCAATTATAAAGGAATTCCCAATACTATTCTAGCATGTCCAAAGGTCAGTTGTCAATCTCCTCTACGGTCCAGCTGGTGAATCTGGGAATCTTGAGGCAATGTTACAACTGTCTCATGTACACAGACAACCATCTCCTCCTCCCAACAAATTCCAACACATGTGAGAGATGCAACCATATAGCCAAACTGGAGGCTAAGCTCTCTCAACTCAGTACTGGCGTAACCAGTCAAGAGGAGAAGGAAACCACACTCACTACAATTCCAGTCTCACATAGATGTACCACGACAACAAACCAAACACATAAACACACAAAAATATACTCGGAGGCTCTAAATAAAAATCTGCCTGAGCAGCAGAGACCTCCAAAGCAGACACCCAAGCAACCGCTACCACAAAACAAAACACGTGCAACACATAGCTCACAAAGCCAGTGTGCCGAACAGTCACAGCCCTTAAGGCTAAACAGCACACCTGATACACTTGTAATAGGTGACTCTATCGTCAGGCACACTGACGTCCCGCTCACCAGGCTGAACAAGGAGAAGGTCACGGTGAGCTGCCTGTCGGGCGCTAGGATCCGCCACATAACACAAGCACTCAGGTCACTCCAAGGCAAGTACAAATATGACTCAGTCATTATCCATGCTGGTGTGAATGACCTGAGACGTACCTCCCTGGACTACATGAAAAGAGACATAGAGGAGCTCTCTGAGCATGTAGCCCAGGCCGGTATGACCCTGACCTTGAGTAGCATCTTACCCTCACCAAGAATGATGCCACAATATGAAGACAAGATGATCAATTTCAACAATTGGCTTAAGTGTTGGTGTCATTCAAAGGGGATCCAATGCCTGTCAGCCTGGGATGACATGCTCGACAAGCCACGATGCTTTACTAGGGACGGCTTGCACCTGTCACCCCTGGGCTTTCGGATATTGGCAAAGGCTCTTGCTACCCCCATAGTGCCTTTTTAGGGAAGGCTCAAAAGACAAACCCACCTCCATAGGTATCACAAGGGATAAGAAACTAAGAGTAATGCTACTCAACGCCAGAAGTCTAAACCTCAAGATGCACGCACTCGAAACTCTCCTTAGCATGGAGAACATCGATATCTGTGCAGTAACAGAAACCTGGTTCAAGGCTCCCGAGAGCACCCCAGCACTACCAGGTTATACCTCATACCATGCTTTTCGGCCCCAAAACTTGGACCGAACCACAAAAGGAGGGGGAGTATCAATATTCGTCAGAGATACCCACACCTCCAGGTTGGTGGCACAGCACGAAGCATCAGAGACTATTCATGTGCAACTAACTGTGGGTAAAACTGCCTTCCAGTTTATAGCCTGCTACAGACCACCCTCCCAAACACAGGATCCCCACTTGGCCTTCCTGAGAATACTGGAAAATATGAAGGTCTCTCCAAACACCATTATATTGGGCGACTTCAACTACCCAAACATAGACTGGGAGCATTACTCTAGCTCCAACACCCTAGCCCAAAGGTTCCTAGAATTTATAAACTCAGATGCTATGGAACAACTTGTTACCACTCCCACAAGAGGGGAAAACATACTGGACCTGATCATCACCAACATGGGGACACTATGCTCCAGACCAGAAGTGTATCCCTCACTGGTAAGATCAGACCATAAACTAATCTCACTGGATATTCACATCCCGACCCCACCCCTGCCCAGAAAACCACAGTGAAAAACTTCTCTAAAGCAAATTTCACATGCCTCAAAACCGAGGCGAAATCCTTCAAAGCCCCCGGGCCTGTGGAAAATACGGCCCAGACTGCAGAATCCTTTATAAATGCATTCTATGAACACCTTCAGGAATGCATGGATCATGCAATCCCAAATAAAACCAAGACCCAATCCTCCAAAGGCAGACGTCCTGTCTGGTGGACCCCAGCCATAAACAAACTATACAATAGAAGGAGTAAGTTACTACATGATAGAGCAAAATCCCAAAAAGGGAAGGCATCTCTGATCAGTATTAGCAAAAAACTACGGGCACTCATAAAATCGTCTAAGGCCAGCTTCGAGAGAAAAATTGCACAGGACACTAAGGATAATCACAAGGCTTTCTTTAGTTATGTTAGGAACCTGGGTGGGAATTCCCAGATATGCTCAGAATTAGTCCAAAATGACAAAAAATACACCGAGCCCACAGACATTGCCAACATCCTAGCTGACAGGTTCAGTGCAAACTTCTCCCTCTCCCCACCAAAAGGGCAAATATCTATCCCAACAGAGTGCTGCCCCCCTGACATCTCAGATGCTCAGGTAAGCCCTCTCCAAAGCAAAAAACACAGCATCAATGGGACCAGATGGTGTCCCGGGCTGCGTCCTACATGAACTCCAAGAAGAGCTAAACCCAAACATAAAACTACTGTTCAATCTTAGCCTTACTACAGGATATGTACCCAAAGAGTGGCGTACAGCAACAGTGGTCCCTCTCCACAAAGGTGGTGCCTCAACGGATCCTGGAAACTATCGCCCCATAAGCCTGACTAGCTTGGTCTGCAAAGCTATGGAAAGTATCATCATGGACCTCATAAATAAAGATATTGGGGACCTACAGACACTGGATCCTACACAGTTTGGCTTTGTTAAGGGCAGACCCTGCCTCTTAAACCTGGTCGATTTCTTTGAAACAGTCACCAAGGCCATTGACGAGGGGAAGGTGGTCCACACAGCCTACCTGGACCTCGCAAAAGCCTTCGATACAATACCCCACTCGGGCATTATAGATAAGCTCACCAGCTTAAATATAAACCCCTATGTCACTAGATGGGTTGCAAACTGGCTCAAGGACAGAACCCACATGGTTAGAATTGCTGGAGCCATGTCAGACTCCAAACCAGTTACAAGTGGCGTCCCACAAGGCTCAGTCCTGGGACCTCTCTTGTTCGGTATATATTTCTCGGCGGTACAGGCCAACATGGAAGGACTGTGGCTGACCAAGTTCGCAGATGACTGCAAACTGGGCGCCATAATCAACTCTCCAGCCGACACAAGCATCCTCCAAAAGGGCCTCATAGAAACAGACAACTGGTGCCAGAGCCATGGCCTCAAGCTAAACGCCAAAAAGTGTATAGTCATCCCCTTTGGCAAAACAAAGTGCCCACAAATTACCACATAGGTGGTAATCCATTAAGTACAGAATAAGTCATTAGGGACCTGGGGACCCAAGTTGATAGCAATCTCTCATTTGACAACCACGTGGCCAAAGTGGTTAGAAAAACATTTTATATAGCCCACCTAATCATGAAGGGATTCACATCTAGATCAGGGAGGTCATCGTGCCTCTTTACTCATCCCTCATCAGGCCCATAATTGAGTACAATGCCCCTTTTGGAATGTACCTTACCAGACACCTGCAGCAACTGGAAAGACCCCAAAAGTACCTCACCAAGAGGATCAAAGGGCTCAAACAGATGCCATATGCTGCCCGGTTAAAGAAACTCCAGCTCTACTCAGTGGCATACCGCCTGCTCAGAGGCGATCTGTGCCTGACGTATAAAGCCATGTCCAACCCGGAATTAATGGACATGCTGCACCACAGAAAATCCAAATCCCATCGAGCTACGCGCTCGAGAGACTTGAACCTCAGCACTGAAATAAATAGGACATGCTGGAGGGACAGATTCATAACCCAGAGGCTCCCTTCACTCTGGAATAACATCCCAGTCCAAGTTAGGCAGAGTCCCACACTGACTCTCTTCAAGAGGAATCTTGATGAGTGGATGGGAGATCGTAGGTTTACCCTGGCTATCACTTCTGTGTCACTGTTAGACAGAGGCACAGTATACTAACCTCAAAAAAAGGCATAGCAAAATTAATTTAAAATGGGTGGCGAAAGCCAAACACACTCTGGCTAGGCTTATAAATGCCCTAGGGCAGATAGCCTAGTATGAACCTATGAACCTATATATATATATATATATATATATATATATATATATATATATATATATATATATATATATATAGATACACACATATGAAAAATAAATGAATAAGACTGAATATTGTATAAACAGGACCAATAATAGTGAGCAAACAGATTACATACAAAAGGCTGCATTCAGCCGCAGGACACTACTAACAGAAATAGTATTATTTAATCCTGGATATGTGGTGGCATTCATCTTTAACTGCCATTTTAGTTTCTTAAATTCCAAAAAGTCATGCCCTGGTCCACCTCTATTATCCATATTAATAAATTCAATGATCTAAAACCTAAACCTGTGAGTACTAAAACTGCAAATGTGTTTACAGAGTGCATCATGGTCATCCTTTTTCTTAATATTGTACAAGTGATGATAAATTCTAGCTCTTAGTGGTTGTAGTTTTATCATTGTAAAAACACACACATTGTTGGCACTGTGCTACACATATAACTCCTGAACTGGAGCAGTAGTACCTTTGATGTAACCTAATCTCGCCATAAACTTGAATGTAAAAACTCTTCAAGGGACCTGTCCTGTTAAGCAGAGACTTAAAACAAGTGTCCCTTTTATATGCAATCTTGGGAAAAAACCTATGTGGTCTAAATATTGATTAAGAGAAAAAAATATTCCAGTTATTTTGCACAATTCCTTTAACGTCAAAAAATCCAAATTTTAGGTAAGAATCATTGCCTTGTTATTATCAGCTTGAGGACTGATGGAATCAGCCAGCAGGTTGTTCATCTGATACTAACAATCCCTTCCTAACAAAGGGAAAAAAGCCATTATGTCTCTTATTTTACCTTTTGAAAAATTCTTTTGAGAAACCCAGAGGAGTAATCTTGGACTTCAAACATAACCTTAAGCTTTAAACATTCCCAGCTAAATCATTTGTTCTCTGGGACCATCCATAAAGTCTCCCACACTGCCCCTTAAAGAAGGACCTTTTTTGATGAATGGGGTGCCAATTACTGAAATGTAATAAAGAATTTGAGTGTGGTGGTATCATATATTTAGAGGATTCAAAACAACTTTCAGTTCTATTTTTTTAAAAATAGAGGCGTCCAAACAGTTAACTTCATCATACGAAGAATTCATAGTACACTTTAAAAAATTAGTAGTGGTGCGCAAGTACTGGAAAAAAGTAATTTAATCTATCCACAGTACTTGTCCAAACATAATCACAATATCATCAAGAAATCCCAAATAAAGGGACTAACAATTCTTGTAGATGGATGAAAAAATGAAATTATCCTCCCAATGGGCCATAATAGGGTTGGCAAAAATGGGGGTACAGGCTGCCCCCACTACTACCCCTGGTGTTGTCTAAATAATTATCCTTCAAAGATGACAAAGTTGTTCCCCAGCACCTTTTCCATTAGGGCTCTTAATGTTTTAATTTTATTATGATCCAGGTCAGAGTTAAAACATAGAAACTAATAAAATCATTCAAGACCTGTGTGGCAAGGAATCAGTGAAAATAAATATTTGACATCAATGGTTACAAAAAAGTTGTAATCATATAAATCATTCAATGTCCTGGTCCAAAATTATCAGGAATCTTTGTAAAGATGACTAATTCAATTTCCTGCTCCCTTAAGTTGCCAATCAGTGAAACAAGCAATTGTAAAGGCCTTGGAGGATTTGGCATCCACAATGGGGTATGGGAGGGATCAGGAAGATTGTTATGAATCTTGGGGATGACAAAGATAGTAGGGTTGCTAGCGCTGAATACAAATAATCATAGTCACTTCTAGCAATAAAACCGTTGACTAGTAAACATTCAACCCTATATCCAGTCTATATTATTTTGGTTGACAAAGACCTCTTCAAAGGTGCCACTGCAAAACAATACAAACATTTTATTAATGTAGTCATTGCTGATCATCACTACAAGTTTGCCCCTTTATCTGGCTTAATGAGTCTAATCTGCTGTTTTTTAATGATTTCTCTCAATTGTTTCCAGTAATCTGAGCTCAGATGTGTGAAAAATGTCTTCCACTTTTGGTGTTGGTAATGTGTCTGTCAGATTTGCATAACTTTTCAAAAATAGAAATAACTGGATGCAGAGGGGGATTAAATGTACTTGGTTTTCTACAGATGGGGAAGGATGAGGGAAGATTAGAGGTATTCTGGTTAAAATGAAATACTCAAATTGAGGTTACATGTAAATAACAAGGTCCAGCAAAAGGTCTTCAACTATTGCTCTCCTGGCAGCAACAAAGGTGAGTCCTTTCTCAAAAAGGTTAGCCCATGAGCTGATAACAGGGCCTTCACTGTAATTGAAAATTTTAAAATCACAGCTTGTGTTAAAAACAATAGCACAATTGTCTAATACCCGTATTGTCTAAACTTGTTCTTCCCCCTCACCCTTTGTTGTACATGCCCCTGATTGTCTTTGAATCAAATTTTGTGTATTGGTTTGATCTAATCTCCCCTGCTGCAGATTTCTCAGTCATTCCAATCTCCTGGTAAGGGAAATCCTAAAGGAACACCCTCACAGTAAGGGTCAGAAGGTTAACCTTGACTTAAGTCCCTACCCCCTCCAGGACTGTACATCTCATCCGCTCTCTCACTTGCATTAAATGGCATGTTGCCTTCAATTCTTTGTTTTTTTTTTTTTTAATTTAGAGAGGAAGGAAAATACTTCCCTTTTTTATATTCAATTTTATCGCTATACAAATCTTTGACGACCTTGTTTTTAACATCATTAATGAATTTTCCACTTTGTGAAAAACAGCACAATATTCATTTATGTTGCTACTAAAGTAATTCAGAATCAATACTATTGTCAAGAGCTGTAATAACATTGAGAAACCCCAACATTTTTTTAAATTGTCTTTGATTAATACCTCCATTAATTCACACCCATGCCTGTTAAACACCTCCAAAAGTTCACAATGTAAATCTGGGTCTCTGATAAGTCCTGTGGGATATTTCCTGATTTGGAGGCCCTTCGGAACTGGATTGACCTGAATACATTCTTTGAGATAACTGCAAGTTAGAGTTTACAATACTTCAACAGATGATCCTAAAAATAATTAAGTTGGTTGTCAACTGTCTGAAAGGCACAGTTGGAGTTTTTGGGTCCAAAACGCCAGTCAGTACTGGTGTTCAACCACTCTTGAAAACACCTACTGTGCTGGAAAACTGGTCCACTTCCAAAAGTCCTATTGGTTCCTGGAGGGGAAACATTGTTGATTTGATACTACTGTTGTCATGTTAATGTCGAGTTTGTTGAGCTGGCTAATACCAGAAAAATTAAATGCACTGTGTTGTTGAAAAAGGAAATTTGATTACTTGAATAGAATTAGATAAAAGTAAATATGTACAGGAAATAGCAGTTAAATGTCCCATTATTATGTCTTATGTTGATGACATAACATTAACAGCTAAAAATGAAGAAATAAAGGTATTATAAATGTATAATAAGCTTCAAGAAGTTGGATGAAGCATTAAAGGAAAATGTAAGGCTTTAGGAGATGATAAAGATTTGGAAGGGATACGGTTTGAAAAGAAAAAAAATATCGGTGTTAGGAACTGATTTTGAAGAATGTGATATAATGGAGGAACAATGGGAAAATTTTTGAGATTAAAAGGGGCTTAGTATTATGTGGAATAGGTATAGACTGTCATTTAGTAAGAAAGTACATTTGATAAACATAATACGGATGGGAAAATTATATATAGCTAATATATATATATATATATATATATATATATATATATATATCTAAAAATATTATACACACACACATATATATATATATCTACATATATATATATATATATATATATATATATATATATATATATATATATATACATATACACACACACACACACACACACACACACACACACACACACACACACACACACACACACACACACACACACACACACACATGATAACCAGAGAACTGGAAAAACAGTTTTTGAAATTATTTCCCCCAATATCATCAAAATTATCATATATAGTTAGTGTGTGTGTGTCTGTGTGTGTGTATACACACACACGGTAACCAGAGAACTGGAAAAACAGTTTATTGAAATTATTTTCAGTTTATTTGGGGATCTAGATTAAATGCAGTCAACAGGGGTTTTATACATGGAAAAGGAGGAAGGGGTTAGTATACACAGCTTCATTAAATTTACATGAGGTTTTCAAATGGATAAATGGAAGAGAGAAAAAGCTGGTGATAAGCATATCTAAGGAGAAATATACGAGAGAATGGGATTTAATAAAAATGAATAAAAGGGGAAAGAATGGAGAAATGACGAAATAAGACTTTAGCAAGAAAATAAATTCTGCAAATTTAAGACAGATGTAATAGTAGAAAACAGGAAAATGTGGCTTAAAAATATGATATTGCAAAATTATTGTGTGAACCCATGTGAACATTTAACAGAAAAAAGGTAAAAGCTACAAAGCAAAGAAATAGACCGTCTATGAAAAATATTTTATGTCAAGACGTTTTTAAGGAGGTTACAAAGTAAATTAGCAGTGAAAGGAAATATGCAAAAGAATTTGTCTTTACGGTCGAGAACTAGAAACATGTAGAAACCTGGCATTTTAACAGGGGTGTGTACACTTTTTATGTCCACTGTATATACTGAAACTCCACCTCCTTTGACTTTACTACCCACAGTCTGGGGTCTGAATGTATGATAGGATGAGTAACCAGGTAAGGCTGGGATGCTCTCCACAGCTTTGAACCCATAGGTCTCAGCATTTTCCAGGGTTAGGAATGCTTGCAGTGAGTGCAGTTTCATGTTTAGACTGCTAGCATTTAGCAGCATGACCTTTAATTTGTGTACTCTTGTTAACTCAGGCAGATGAGGCCTTGGTTTAACATCTCATCTAAAGGACGGCACCCTCGGGAGCACCCTCTTATGCTGCACTGCAGTATCATCAATCAATCTAGCTGCTGCGGAAATAGAACAGGTAGCATTCAGCAACAAAGGAGAGCTTGCTACCTGTAGTGTCTTAAAAGTATAATGTACAAACATGTTCTTCCTCATAGAGATGCTCCATTTGTTTTGTTTGCATGGAATGCAAAACAAGAGAACATTTAGTTCTAATCAAGTTTTTGTTTACAGCTACTTTCAAATATGCTTACTAAGCTTATGGCCAAGGAGAAGCTCAGCCAGATCACCCAGTACATATGAGAGACTAACAATGCCCCCATTAAACAGATTTTTCTCAAACATCCAGGTGACATTTTGCAATCCCACATCCAGTCATCTAGAGTGGTTTTAAAAGTAGCTAGAGATGTATTCTACTTGCTGTCCATGGTTGCGAGGACAACATGTTCCACAAATGGAGAATATGCTTTGTTAGTTGTCACACCAACTGGTGGTGATGATATGGTAGTATAGGTTAGGTCTCTAGTGTGGGTGTCTGTATTAACACTAGCTCTGTTGAGTTCAAACCCATATGGTGGGTCATTCATACTACAGATGGTTAAGCAGAAAACACCTCTCAGGAGTCTAACACACAGGACAAAGACAGGGCTTTTACTCTGTTACAATAGCTAAGGGTGCCAATACTGGAGATCTTTTTAATGGGGAAATGTTGAGGTCTCAAACTGATTTAGGTGCCTAGCAAGTAGATTCCACAGTAAATACTGTATTCAGTGAAACAGTATGACTAACTTCTTTGGACCTTGAAGAGCTACCACAAAGGATTGGTTACACCAGGTAGAAAGATTTTCTAACCACCCTATGGATGGCATGATCGAAGGAGAGTCTTTTCCCAAGAAGGGCAGTGCAGTGCTGCTGCAGCAGTAGCGTTGTCACCTTATGGCAAGAGGTTCTCCGGTTTGATTTTCAGCTGGAGTTCCTTCTGTGCAGAGTCTACATGTCCTCCCTGTGTTCATGTGGGTTTCCCCCGGGTCCTCCAGTTTTCTCCCACATTTCAAAGACATGGGCATTTCTCCCAGGGCCACCCCTGAAAATTGGCTTTGTTCCAAGTCGGACTTTCCCAGTAAACAAATGTTAAATAAAGAAAGAAAGCTACCCATCTCCCTATTAACCGTGTCAAACTTAAGTGAAATATTTTCTGTATTGTGAACACAAGTAATGCTGCATTTACCAAACAAACCTATTCTATTTTTCTTGGCATGGAGGGTATGCCCATGATTAACATACCAATCAGTAGTTTGGGGCATCTCTTGCTGAAGAATTTGAGTATCACGATAGGATATGTTAACTGCCCCCAGTTTCCAATCATTAGTAAATATTGTTAACATTAGTCCACAGCAGGCAGAGTTCAGGCCGGAGATAAATATCCCAAACAGAAGGGAGTGCAGGGCAAAGTCCAGTGGGATACTTTTGGTTGCTGTCGAGTTGAGATAAAGGGCCTTGGCAAGGTCAAGATAGGTATTGTGGGCTGTATATGCCCCTTATGAATGGTCCCAGTAACCTTTTCAAAAAAACTCATCCAGGTTGTGCACTCACAATCTGCCCTTTACAAAGCCAAACTGGTGTGAATCTAGTAATATAATCTCACCTATACAGCTGTTTATTAGTTCAGTTACAATGAATTCTGTAGCCTTGCAAATAATATTAGTGAAACCAATAGGCTTGTAATCTCCAGGGTCAGTACAGGGTCCAAATTTATGTAAGAGGACCAGAACAAATGAATATGTAACACATACATAGGTTCATAGGTGTGTACTAGGCTAATGGCCATGGGGCCTTTACAAGCCTAGCCAAAGGATTACCCTGGCATTGTGCCACCCGACCTTAGTTCACAAGGCCTCTGTCAAGTACAGCCACTGGAGTTATCCTGGGGTGAATTTTCTATTTTCCATCCACTCATCGAGATTTCTCTTGTAGAGGGTCAGCAAGGTGCTCTGCTTGACATTGATGGGAAGTCTATTCCATAGCATGGGCAGTCTCTGGGTTATGAACCTGTCTCCAATACGTTCTGTTGACTGTGGTGATGAGGTTGAGGTTTCTGGAGCATGTGGTGCAGAGGGACTGGGATTTCTTTAGATGTAGAATTTCTAACAGAGCTGGGTTAGGTATGGCTTTGTAAGTCAAGCAGAGATCGCCTCTAAGCAGGCGATATAAGACACAGAATAGTTGTAGTTTTTTCTAGTTTGTCCATACAGGACAAGTGTTTAAGGCCTAGGATCCTCTTTGTGAGGTACTTTTGCAGCCTCTCGAGTTGTTGCAGATGTCTAGCGAGGTACATGCCAAATGGGGCACTGTACTCGATGACTGCCCTAATGACGGAAGAGTAGAGGAAGACAATGACGTCTTTCTTCCTGGATGCAAAACCCTTAGTAATGAGATGTGCCACATAGAAGTACATTCTGACCACAGAGGCAATGTGGTGATCAAAATAGGTTGCTGTCAACCTGTGTTCAACCTGTTTTCCCATCTATCTCTCTTATAACGCCTTATGTGTTCAGTGGACTACAATCGATGTGGTAATTCATGTAAACTGGGTTCTTCCCAAAGGGGATGATGACACAATTTTTGGCATTGAACTTAAGGCCATAGTTCTGACACCAGTCACTGGTCTCAGTTAGGCCATTTTGTAGGATGTCAACATCACTTGGAGAGTTAATAACAGTTCCCAACTTGCAATAGTCTGTAAACTTTGTCAGCCAGAGTCCCTACATGTTGGCCTGGACTTCAGAAAAGTAGATACCAAACAGGAGAGGATCCAGGACTGAACCCTGTGGGACTCCACTCATTACTAGTCGGCGGTCTTACTTGGGAGTCAGCTACTTTCACACTGTGGGTTCTATCTGTGAGCCAGTTTGCAACCCACCTAGTAATATAGGGGTGGATGCCTAGCTTAGTGAGTTTTTCTATGATTCCAGAGTGGGGAATGGTATCAAAGGACTTGGCCAGACTAAGGTAGGCTGTATGAACCACCTTGCCTTCATCCAAAGCTCTGGTGACTGACTCAAAGTCGTCGGCCAAGTTAAGCAGGCATGATCTACCTTTCACAAAACCAAACTGTATGGGATCTAGAGTTAGAGATTCCCTATATCCTTGTTTATTAGGTCAGTGATGATGCATTTCATAGCTTTGCATATCAAACTCGTCAGGCTAATGGGGCGATAGTTCCCAGGGTCGGTAGTCACTCCTCCTTTGTGGAGAGGGATGACTGTAGCAGCGTGCCATTCGGTAGGGACAAAGCCTGAGGTAAGGCTGTGACTGAACAGGGGACACAGGTGAGGTGCCAGTTCACACTGTAGTTCATGTAGAACACAGCCAGGGATATTTGTCAGGTCCCATAGAAGCTGTATTCTTGGCCTTGGACAGTGCTGTTTTAACCTGTGCAGCAGTAATACTGGGTGCCTGACAATCTACTGGTATTGTTATTGGTCCTTTGGGGGAGGGGTAAAGTTGGCACTGAATCTGTCGGCCAGTATATTGGCAATATCTGTTGGCTTGGTATAGGAGGTATCGTTGTGCAGTAGCTCAGAGCAAATCTGGGTATTGCCGTGGAGATTCTTTACATAACTACAGAAGGCCTTGTGGTTATCTTTACTATCTGCTGTAATTCTGTTTTCATAGCTAGCTTTAGAAGATTTGATGAGGGATCTCAACTTTTTGTTGAGGCTAAGGGAGTTTTTCCAGTCTTGGGACTTCACTGTATTCCACCATCAGTTTCCTCCTTCTGTTGTAGAGTTTGTTTATGGGAAGGGACCACCAGATTGGCTTCCTTTTTTTTGGAGAAGAACGTCTTGGTTCTATTGGGTATGGTGAGATCCATGCATTTGTGTACATGTTCGTACAGTGCACTGGTGAATGATTCAGCGGTCATGCAACTACTGTCCATTTGCATGGGTGCTGTGAAGTTAGCCACCTCTGTTTTTAGAAGCCCAAAGTTAGCTTTGGAGAAATTTTTCATGGTGGTTACCTTTGCAGGAGGGGGTAGGAGGGATGTGGATTTCCACGGAGATTAGATTGCAGTCGGATCTAACCAGGGAAGAGTGGACTATTGGTGTAGAGCAACGGTCACCCATGTTAGTAATGACCAGGTCAAGGATGTTGCTACCTCTAGTGGGGATAAGAACAAGCTGGTTCAAGGCATTGGAATTAATGAATTTATAGGAAACTTTGGGCAAGTGTACTGGTACACGAGTAGCTTTCCCAGTTAATGGAGGGGTAGTTGAAGTCACCCAGTATGAGAGTGTTAGGTTGGACCCTAATATTCTCCAGGGTGCTTAGGAATGTGGAGTGTGAGTCTTGGGACATGGTTGGGGACCTACAGAAGGCTACAACTTGAATCGCTGTCTTACCCAATGTTACCTGCACCTGAAGTATCTCTGATGCATTATGTTGGGCTACCAGTTTGGAGGTGTATGCATCCTTTATGAATATGGAAACACCACCGCCTTTGGAGTTTCGGTCCAAGTTCTGAGGCCGAAAGGTGTGGAATGAGTTACAGCCTGGTAGTGCAGGGGTGCTTTCTACTGCCTTGAACCAGGTCTCTGTTACAGCACAAATGTCGATGCTCTCCATTTTAAGGAGTGCTTCGAGCGAGTGCATTTTGAGATTTAGACTTCTAGCATTGAGCAGCATGACCCTCAGATTGCATTTGTTTATAGCTGTTACAGTGATAATTTGGCCTTTGGAATACCACCTAAAAAAGGCACTATAGGGGTGGCAAGAGCTTTGACCAGTATCATTCAGCCGTGTGTTTATTTTAGATTGTATTTGTGACGCAGTCATGCATTTTCTTTGGTGAGATTTCTTACTTGTTGGTTTAAGAATATAGAGTTTACTGAACACATAAGGAATGAAATCACACAATTCTGGTTGAAAAAAAATAAACAACCAACCTCATACTTCAAAAAGGGCTATATGAATATGTGTTTGCATGTATGTTAAAATGGGGTCATAAATGATTTGTCACCTGAAACAAATAAGTATTTGAAGATCAGAGACCAATGATCTCACAAAATTATTAGTGTTTATGGAGAATTTGTTAAAACATTGAAAGAGAAGCTATTAGAACTGAAACTACAGGAAAAATAAGCTTGGCAGCTAAGCATGAGAGCAGACAGGAAGACAAGATATCTTAATGCAGGTAAAATTGGTCAAACGTTACCACCCCAATGTCCTGATGTAAGATCAAAAAATATAAGTACTCAAATTATTAATGAACATGACATTACAGTCAGAAATCCACAAGTGATATCCACAGATGATTAAATATGTCTTATTAAAGTATTACACATTTATATATATAAGACAGCATCAAATGTCAAAATGTACTTTCATGGTTAGCTAAAACAGCAAAGTTTATATTACATCAGGAATTTTCTTTAACCTTACAAAACACAGTAAAAGTAATCAAATCATGTAAGAAAAGTAAAGTAGTGAGATGAAATTGGTTCATAGCATAACGCTATCAAATTTAAACAAATCACCCCATTATTTGTTAAGTTTCTTCAATTATTTAAGAATCAGAAATTGGTGAGTACTGGTCTCAATGACTCCTGCAAATACTGCACTAATTTTAAAAGATGATAAAAGGGGGTTAGAACCATCTCATTATAGCCCGTCTCAATATTAAGCATACGATACAGAATCCTAACTAACACAATAAACAGCATTATTAAAACAACTCAATAAAGACTAATGATGCCCGACTCTGAGTTTCACTATACTTGTTCAATGTATGGTACAGATTACTAGAAGCTATAGTTCTATATACTCATAAACATATATATAGCTTTAATCAGAGTAGCATTCTTAACCTACATTTAGCTAAAGTACTTCATGTACTAAAATGACTATTTTTTAGAACTGAATTATTTTCTAGAACAATCTGAAATTATTAAAATGTATACAACTACAACATACAAAAATAATATCAATGATTTCTAAATACTGACCTCTGAGGTACAGCCAGGTTAGAAAAAAATGTCTATTATCAGCCTCTTTATTAGCCGTAGCTTTAAATCCATTTATTTTGGTTACACCATGACTTCAGGATCAGCAATTCATTTAAATAAAGTAATAACCAATGCATACATGGATGATACAATAATAGTAGCCAATAACAGGGGCATTAACATTAGAATTTATGCATTTAATATCATACAACAACTTTCTGGACTAAGAACAAGTGTTATCAAATCAGAAGGTCTACAATATAATCTTACAGATTACTCAGTTGGGAAATTGGCTCCAGTTGTATCCCAATTGAAGTTTTTAAGAACATATTATCTTAGTAAATATACCAACTCTGTCTTGAAGACATGTGAGTATTGATTAAATACTATAAAAATGAAAAATAAAATTTGGAATAAAGTATTGTTCAACTTTAAGACAGCTTTGATGTGAAACAGAGGACATTTAGGGAACACTGCTTGCCTAAGCTAAGCAGCTAGATAGTTGTCTTGTTATAAAGTTCTGTGATGGCGACAGCATTGCTGAGTAAAGGAAAGTTAGTGAACAGATGAAGTCATAAGAAACGGTACAGAGCATCAGCAGTCTCTGAAAAATGACTGCATATTTCAACTGTTAATTAAGTATATGAATTATAATTTGAAGGAATTTTTCTAAATATCACTCGGAACTAGTGTCTTTGTTTCATGCACTTAAAGACTGTAGTTCTGTCATCTTAATTAGATTACAATGGATTTTGCTTTTTGCTGGCAATCTATTCTGAATAATAAATGTCTTGCTTTAAACTACTTTCACATCTTAGTGATTGACTAATGACGTACAGTAATAAGTAACCTCTTAACGGCTTTTTTTATGTTTGTGAACTTGTTTACCATTTCCAGCAATGAAAGCAGATATACTTCTGTGTTGCTTATATAGCTCCAACATAGACAATATTTATTCTGTTTTCTTTCATACAGACACACACAGATAGTAATACATACATATGCACATGTACATCGATGTCTGCATCAGGCCCATCCTTCTTGGTCAGTTTCTACATTATAGCTCCTGCCCAGTGGAAAACTCATGGAAGGTGCCAAGACTCACCCCCCCCCTTTTCTGTTTTGTTTTATTTTATTGTATGTATGTGAATCTGTATGAAACAATTATCCAAATGGACCATTGTCATGCTCAACCCAACAAAGACAATGTAAGCTTATGAATATAATAAAACATAATAGAAATACAGGTACAAAACAATAAATGAAGAATATTTTCTTTAAGATGCTTCTCTGGCTTCTGGTAACATATGTTCTCTGAAGTCCTTCCCTAAGATGATGTACATGGTGTTCCTGTGATGGTACTGACCAGGCTACATGAATGAATCCCTCCTACCTGGTTCATATGATACACTCTGGAATAAACTAGAGACTGTATATTCAAAAGAGAGAGTAATAAAAACAGGATGCTGCTTACAATAAGCTTTCCCAGAACTTCCAAACACAAAGGATCTTTCTTTTCTTCGGATATGGAGTCACACTGACTAAAATAAAACATCCGGAAGACGGCAATATCAAGACAGAAGAAAATCATGGCAGTCCCTGCAGCTAGAGCACTAATGATGTTGAATGCCAAGGTTACTTTTCCCTGTAGGATGAAAGGAAAACAGACCATTTTTATCATCATAAAAAGAGAAATTACATCAAAATGCAAGTTAATAACATGTTTGAAAATTACAGCACACAGTTTATTTATTTATCGACTTAGCTTATGGCATGTTCTTATCTTTCTATTCTACTCTTACTTTCTCAAAAATGTATGGGGCAAAAAACAAGTACCAGGTCTGCTTGCCTGCTTTATAAATACTGATGAAAGACACTGGAATAAAAACCTTAGTTCTAGCCCTGAGTGTCCACACACTGAAAGAAAGGAAGAAAATGCAGGAAAAAAAGCACATTTCAAACACTGCTCTTGTCTTTTAAACTTGTTTTTTGCAGGGGAACAAGCACAATGCACCTCCCAAAGTTATATATGTCAACTCCAAGATTGCCATACCTCAGAAAAAAGGAAATATTCCAAGAAATTTAAGTCCATTTTTTTCATCCGTTCAGTCCCCACATTACCAGACTTGTTGAAGCGAGCTCCAACCTTTCAAAGGTTTAGCAATATAAGTGTCTCATGAAAAGTAAACCCATTCTTAACACTTCCTGCCAATTATATATACCAACTCTGAACTCTCACAATAGCAAGGTAAAGGCAAATTCCCAGAACCAACTGTAATGTGATCTTGAAATATAAGGAAAAAAAGAGCCATTTGTTCTTTTGGACTTAACCATACATACACCCACACAAACATATATACATATATACATACATACATACATACATATATATATATATATATATATATATATATAGGCTTGACATCACTTACCTCAACTGCAGGATGTCGAACGGCTGATGTGCAAAGTCATGGTTCCTATGTGTCAGGAAATCAAATAACAAGCAGACTAACGCGGTTAGTCGAGAGTTACAAGGTTAGTTGGAAAAGTGATGTACAGAGACTGTGGAGCGAGGTCGCACTTCAGTGAGGAACAGGGAAGTAGCCCATTTCCTCAATGTAGCGCGATCTCTGAGTTGGTATCTTTAAGTAGGAGGTGTGTTAAGTAGTGGAGGTGAGCTAACTGCCATGCCTGGAAGAGGGGAATATCGACATTATTATTTATTTATTTTTATTTTACATTTGTTAACTGGGGGTGTCAAATGGGTGTACCTTCGTTGAAGGTTGTGCGTCAGGGCTGGTAACTCGACACATAAAAATCAACTACCAATCATTAGCGGACCAGAGTTCCACTGTGGCGACCCCTAACCGGGAAAAGCCGAAAGACTTCCAACCGGGGGTGTATGACTGAGCCGAAAAGGCCCTTTTTCAGCAGAGGCCTAGGGAGAAAAGCTCCACAAAGAAAAATTACACACACATTTAGTTATTTGGACATGATCAGTATACACACAAATTACAAGAGACATGTTTTTACAGTGGTGTGTGGCACAAACAGTTACAGTGGAGAAAACAAACAAAAAAATATTAATTTTAAAAATAAAGGTAAATAGATTTGTGGTGTACAGCTGAAATTTGGAACATAGGTAGAATACATACATAGTACACAGGTACAGTACATACATTGTAGATTATCCAGTGTTTGTGAGTAAGATTGAAAATTATCAAGTGCTCTAGATTTTGTATGTATATGTTATCTGCTTTCACTAGCCTGGGGAGCAATCATGGCACTGCCAACTTTGCTTGAGATGTTGCCTGATGAGGTTTTAAAGGAGGCTTTGGATGATGTGTTTTGAATGCTAGTAGGGACAGAGTTCTATTTTTTAGCCACTGAACTACTATATAGTGCATCTCCAAAGCTATTGTAGCTGTTGGTGACTTCTAGTAGTAGTTTGCTTGATGATCTAAGAGGCCTTTTGGCTGAGTGATGTTGTACTAGGTTTCTGAGAGCAGGACACTTATTGGGGAGATAATAGATAGAATGACAGAGGCAGAGCTGATTGTAGGTTAGGAGGATGGGCAGTTCAAGCCAGTGGAGCTGTCTCAGAGCAGTACAGTGATGAGTTCTATATGAGCAATTTGCAGCAAAGTGGGCAATTCTGTTATAGCAGGCTTCCATTTTGCTTAGTTCAGTTTTGTTGAGATTAGTCAGAATGGGAGATGCATAGAGTAGGGTGGATAGAATTTGGGAGTGAGCAATGGCTGATCTTGTGTTGTTGGTAAAAAATGGTTTGATACGGTAGAGTGACCCCAGTTTGGCATGTACTTTCTTAATAGTTAAGTTGAGATGACTATCAAATTTTAGGTGGGATTCTATGGTTATTTCCAATAGCTTAGTCTGTGCCACTGGAGCAATTGGAGTAGCATTTGTGGAGTAGATAGTGAATTGACTGTTAGTGTTTTTGTTAGAACTGGTTATAATCACAAGATGAGTTTTCTTTGGATTGAGGATAAGTTGGGCTTTGGTAAGGTAGTTTTCAATATCAGAGAATGCTAGATGAGTTGTTTGCAGGAGGGTGAAAATGTTTTGTGCAGCACAGATTAAGGTAGTGTCATCTGCATACTGAATTATAGACGCATGCTGTGTGGAGGTATGGAGGTTATTTGTGAACACTGTGAATAGTAGTGGTCCTAACATAGAACCCTGTGGGACACCTATAGTTATGGGCAGCTGAGGAGAGAGAATTTTCCCATTTCACAGCTTGGTACCTGTCAGTTAAGTAGCTTTGGAACCAGGTAAGAGTGGAATTTGATGATATTTGTTTAGTTTGTTTAGCAGGATTTGGTATGAGACTGTGTCAAATGCTTTGGAGATATCCAAAAAAAAAGAGTTGACACTTGTAGGCCTTCATTTCTGAGACAGTTTACTGTGTCTGTGAATTAGAGGAGGGCTGTAGTGGTACTATGGGCAGGTCTGAAACCATGCTGAGTAGGTGACAGGATGTTGCTGTCTAGGAGATAGTTTAGCATCTGGGTATGGATGCATTTTTCTAGGATTTTGGCCAGCGGGGAGAGTAAAGCAATGTGTCTGTAGTTATTAAGTTCAGTGGAGGTCCCCCACCTTTATGTATGGGTGTAACATAGGATATTTTCCAGAGTTTGGGCACATAGTTTTCAACAACTGATCTGCTTATGAGAGTCGAGACTGGAATAGCAATAGCATCTGCTGTGAGTTTCAAGAAATAGCTGGGGAGTAGGTCAGCTGCTGTTGATGAGGTTTTTTAGTTTGGAGAGCATGCTTTTGATTGAAGTGTTGGAAACTGTTTTGAGGGTAAAGCTTGTATTAGGGTTATTTGTGTTGGGGGGGGGGGTAGTGGGAAAGGAACTGTCCTGTGATACTAAGGATAGAATTGAGTTCACAAAGTGGGAGTTGAATTGTGTTTCAATGGGAACTTTAGTGTCAGGGGTGGTTGGTTTGGGGGTAGCCTTTTGGGTGGATTTTAGTAGCCGTTTTACATTTTTCCAAACTTTTTGCGGGTTGTGCTGGTTATTAGTTTGTAATGTTGTGTAGTAGGATTTTTTGTCCAGCCTAATGCATTTTTTTGCATGGTTGTGCAGTTCTTGGTACTTAGGCTTTGTGTTTCTTTGTTTTTTTTTTTTATAGTAAAGCCAGGCAGTGTCTCTGGACTTGAGGATTTGTTTGGTTTCTTTACTGAGCCAGGGGTTTGTAGAGGTTCTAACATTGATTTTGCATAATGGAGCAACAGTGTCTAGGTGTTGTAGAAATGTTTTGTTGAAATATGCTACAGCCTGGTCAAGTGGGAGGGTATTTAGGGGGGTCCTGTCACAATTACAGAGTAAAGTGTTGAGGACCTCAGGAGAGAATTTATGGCATGCACTTTATCGTGCAAACTATTTTTGACATTTCTCTCTTTTGATGTTTTAGGTTTAGATGTTATTTTTTGGTCAAATGCACGTTTGATGTTAGTGCATTTGACCTTATCATGGTAAACCTATATACAGGTGGTTCACTTTTTCAAATATGCATGCAGTTGACAAAGTGAACTGAAAGCTCTTTTTTGACAACATTCATTTCATTGAATGTCTATTGTCACTCGTCTCTTTCTAAGACAGCAGCATTACAAAGTATAAACAAACAGATTAACAGATATACTACACAGATGTGCATGCTTACATCTCAACAGCTTACTACAAAATGGCAGTCAGGCTTGCACATGCTTAGTATATATACACTTGTGCAAGCCCCTGGAAAGCTTCTTAAAGACATACATACATACATACACACTGATCTACATCTGTTACCAAATATCTGTTTTACTAAAACAGATAAGCGAGTCTGTATTAGGGGTGGGAATGTGGAATGTGTGTGTGTGTGTGTGTGTGTATATATATATGTGTATATATATATATATATATATATATGTATATATATATATATATATATATATATATATATATATATATATATATATACACACACACGTGTGCAAGCAGGTTAGGGTTAGTGTGAGGAATAGAAACGTTTTAGCATTGTGCATGTTTGCATTTATATAATCAGTCAGTCTGAGTACTTGGCTAGTGGTACAGGTAGGGAATTTTTTATTTTTTTTTTGTAAGGTAATGTGCAGGGTTGGGGCAGAAAACACCATGGTGCTCATACAATCAAGGATATTTCATTACTATGTAGAAGGACAGTTCAGCTCCTGATTACCCTTCATAAGAACTAATTTATGGTTCTGGTTGTGCCCCTCATAGTTCTCAACAGCTTGCCTTGTTGAATGCCTTCTCTTCTACAAAGACCCATACATTCCCACAAGATAGCATCCTTTGTGGCCTTACAGACAACATAAGGTCTCTTTTATCACGTCTGTATTGTATAGCAGACAGTCAAAGGTGCTCTAGTCAGACTTTGTAATTCAATCCCTCAAAAACTATTATTAACTTTGTGTACCTGCTTTACTCCTTCAAATTTAAGTGAATTGTCTTTGGAACAGGAGACATCAAAGAAGCTCCATATCTACCTTCCAAGGTAAAACAAGATGCTGTCCATTCTGGTTTTAATGTACTTTAAATACACTTCTGGACACTTATGGTATTCCTTCACAAGGTTATAAACGTTAGACTTGAAATTCAAATCTGTTTTAGCTTTACATGTTTTGACTTATTCAATTAATTGGTTTAATAAGGGATAATGCTTTCACCTTTCTATCTTGCCAAAAGAAATGTATTGTGTTTTGTTATTTCTCATAATCATATTGTTTTCAGACCAAATGTCCACATTTTCTAAACATTTTTGCAAGACATGATTATCTAAACTAGATATACATATACACTTATATGCATAATATACTCGCATACACACACACACACACACACACACACACACACACACACACACACACACGGGTGCAGTTCACTTTTTGAAATATGCATGCAGCTGACAAACAGTGAATGAGCATCAAAACTCTTAGATCTCATTAAGCTGCAGAAAAATGGTAATATATGTCCTTTGGTCCTTATGTCTGGATAAATAATATTTAACATTTTATGCACCAACACATCAAACAGAAAATTCATGTCCATCACTTAAAAACTGAAAAAGTTTCAAGTGTGGAACCTTAATGAAGTCCATACACCATTATTTCTTTCTGTAAAAGCTTACCAAGACTCTGTCATAGCCTACAGTGAGAGAAAGGCTAGTTTCTTTTCATTATATTCCTTTCTTGTATTTTGAACATTGTGGTGTATTTTTATTGCAATGTCCTTTAATTACAAATCTGAAGTAGTTGACTTTATTTGCTCTTCAACCTGTGGGTCTATGGATCCAAATCGAATCAGACATGGCTGCAGAGCTAGCATTTGATCCGAGCTCCAAGCTCCTCCCCTTACCCAAAATGCCCCATCTCCTTCCTCCCTTCAGATCTCGTTTTGCCGCTTAAACAGCTAGCAGCGTGGTCTGAGCTCAGAGTGTATTTTGGGTAAGTTAGTTGTTGGGTCTCTTTTTCTATCTCTCTCTCTCTGATTTTTCTTCTTTCTATCCCACCTTCCCTATCCGCGTTTGGCATCGGATATAAAAAAAAAAGTTGTTGTTATTCCCTTTCCCAGTTTTCCTTTCTAGCTTGTGTGTGTGTGTCTGTGTCTGTGTCTGTGTCTGTGTGTGTGTGTGTGTCTGTGTGTGTGTATGCATGCACCTGTGTTTTCTTTACCGATTGGGAGTATGCCTGATACCCCTAAACCAGGGTCTAGAAAGTGCACAGAGTGTGGCTATAAGCTTTCCCCAGCAGATGGACACGCACTGTGTGCAGTTTGCCTGGGTGCTGCACACCTGCTTACCCCCTTGTCCAATCTGTGTGGGATTCAAACCATGGGACCTTGAGGACAGCAGGGATAAGCTCATCCTTAAGGGACTGCTTCCCTCCTCGGGGACGGCAGCCCCCACACCCCCAGCTTCGGCCACTACTTCTACTTCTGCTTCTTCTCAGGCCTCTGGGATTCAAACTCCCACTAAGAGGTCCGGGGAAAGAGAAAGACATCATAAAAATGAAAGGCCTAGAAAGCAGTTGCCGGACTGCTCAGCTCCGGCGAGGCTTCCACCTAAAGCTAAGCCTCCCTGCAGGCCAGGTACTCCCCGGCTCCACTTTTCTAGGTTTTCCCCTGACCAGAGGAGTCCTGGTCTCTTCGGGCCTCCCCTCATCAGCACTTCCAGCCAGTGTCGGTGGCCTACTCCTTCCATTCAAGCCTGAGTCTTAGCGAGGCAGAGATGGATAAGATGATGCTGAACTTCACCCACACCCAAATTCAGATGGGAGTTTTTCCTGCCCCCACTCCCTCTGGAGCAGGGAGCTTGGAGACCTTCACTCTAATACCTTCACCAATCTGGCCTTTGGTTTCAGAGCCTTTGGATCCAAGGATTCTCGTGGTCAGCACAATGGTACCTTGTACCTCGATGTCGGCCATTGCCTTGAGTGTGTCAGATCAGACCGGATCTGATCCGAGCTCTTGGAGCCATAACCTCAGCTTCAGATCCGAGGGGTTGGTACTGGCTCTGAGTTTGTTGGAGCATAGTCTTCTCCTCGGTATCTCAGGCCCTGGAGTCTCGGCTCTGACTCCCACATCAGGTCTGAGGGGGAAGGCTCCTACTGCCAATTCACAGGATGTCCGCTCCCCATCAGCCTTTGATGTTTTGGACATGGTTCTCTCGAGTTCATTGAGGCCCTTGACTAGCTCGTCCAGGGACTACACACAGACTCCCTCTGTTTTGCGTATGGCCCCGACCATCCTGCCATCTCAGGGACAGCCTGTGTCCCGTTTGCCTCAGGAAGCTCCCCTGCTGGAGTAGCAAGAGGTTTACAAGTCCCCCCCCCCAGAGAGTCCCACTGAGGAGGTTCCTCACAAACGGACATGCAAAAGGAGGTACCTGGACTCCTCTAAGGGAGTCCCTATCTGAAGAAACTGACTTGGAGGAAGGGGAAGGTTCCCCCCAAAAACTGACCTCTGACAAGTCAGTGTCCCTCAAGGCATTTGGCATGAGCCTATCTACTTCCTGGGTTTCCCCTTCAGCAGATCCACATGTGGACCAGATAACATCTCGGGCATGGAAGGAACTGGACACTGTGGAGCCCATCCCCAAGTGCCTCGATAATGTCCTTAGTCCCCCACCAGATAGGACTTATTGGAATAAGGGGTCCCCGGTGGATGCTATGGTGGTGACAGCCACCACAAAGAAAGAGCTCATGCAGGAGACCTCTATGGTCCATCCTCCTGACCGGGAGTCATGGACTATGGACCATCTAGGGAAGTGGGTGTAAGCTTCGAGCTTTGCTATAAGGGTGCTGAGCTATATGGCGCATATTATTCAGCTGCAGTGAGACTTGGCAAAGGAGGTCACCCCTGGAGACCATGTCGGTGGAGGGCAAGATGACATTCTCTGCTCGGATGGCCACTTTCAAGGCAGTAGCAAATACAACCATGCGTTTTCTCTCCCTTGCTACAGAGGGAGCCACCAGGGTGGCCAGTTCTGGTGTTGCTATTAGGTGTCACACCTAGCTCTGGCTTTGCCAATTCTCGGAACCTTTCAAGGAGTCATTCGCAAATGCCCCTTATGATGGTTCTTTCCTGTTTGGGAAGTCAGTTCGTGAGTCCTTGGTCCAGAGTGAAAAGGACAGGAAGACACCGTCTGTCATCGGGATCCACTTCTTAACCCCTCAATGATCTTTCTCTAGGAATCAGTGAGGGATGAGGATGATGTGGTCTCAGTTCTCCTGGGGCATTCAGGACTCATCTTCCCCCAGAGGCAGAGGTGGTTATATGATAGATGCCGTCCTAGAGGCAGATGGGGTCTGAGGAACTTTAGGTCTCGAGAACTGTTCTAGGACAAACCAGAAAAGCAGCCCTGAAGGGATGCCCGACTGCTCATCTCTGGAAGTAGTCGTGGGTTGTCTGTCACTACACCCAGCAGCATGGGAGTCTGTAACTATGGATCGCAGGGTGTTGTAAATTATATCCAGGGGTTATTCAATCCTGTTCATCGAACCACCTCTCCCACCAAATCACCTTCCAGACATTCCACCCATGCAAAGGGAGGAAGCAGCGCTAGAGATAGACAAGCTACTAAGAAAGTGAGTCATCCAACCCATCCCCTGAGACCAATCCGGATCAGGCATTTATTCCAGGTTCTGTTTAGTGCCAAAGAAAATGGGGGACCTTAGACCCATTCTGGATCTATCTACCTTGAACCTGTCAGCAGCCAAGGAAAAATTCCAGATGGTCACGCTTCAATCCATCCTACCCTACCTGCAGGCCAAAGTTTAGATGTGCTTGATCGAACTCCAGGACACATACTATCACATCAAGATGGACAGGCACTCTCAGAGGTTTCTCTATTTCTGGCTGGGGCCAATCATTATCAGTTCAGAGCCCTCCCCTTTGGTCTCATCACAGCCCCCAGGTTGTTCACCAAAGTGATGTCAGTAGTAGCGGCTCACTTGAGGCTTCAGGGCATTCAGATCTTCCCTTACCTGGATGATTGGCTCTTCACTGCCCCCAACAAGCACCTGCCTTGCAAAGCCAGGGATTACTTCCTCTTGTTAGCGAACAGACAGGGTATCACCATCAATCTCCGCAAGTCATCACTGGTCCCTGTTCAGATTCTAGAATTCATCGGGGCTCAGTTGGACACTATCCAAATGAATTCATACGACAAAAGGTTGCACTATCCAAATGAAGTTTACCTCACCCAGAGAGGGTACACAATCTAAAGGTACATGTCTTGTATATTCTCCAGGCCCAGTTTCCCACAGCAGAAAAAGTTCTGAGGGTGCTGGGGTCCATGGTGTCCATGATTAACCTATTACATCTAGCATGAATCTATATGCAAATCCTTCAGTAGACGCTAGCAGTCCAATGGTCTCTATTGTCCCATCCAGTCCATATCTCCCGGGAATGCAGTGACTCTCTTCGGTGGTGGATTCTTTCCTCAGACCTTATCAAGGGATGCTCCTTTCTTCCACCCTCTCCCAAAACCACGGTGACCACAGATGCCTCCCAGCTGGGGGGCATTGCTCAGGAAGGACAGTCCAAGGCACGCAGTCCCCATCTGAGACCAGTTTGCATATCAACGTCCTGGAGGTGAGGGTGGTTCTTCTTGTGTTGCAGGCCCTTTATGCCCATCTTCCTGTAGGGATGATTGCAAACCAGACAGACATGTCAGTAGTCTGGTATATCAACAATCAAGGAGGAACTAGATCTTACCCCCTTTGTTGTGAAGCCATGAGAGTGTAGGAATGAGTGCTCTTCACTGGCCATTTTCTGGTGGCAATGCACATCCTGAGATGGTCCAACATTCTAGTGGACAGGCTCAGCAGAACTATCCCGATGCCTTACAAGTGGTCTCTGAATCCTTCAGTAGTGAAGCAGATCTTTCTAAAGTGGTGTTGCCCTTGCTGCAATCTATTTGCATCTCCTTCCAATGCAAAATGCAGCAAGTTATTTGCTCTGAACCCCTCTCAGGGGGGAGCCCCCAGAAATGCACTGATTCATCCTTGGCCTCCCAGTCTTCTTTATGCATACCCCCCCACCCTCATATCAAAGTTTCTTCATAAAGCCTGCAGGCTGGGGAGCACCATGACCCTCATTACTCCATTCTGGCCTCACCAAGTCCGGTTTCCCTCACTCTGGTCTCACCTAGCAGTTCCACCAAGGACCTTGGATTCGGTTTCGGATCTTATTTCGCATCCCTCTGGGATTCCCCACCCAGACCTGGACAGTCTGAAACTCACCACTTGGCTGTTCCAGTTCCCTTGATTATTAGGACTCTTGGTTTATCTTCTCCTGTTAAAACCATTTTGGTGGTGGCTCACAAATCTTCTACCACAAGGTTATATTGTAGCAAGTAGAAACGGTTCTCCATATGGGCCTCTCAGCAGGCTTTGGATCCCTTTACGGCTCCTGTCTCTGCAGTATTAGTTTTTTTTGGCAGGGATCTCTCAGCAAGGTGCCAGTTGCTCCACTGTCAAAGTCCAGCTGGCCATAATTTCTAATTTTCATGTGGGGGAAAATATGTCTTCATTAGCCTCTTCTAAACTTTGCAAGACCTTCAAGGGTACCTTTCTTTTAAGACCCCCGGTGAAGGATCCTACGCCTCCATGAGACCTCACTTCAGGCTTTAGTCTCCCCTTCCTTTCAGCCCAAAGGTTTGGTAGATTTGTAGCATCTATCTTGGAAGACTGCCTTCCTGGTAGCTATTATGTCTGCCAGGAGGTTGTTGGAACTTCAAGCATTATCCATCAAAGTTCCTTACATGATTTTTCATAAGGACATGGGCTCCCTGTGCACTAATCCATCATTTCTTCCAAAAGTGGTGTTACAAGTCAGTATTAATCAGACTATCAATCTTCCTGTCTTTTTTCTTAATATCCAGAACAGGGGCAAATATACATTACATCTGCTGGATGTACACAGGCAACTGCGATTCTACTTGCACAGGATGAAATCCTTTTGTAAATCTGATCAGTTTGTTTCTTACTCAAAACCTTCTTAGGGAAGCCAATTTCTAAAGTGACAACTGCTTGTTGGATTTCCCAATGCATTATTCAAGCTTATTCTATCAAGGGAATTTCCCCTCCAGGTCAGGTAAAAGCACATTCCACCAGGTCTACGGCCACTTCAACGGCTTTTTGGTCCAGGGTGTCACTGGATGATATTTGTTCTGCAGCTAATTGGTCCTCATCTCCTACTTTTATCTCGCATTACAAATTGGACATTGTATCCAGGAACAGGGCATTCTTTGGCTCCGGAATATCCTTCCATGAGGGCCACCCAGGTGTTAGTAGCTGGGGACTCTGTCCCACAGGGTGAAGACCAAATAAAGTCAACTACTTCAGATAAAGTTATGTACTCACCATAACATTCCATCTGAGTAGTTGTACTTCATTTGTCTTCAACCATCTCTCCTCCTTCCCCCAACCTTGTCACTACTGTCCTGACCATGTATACAGGAGATGTGCATTCCACGAGTGTCCTTTCTTATGCTTGGCTTAGGAATCTTTGGGCTGTCAGTAGTATCAAGGTCTTGTTGGATAGGGTGTATGTTTTATGCTGAGCAACAAACTCGATCTGAAGGGATGAAGGAGACGGGGGCATTATGGCTAAGGGGAGAAGCTTGCAGCTCAGATCAAATGTTAGTTATGCGGCCATGTCAGATCCGATTCAGATCCATAGACCCACAGGTTGAAGACAAATGAATTACAGCTACACAGACGGAACATTATGGTGAGTACATAACTTTCTATTTTCTACTACATATTTAAACTAGACAGAAAAATCAATGAGAGCTCAAGCAGAAAAAATCAGAGCTGGTTCACAAAATACAGGATCAGAGAAAACAAAAATGCTTAGGATAACATAGATAAAACATTTAATATCATTTTGTATTACACATTTTATCCATGGTATCCTGAACATTTTTTGTTTTCTCTGCATACTTCAACTAGGAAAGAACCCAAAGCTGTTTTTCTTGCGAGTCACAGAAATTTGATTTTATCACACTCTAACCACTCTGCTGTTGTTGTGTTCTTAAACTTACTATCTCTCTAATTATCCATGCATACTTTAATTTGACCACACAGTTCTTCACCCTTTTCTCTCCTTGGTTGTTGTCAGTAAGCATAAAATTATCATTTTGTGAAGCAACTCCCCTTAAGCTATTTACATTTATTTGCTCTCCCACTGTACAAAATAAAGCCAGACTGCCAAGTGCCCAAGCTATAATCCAATCCATTATGTTCTTTAAAAATTATCAGCTCTCCCCATAGATGGTTAAAGCTTGAATTACCTCGTCTTTCATATCTGCTTAGGCACATTGAAGTACTTAGAAAAGTAACCAATGTTCCCATCTTACTTTTAAAATCAGTAACATGTGCAGAAACACTACCAGTCACTGGGTAGCCTACATTTTAATTCTTTATTATCATCTTGAGATTAATTTTTATGTTTTGCTCCTGGTAAGAGAAGGAACAGAGAGACATTTACTTCCTAGACATCATAGAGACTACTGATCACAGGAAAGACTGATAACTGCTTCTTAGCCAGTTTTGGATTACTACTGCTGTTTTGCTCTTGGTGAGAGAAGGAATAGGCAGTCATTGATTCCTGACAATCTCTGACTTGCAGTGTGTGAGTATGTGACTTTTTTTGATTGGTCTACTTGCTTTTGAAGACATCTACAAGAAAAAGGCCAAAACAAGCCTACAGACCCATATAACATCTGGGATGAGACTGCTGATCACCAAAGAGCCTGTGGCCTACTTCTGATCTTGGGGTTATAGTGCTACTGTTTTGCTTCTAGTGAGAGAAAAGCAGAGGGACATTGATTCTTATCTGTAAGAAGCTGTGGTGAGACCAGCACTAGTAACAACTATGTATTATTGAATAGGTAAATCCCCACTATCCATCACCCTTGATAAACCTCTGTCCTTTCAATAAGTACTACTAGATTAGCTGTGGTCTAACCGCACGTAAGAGTATTGCCCTAAATACTTCATCCATAAATCTTCAGTGTCTGCTATGGCAGTTTCTCTCCAACCTTTGAGTACTACCCAAGCCTCAACCCTCTGCCTCTGGCAACATAGCTCAGTAGTCTGTTCTCACTCCATCTTTGGCTAGTCCAATTACATTAGATGTTCCATGACAGTGTAGCAACTGTCTTACATTTACTAACTGTTCACTGCTTTTAACAGTTGACAGTAAAACTTGTGAGAGATGTAAATATATAAGAGATGTGATGGAGGTGATCCTCTCCCATCCTTGCCTCCATAACTCCAAATCAATCACAACACACTACTAGACCTATAACATATGGTATTGGCTGTAAAGAAAAAAAAAGCAAAACAGTGTAAGAAACTTCTCTGTGTGGAAGATTTTCAGTCCATATAGCTCTAGTTAATCACTGTATATTAATCAGATCAGACAAAAGTAGTAGAAGTAGAACTTAAACTCATCTTAAGTACAAAAAAAAAAAATAATAAAAAATATATAATTGTATAAAATTACTAAGTATTCGAACGTAATCTAAGCAAGGCAGGCAGTCTGTTTCCAGTCAAAAATCCTTTATTAAGTACACAGACAAGCGATCCAAGTAAAAACAAAAATAGAGTAATAGTTTCCTCACAATCTTTCTAAATATATATATATATATATATATATATATATATATATATACACTTTTTATCAGGTAAAGGAGTGGTTTATTGTGCTGTAAAACAAAGTGTTATTGGTGCACATGATAAATTCACATCCCTTCCCCCTATCAGTGTGACATTCAAGCTGGTCCTGCCCTACTTAGTAGCTGTCATAAAAATACAATCCTTATGTACTTTAAATAAAATTTATAATGATGTGGTACCTCTTATTTAACCAAATTATTTAGCAGATTATTAAGTCTGTGATTTTATTTAAGACAATGTACTACATGGCTTGAAATATATCAACCTTAGTCCATCTGGCAATCAAAAATATATATAAATATATACATATACACTTTGCATGTAAAAAATAAATAGTAAAAATCATATTCTATTTTCATAACCTATTATTAACAAAGATCACTTTCATCCATCCAGACTTCTTCAGGTCTGTGTACAAGAACTCTAAAAACTATCTATAAAAATATATATAATTGTATAATTAGTTAGTATTGTTATTACACATCATTTTGAATAAAGTGGAAAAAAAGAGAACCAGATAAAGAAAAAATAATACGAAAAATGTATGATGATGGAAACAAAATATACACTTAAATTACAACTGATTTAAAATGGTATTTAAAACCAACTGGTAGAATAAAATAAAATAAGATTAGTTGTGTAAACAATGTGGCAATTTTTTAAGTTCCAGTGCACTTTTAATTGAACTTTAGTAGTTTAGTCCTGGCTTCCTAAAAGAGTTCAGCTTTAATTGCCACATGAGTTTGTGTTTCTCCAGAATATTTGGGATGTCTCCTTCAAGATCACACATGTCTATGCGATCCAGGATCTGGAACTTAAAACCTGTGTGTCTTTTATGAAGAGAAAGGTGTTTGGCTAGTGCATTATTTTTACATCCAGAGTGGATTTCTGACAGATGACATGAAATCCTACGCTTGAGTTTATTTACAGTCTTGCCCAAACAGAATGCATCACATTCACTGCACTGTGCCCTGTAAATTACTTCTGTAGTGTTACAGTCACCCCCTGCAATGGTCTTAGTTTTTATTGCCTTTATCTAAAGAAAATCATTATCACCTTGCTGTATAAATATACAAAATGTACAATTAGTTCCATATCTGTTAGGGTTTCTCTCATATGGTCTAGGTTTAAATTCAACAAAACTTCTAATGTTCCTGGCCTTCCTATAACCAAAAGATGGGGCTTCAATCTAAGATGTTAATCAGAAAAGGGTTTCCTGTGACAATGTCCCAGTTTTCTTCAATAACATTTTTGAAACTGTGATAATCCAAAGTGTATGTCAGGATGCAGCTATTTTTGCATTTGTTATTCTCTGTGGAATTTCTTAGCATTCTCCTACTGGGGAGGTTGAGTGAAGGTGCTTAAGTCCTGTTCAGATCTATAATGGGTTCCAGGATGTTTTTTTAACATCTGACTTTCATAGCCTTTCAATAGAAAATCATTCTCTAAGTTGTTCAGGTTTCTCAAAAAATGGTTCCATCTCTGTGGTAATTCTAGCTAATCTATAGCCTTGGGACTTCACTACATTATACTTTTGTAGGGTGTAGTGTTTTACTGTGGAGTAATAAGTTAACACTCATTGGTTTACTTGGATTACTTTCAAATACTTAGTAATTCTGTACAATTATATATTTTTTAGTATTTTTTTTTTTTTTTTTTTTTACTTAAGACGAGTTTAAGTTTGCTACTACTACTTTTGTCTGATCTGATTAATATACAGTGATTAACTAGATATATGGACTGAAAATCTTCCACACAGAGAAGTTTCTTACACTGTTTTGTTTTTGGACCCACTACATTTGTTTAGTGGGTTGTTTTGAAACTCTCCTAGAAGTCATTGTAAAATATCCCAACCCCCAGCTGCTACTTCTCCACTCAAGACATACTACAAATCCAGTCTCATAGAAAAATCATAAGGAAAGTAGATCTAAGCCCATGAGGCCCACTGAGTCTGCTTTCACACAGGGAAATGTTTTAGTCATAGCTGACTTTATAGTTAAGCATAAATGTTCCACATTCACCAAACTAGTAAATAGCAAAGTGAAAGTAAGCTGCTTGTCTGATGCCAGAATCTGTGCTGTTACAAGGACTCTAAGGTTCTTTAAGCCAGACAGATATGACTATGACCTAGTGGTGACCTGTGTGAGAGTGAATGACCTGAGGCATTCCACCTAGAAGCACATGCAGAGAAACATGATGGTACTTATTACGCATGTGATAGAGTGAGGAAAGACACTGGCCTTGAGTAGTATCTTACCTTCACCAAGAATGATGCCTAAACACAAAGACAAGTTAACTGGCTTTAACAACTGGCTATGTAGTTTATGGAATTCTAAGTGGCTCCAGTATGTGTCAGCTTGAGATGATATAGTAGAAAAGATTTCCTGTTTCACCAGGGATGGCTTTATCCCTGTCATTCTAGGGTTCCTGCAAACAGCTAAAACTTTTGCTGCCCTCATAGTGCCCTTTTTAGTTAGAATTTGGACAACATCAAGGTGATGCTACTCAATACTAGGAGTCTAAATAAAAAGATACCAGAACTTGAGGCCATTTTGCAACTTGAACACATTCGTATTTTTGTAGCTACTGAAACACTATTTCAGTGCAATGATGGCATTCCCTCTATACCAATGTTTGGTGTCAATCATGCCTTCAGACCATAACTTCAGGGAAGTATACATATTTGTCAAAAACACCACTACTTCATATGAAATTACCAACAACCCAAACCTGGAGCTCCTGGAGATTCATATAACCCTTAACTAATCCAAATATTACTTCATTGCTATCTACATATCACCATTAATAGTATCCAAAGATCACAGAAATTATCGCAACATAATTTGAAGCATTAAACATCAAGCCAAATACCTTATAACTAGGAGACTTCAATTACTCAAGCACCAATTGATACACTTACACTTCTAAAAACAGTTCAGTGCTTCCTATACTTCAGTAATACAAATGCACTGGAATAAATTGTAAAACTACCTATTAAAGTCTATAATATTCTCAACCTGGACCTTACCAACCTAACACTCACCTGCACCTGACCGGATGTTAATCATCCCTAGGTAAATCTGACCTCAAATCAATCATCATCTCTGTTAGACCTACTGGTACCCCCCCACCACCACCATGAAATAAGGATTTCAAAGTCATATTGACAACACACCCTTAATAGCTGACCCTGTAGTCAAGGGGACACACACAGACGCTGATCTAGCCTTTGACTATCATGTGACTACAGTAGTGAGGAAATCATTCTATGTTGTGCAACTTATAAACAAAGGTAAAGCATCTAGGTCCAAAGAGGTCACTGTTCTACTGTATTTTGCATTCATCAGACCTATTATCGAGCACAATGCCCCCTTTGGTATATACCTAATCAGGCACATCCAACAAGTGGAATGTCCACAGAGGTATCTCACTAGGAGAATACAGGTTATAAGTAACATGTCCTATGCAGACTGACTCAAGGCCCGATCCCTGCATTCAGTCTCTACAGGCTGTTGGCGGGAGAGCTATGCCTGGCATATAAGGCATTGTCAAACCCCACCGTGATGGATCTCCTACATATCTGCAAAACAAACAGAGCTAAAATTACCCATTCTAAAGACTTAAACCTCACCTGTGATATAACTACGACCTGCTGGAGAGACAGGTATGTATCCCAAAGACTACCCCGTCTATGGAACAGACTCCCCATTCATGTGAAGCAGAGTTCCTCCCTAACCCAATTCAAGTGCAACTTGAACAACTGGATGGGAAACAGGAAAATCATCCCTGGTTTGGCACCTATTTCTCTAATGCAAACAGGCCCATGCTTACACTTATCAGAACTTGTCAGTGATTTGGAATGTATGGCTAGGCTTAAAAAGGCCCTTGTGGTCGTTAGCCTAGTAAACACCCATGAACCTATGAACTTATAGTGTCTGCCATTGCTTGCTTACTATGTTCCTAGTTTCAAAACTTCGATCTTATGGTCTCAATCATAAGAAAGTCAACATTTTGAAACTTAGAAATGTAGTAGACCCATGAAGCAAATTATACATGTTGCAACTGCTGTCGCCCTCAAAATTAAGATTCTGCTCTAGAATAAAAGAAAAAGCACATCAAACAAAAATAGCAAATAAACAGGAAGGTTTTTTAAATTATTTTATTTAATGCAGATATAGCTATACAGTACTAATGCCAATACAAAACCAAACCATGGAGATCAGACAGCAGTTCCTGAATCCAAGCTATGTCTTGAGGAAAGAAACTGAAAACATGCTACAGCACTGCATCACTGCAAATGCAAACTCCAATAAGGTGAGGGGAAAGGAACTATGTAAGCCTTCTTCAAGGAACTGTGTAAGCCTTCTTCTATAGTTACAAGCTGGGGCGAATTTAAGGGACTGCACCAGTCTAGTTTTTTTTTTTTTTTTTTTTTTGGGGGGGGGCAGAATTCAACATAACTGAGATAATATGGCTGCAAAGTCCACACCATGGGACCAATTTTATTGAAAGCATGTTCATCAATAACTGAACCATATGCATTATGATATACAGTCCACACAACATTGCCATGTGATGCTAATGAGAAGAAAGATGGAGTTTTGCTGTGTGATCAGACTGTGCACAAGACTGAAGAGTAAGAGGGTGGCCCTTTCTTTCACTGCAAGCCAGTTAGCCTTAGACAGATGCTTGCAATGGTGATCCTTTGGACCAAATAAAATAATGAATCTACAAAACCCTATTAAGCATACTTTATATCTGCTTTGAATGGGGCTCATAAGACAAGAACAGGGAGTGACTACGCCACAACAGTCATGAAAACATTTTGCCAGATGATACACATTTCCCAATGCTGCAAAGTCTAGCACCTCTGTAGCTAAGTTTGAGTTAAAGGCAAACTATCAGTGGATCAGTCAGAGATATAATGTATGCTTTTATGGCTTCACTAGTCTTAAGTGAAACGCATTAAAAAAACATGATTTATCAAATCAGTCTTACTTGTCTTTGGCCAAGGATATTCTGATAAGAGGAAACCCTTTCACTTAGCCAAAAACATTCTGAGTGGGGGAACCCTCCAATCCTCTATATAGGAGGAGACTCCTACAACCCTGTAATTAAATCTAAACCAAAAATATCCACAAGAAGATTATAATTTGATTTGATCTGATAAGGGGGGGGCGTCCTTAATCAGTTGATTCAGTGAAATGGATCTACTAAACCAGTGATATCTAAACTGTGGTCTGCGGACCCCTGGGGGTCCATGTGATAATTTCTAGGGGTCTGTGGGTTGTTGCACTCACATGGATTCCACATCCCTACATCCACTTCTGCAGCGTTCAGATGACTGATCTTGCTGTAGTAAATGCTACAGCTATGCAACTCACCCTCAGTAAAACAAAACAAACAAAAAAAAAAAAAACAAGAGAGAAAGAGAAAACAAAGAGACTTCCTTGTTTGCGGCTGAGCAGCTTAACTTCCATGTCCGCAGCTAGGGAGATGCTTGCCCTGAGTTAAAAAAAAGGAAGAAGAACTAATAACATCCACGTTTGTGGATGAGGCTGAGCAGCTGCTTACTTGCCCTGTGTTTTCTGCCTGGCAGTTGGAACTTGGAGGGAAATTTAAATGAACTGTTCTGTTCCCTCCATGTTTTATTTGGATAAGACACTTACAGACTAAGTTACAGTGGTGGATTTAAGCTGGTTGCATGGGTGCTCACCTCTCCCTAGCATAGCACAGCCAGTACTGCACAGCTGATCCTGAAGATCTTGTTCCAGAAATTCAGGACAGAGAAAGTACAGTTGTGTACACTTACCATAAATGTAGATGTTCGAGTGTTCACTGTTGCAGTCATTACATTTGGGTTATCTGCCTCCAGGTAGCCCAGAGCCAGCCTGAATACCAGTGTCTTGGATTCCTGCATCGGATGCCATCTCCTCTTCCATGATGTCAGGTCATCAGGGGTATAAAACATGTAGCCGACGCCATTACATCAGTTTTTCTTGCCCCAGATGTCAGGTGCCCCCATAATGGGAAGCAATTATATGTTATGTTACACCTCCAACAAAAAGCAAATACATCAGAAAGGTTAAATACACCAAACATGAAGGAAAGGTAGAGCAAAGAGAAGTCAGGGGGCTGGAGGGAGGGTAACCAGGATTGCAACAGTGAATACACTCGAACATCTACATTTATGGTAAGTGTACACAATTGTACTATGTTCTTCATGTTTCACTGTTGTAGTCATTACATTTGGGTTGATTCCCAAAGCTAAGGAAGGGAGGAGGAAGTTAGAGAGCATTAGGACCAGTTATGAAGCCCTGCAATACTGCAGTGGCAAAACCAGCTCTGGATTTAGAAAAAATAGGCATGTGGTAATGCTTGGTGAAGGTATGTACAGAGCTCCAGGTAGCAGCTTCTAGGATGTCCCTGGTAGAGACTCCTCTGAGGAAGGTTGTAGAGGTAGATGCAGCCCTGGTGGAATGTGATCTTATCCCCTGTGGGGTAGGTTTTCCATGGTGCTTATAGCAGAAATTAATGCAATGGGCTATCCATTTAGAAATTGTTTGCTTTGAAATGGCCTTCCCCTCTGCCCCTGAAGCAAAGCCAACTAGCAGCTGTTCAGATTTTCTGAGAGGCTTAGTCCTGTCCAAATAAAATCTTAGTTGCCTGTGCCCGTCCAAAGAGTGCAGTATTCTCTCTCCTTTGTTTTGTGGATTCGGGAACACAGTAGGCAAATGAATGGACTGATTTAGGGCCACACTAGACGCCACCTTGGGCATAAAGGAAGGATTGGTCCTGAGGGAGACCCTGTCCGCATGGAAGATAATGAAGGGCTCCACTGCCATAAGGGCCTGTAATTCAGACACTCTTCTTGCTGAAGTGATAGCTAGAAAGAAGGCTGTTTTCCAAGAAAGGAATTTCAACTCAGCAGTTGCAGCTGGTTCAAATGGAGGGAGAGTGAGCTTTTCCAATACAAAGTTAAGATCACAGGCTGGAGTAGGGGCTCACCTAGGGGGTCTTCAATGTTTAGCCCTTCTGAGGAATTGCTTTAACAGTGGGTGAGAGAAGAGGGGTGGTTCAGTATTATAATGTGCTGAAATGGCAGAGGGATGAATTTTGACAGACTAAAAGGATAGGCCCTTGTGGAGCATTTCTGTTAAGTACCGAAGGATACGAGGTAAGCTGGGCACCGTAGTACCCATCCCCTGAGCCCAGCTCCAGGAACAGTATTTTTTCCACTTTTCAGCATAGGATTTTCTAATACTAGGTCTCCTAGCTTCCAGTAGGACATCTAGCACCTGCTTACTGAGGGATGCTACTGGAGAGCTCAAGGAATTAGCCAGGCTGCAAGGTTCAGAGTTTAGAGCTGAGGGTGCAGAATCTGGCCCGCCTGCTAGGACAGCAGGGAAGGTGTCTGAGGTAGGTGCCATGGATCCAGCAGTATCATACTGTGTAAGAGAAGGTACCAGTGCTGGTGAGGCCAGTCTGGTGCAATCAGTATTGTCCTTGGTTTGTCCTGTTTGATCTTTAGCAGGACCTTCAAAAGGAGAGGCAGAGGGGGGAAAGGCATACACTGAGAGGCTTTCCCTGGTAAAGGACAGGGCATCCACTTTCCAAGCTTGAGTATGGGAAGTCCTTGTGCAGAATTTGTCCGATTGGTAGTTCTAAGGGGAGGCAAACAGGTCTATCTCTGGAGTCCCCCATTTTTTCCTCAAAAGGTTGAATATCTTTGGTTACAGTTTCCATTTGTGTGGGTCCATGAGATTTCTGCTTAGGTCTGCCACAAAATTTAGCTTGTCTGGCAGAACTTGACCTTGTAGGTGCACTTGGTAGCTTAGGGCTGTGTTCCACAGAGCCATGGCTAGTCTGCATAGGGGGTACCAGTGGGTTCCCCCCTGCTTGTTTATGTACCACATAACTGTGGTGTTGTCTGTCTTTACCAATAAATGTCCTGGAAGGATACAGTCTTTGAAGGCCGTCAGGGAATTCTGTGCAGCTAACATTTCTTTTTGGTTGACATGCAGGTGCATCTGACTCAGGTTCCATTTGCCCTGAATGCACCGTCCTGCCATGTGAGCCCCCCATGCACTGTCTTGATGCATCTGTAGTCAGGGTTTGGGCGGCAGGGGGTAGATTGAAAGGAAGTCCCTTGTTGAGGTGGCATGCCTCTGCCCACCAAAGGAACTCTGTCTTTATACAAGGAATGATATAAATCTTTGTCTCCAGGTCCTGAGAATGTTGACACCATAGGCTTTTTAGATACCATTGTAGTTTCCTCATATGCAGTCTTGCCTATGGAATTAGTAGAATGCAAAAGGCCATGGACCCAAGGGCTTGCAGGATTTTCCTTGCAGACAGCTGGGTCTTTGTGGCCAATAGTCTGAAGTAAGCTGTCAAATAAACTTGTTTCTCTGGCATGAGGTAAGCCATCTGGGAAGCTTGCTCCCAGGAATACAATTTGTTGGCAGGGTACCAGATGATATTTCATTTCATTTATGGTGTACCCCAACAAGGTTAGAAGCTTCTTTACAAATGCCAGATGTTTTAACAGCATGTCCTGGCTTTCCGCCTGAATTAGACAATCGTCCAGGCATGGGTATATTTGAATGTTTCTCTGCCTGCAAAATGCAATGGCTGGAGCTAGACACTTTGCGAATACCCTGGGCACAGTAGATAAGCCAAAGGGAAGTGCAGAGAACTGATAGTGAATGGAGCCTGCTCTGAAGTGTAGGCATTTCTTGCAAGATCATTTATTGGAATGTACAGGTAAGCTTCCTTTAATTCTAAGGCTGCCAACCAGACATCTTTCCCTAGCATAAGCAGCAGCTGTTGAAGTGTTAGTATTTTGAACTTTGGGTTTACCAAAAAGGTGTTTAGAATAGAGAGGTCCAGGATAGGACGCCAGGAGCTGTCTTTTCTGGGTACCAGGAAGAGTCTTGAGTAAAAAACCTTGTCCCCTTTCTTCTGCTGGGACAGGCTGGATAGCCCTGATACTTAAAAGAGAGAGAACCTGCTGTTGAGCCTCTGCTCACAGATTTGGGGGTAGGTCTGGCCAACCGTTTGGGATTGATAAGGCGTGGAAGTGGAATCTGTATCCTTGGAAGACTATATTTAAAACCCATTTGTGCTGGGTAATGAGTTCCCAGTTTTTTGCATGTAGGGCAATCTTTTCCCCTAAGGGAGCAGGCAGTAGAGCAGGTCTTGGAAGGCTTAAGGTTAAGTCACTGACATTTTTCCATAGGGGGGTGTCATACTACTTCCAGCTTTGGAAGTGGGACCCCCCACTGCTTAGGCCTACATGTGCCTTGAGACTGTAGTCTAGGTGGTCTGCTGTTCCTGGGTTTGGACTGAGAAGGCCTGGAAGAGACTGGAAAGGACCAATTCTTAGAAGGCCAATGCCTACTAAATTTGGGAGGCTGTACTTGCAAAAAATCTTTAACAGTTTGCATAGATTTAGCTTTTTCCTCCATCTTTTTAAGGACTTCTTCTGCTCTGTTCATAGGATGATACTAGGCTATCTGCCCTAGGGCATTTATAAGCCTAGCCAGAGTGTGTTTGGCTTTCACCACCCTTTTACATTAGTTGACTGTGCCTCTGTATAGTAGGTCACAGAAGATAGCCCTTTTACGGTTAGTTTACTGTGCCTCTGTCTAGTAGGGGCACAGAAGAGATCCCAGGGGTAATCCTATGATCTCCCATCCACTCGTCAAGATTTCTCTTGAAGAGGGTCATTGAGGGGCTCTGCCTAACATGGATTGGGATTTTGTTCCAGAGTGAGGGGAGCCTCTGGGATATGAATCTGTCCCTCCAGCATGTCCTATTTATTTCTGTGCTGAGGTTTAAGTCCCTGGAGTGTGTAGCTCTAAGGGATATGGATTTCCTGAGGTGGAGCATGTCCATTAATTCTGGTTTGGACCTGACTTTATACGTCAGGCACAGATCGCCTCTGAGTAGGCGGTAAGCAACTGAGTAGAGTTGGAGTTTCTTTAGCCTAACTGCGTAGGGCATCTGTTTGAGTCCCTTGATCCTCTTGGTGATGTACTTTTGGGGTCTTTCCAGTTGCTGCAGGTGTCGGGTAAGGTACATCCCAAAAGGGGCATTGTATTCAATTATGGGCCTGATGAGTGATGAGTAGAGGGGCACAATGACCTCTCTTGATCTAGATGTGAACCCTTTCGTAATAAGGTGGGCTATATAGAAGGTCTTTCTAACCACTTTGGCAACGTGATTGTCAAAGGAATGATTGCTACCTACTTGGGTCCCCAAATCCCTAATTACTTCTCCCGTACTTAATGGATTACCACCTATGTGGTAATTTGTGGGTACTTTGTTTTTCCCAAAGGGGATGACTATGCACTTTTTGGCATTTAGCTTTACGCCATGGCTCTGGCACCAGTTATCCGTCTCTGTGAGACCCTTTTGGAGGATGTTTGTGTCAGTCGGCGAGTTGATTATGGCACCCAGTTTGCAGTCATCTGCGAACTTGGTCAGCCATAGTCCTCCCATGCTAGCCTGTACCTCAGAGAAATATATACCGAACAAGAGAGGTCCCAGGACTGAGCCTTGTGGGATGCCACTTGTAACTGGTTTAGAGTCTGACATGGCACCTGCAATTCTGACCATATGGGTTCTATCCCTGAGACAGTTTGCAACCCATCTTGTGACATAGGGGTTGATATTTAAGCTGGTGAGCTTATTTATGATGCCCGAGTGGGGTATTGTGTCGAAGGCTTTTGCAAGGTCCAGGTAGGCTCTCGGGACTACCTTCCCTTCATCTATGGCCTTGTTGACTATTTCAAAGAAGTCGACCAGGTTCAAGAGGCAAGATCTGCCCTTAACAAAACCGAATTAGGTAGGATCCAGTGTTTAGAGGTTCCCAATGTCTTTGTTTATGAGTTCTATGATAATACGCTCCATAGCTTTGCAGACCAGGCTAGTCAGGCTTATAGGGCGATAGTTTCCGGGGTCCGTTGTGGCACCACCTTTGTGGAGTGGGACCACTGTTGCTGTACACCATTCCTTGGGTATATATCCTGTAGTAAGGCTGAGATTGAACAGTGACTTTATGTGAGGGTTCAGTTCTTCTTGGAACTCATGTAAGACGCAGCCCGGGACACCGTCCGGTCCCACTGATGCTGTGTTTTTTGCTTTGGAGGGGGCAGCTCTCACCTGTGCATCTGTGATGTCAGGGAGGCTACACTCTCTGTTGGGATAAACATTTGCTCTTTTGGGGGGGAATGGGGGGAGAAGTTTGCACTGAACCTGTCTGCCAGGATGTTGGCAATGTCTGTGGGTTCAGTGTATTTTTTGTCATTTTGCACTAACTCAGAGCATATCTGGGAGTTGCCACCCAAGTTCCTGACATAACTAAAGAAGGCCTTGTGATTATCTTTAGCGCCTTGTGCAATTTTTCTTTTGAAGCTGTCCTTAGATGATTTTATGAGGGATCGTAGTTTCTTGCTAGTACTGATCAGAGATGCCTTCCTTTTTTGGGATTTTGCTCTATCATGTAGTAGCTTCCTCCTTCTGTTGTATAGCTTACTTATGGCTATTTGGGATAGCACGATCCATGCATTCCTGTAGGTGTCCATAGAATGCGTTTGTAAAGGATTCTGCGGTTTGGGCTGTATTTTCCACTGGCCCAGGGGATTTGAAAGATTCCACCTTTTTGAGAAGTGTGAAGTCTGCTTTTGAGAAGTTCTTCACCATGGTTTCCTTCGCTGGGGACGGGATATGGATGTCCAGTGAGATTAATTTATGGTCATATCTTACCGATGAGGGGTATACATTTGGTATGGAACAGAGTCCCTATGTTGGTGATGATCAGGTCCAATATGTTTTCCCCTCTTGTGGGAGTGGTGACCAGTTGTTCCATAGCATTTGAGTTTATAAATTCTAGGAACCATTGGGCGAGGGTGTTGGAGCTTGAATAGTGCTCCCAGTCTATGTTTGGGTAGTTGAAGTCACCCAATTTTATGGTGTTTGGAGAGACCTTCATATTCTCCAGTGTTCTCAGGAAAGCTGAGTGGGGTTCCTGAGTTTGGGAGGGTGGTCTGTAGCAGGCTACAAACTGAAAGGCAGTTTTGCCCACTGTTAGTTGCACATGGATGGTCTCCGATGCTTCGTGCAGTACCACTAACCTGGAGGTGTGGGTATCTTTGATGAATATGGATACTCCCCCTCCTTTTGTGGTTTGGTCCGAGTTTTGGGGCCGAAAAGCATGGTATGAGGTATAACCTGGTAGTGCTGGGGTGCTCTCTGGAGCCTTGAACCAGGTTTCTGTAACTGCACAGATATCGATATTCTCCATACTGAGGAGAGCCTCGAGTGCATGCATCTTGAGGTTTAGACTTCTGGCGTTGAGCAGCATTACCCTTAGTTTCTTTTTCCTTGTGTTGTCTATGGAGGTGCGTTTGTCTTTTGAGCCTTGCCTAAAAAAGGCACTATGGGGTGGCAAAAGCCTTAGCCAATATTCGAAAGCCCAGGGGTGACAGGTGCAAGCCATCCCTAGCGAAGCAACATGGCCTGTCGAGCATGTCATCCCAGGCTGACAGACACTGGATCCCCTTTGAATGACACCAATACTTTAGCCAATTGTTAAAATTGATCATTTTGTCTTTATACTGTGACATCATTCTTGGTGAGGGTAAGATGCTACTCAAGGTCAGGGTCATACCGGCCTGGGCTACATGATCAGAGAGTTCCTCTATGTCTCTCTTCATGTAGTCCAGGGAGGTACGTCTCAAGTCATTCACACCAGCAAGGACAATGACGGAGTCATATTTGTACTTGCTTTGGAGTGACCCGAGTGCTTGTGTTATGTGGCGGATCCTGGCACCCGACAGGCAGCTTACAGTGACCTTCTTGTTCAGCCTGGTGAGTGGAACGTCAGTGTGTCTGACAATAGAGTCACCTATTACAAGTGTATTAGGTGTGTTGTTTAGCCTTAAGGGCTGTTACTGTGTGGCACATTGACTGTGAACTATGTGATACTGTTGTCAAACAGGTGGTCTTGGTTTAAGGGAGCATCCAGTAATTTAGCTTTAAAATGATCTGGCAAGGTTTGCTCTTTAAGCCAAGCATGCCTTCTAAGTACAGACCCAGTGACAGCAGCCCTACAAGGTGCTTCTAAAGAATCAACACCACATTGCAAAGTATGTTTACCAACTTGTTCAGCAGAATGCATTAAATCCTGTAATTCTTTATGTTCCGCACAGTTAGGAATCAACATAATTTTCTGTTTAAGTAGCAGCTCTCAACTGTCCAGATTTTTGCAGAATGTCCAGATTTTTTGCCTCATATTTTTAGTCTGTTTCTCATAAAATTGTGTTTTTCTGGAAAATCTCTGACACATCATTGAGGACTGAAGTCAGAAAATAATAGACATTTAAGCTTCAGACTTCATTTCCTAAGATCAGCAAATTCATACTAATGCAAAACTTGGTGTTGTATCAATTTTATGTGTTTGTAATAGCAATATTTAAAAGGTGTCCGTATGTTAGGCTTTTGTCCCCATATTATTTGTGGCTTTGCCCAGATTTCTTGCTCTAGCTTAGTCTAAGAGGTTGAGAAGTATGGAGTGGTGTAAGAGGGAGATAGGGTGTGTGTGTGTGTGTGTGTGTGTGTGTGTGTGTGTGTGTGTGTGTGTGTGTGTGTGTGTGTGTGTGTGTGTGTGTGTGATACCTCTCAGATGTACAGATTTTCACAGAATGTCCAGATTTTTGCCCTATAGTTTTGGTCTGTTCCTCATAAAAATGGTCTTTTTTTGACAAATCACTGGCGTGATTAAAGTTACTAAAACTAAATACTGACATGCATTTGAGTTTCAGACTTCACAGCCATCAGAAAATGCATTCTAACACAAATCTTGCTATTTAGCAACTTTCTAAGTTTATAAGGGCAATACTGAAAATGTGTCCCTAGTTTTGAGCCTTCGCCCCCCCCCACCCCATTATGACAGGCTTTGTCCAGATTTCTTGTGCTAACAGGTTGAGAGGTATGGTGTGTGTGTGTGTGTGTGTCCATGTCTAAGAGGTAGGCAGCATACCCCTCAAATGTCCAGGTTTTTGCAGAATATCCAGATTTTTGCCCCATTTTTTTGTCTGTTCCTCCTAAAAAGGATTGAAGTTGCCACATAATGACAGTCATTTGAGTTTTAGACTTCATATCCTTAGAAAAAATGCATATCAATACAAACCCTGTTATTCTAGCAATTTTCTAAGTTCATGAGAGCAATATTTTTAATCTGTCCATATTTATTTTAGACTTTGTCCAGATTTTTTGCACTAAGAAGCTGAGGGGTGTGTGTGTGTGTGTGTGTGTGTGTGTGTGTGTGTGTGTGTGTGTGTGTGTGTGTGTGTGTGTGTGTGTGAGAGAGAGCGAGAGAGTGAATTGCCCTACTTAGGAGTTAGCAGGTGGTTAGTAATTTGCTTAGGCTCAAAGCCTGTACCTTAGTTACAGAAAACAACATTTTTCAAGGAACTGAGTTTCAGGTGCATTTTTAAGGAACTCTGAGCTTCCAGTGAAGAAACGTTTACCGCTGCTCATGCTAAGTCTGTTTACAATGTACAACTGTTTTGTTTAGCAAATGGTATCACTATTGTGGTATAGAAATGTTATAGCAGTGTTAGTAGCACAACAGATAGCATACTCACATTCTTATGCAGAAGCCTGTGGGTTCTACTCCTATAGCATGTACACAGATTGCTGATACTGTGTTGTATTTTAAGGGAGGGGGTGCTGCAGTCCTGAGTATGTCCTTAAATGAGACGCTTAGTAACTATGAACCTGTTTTCAAGTTTGCCATCCATTCCCTGGCCTACTGCAATATTACCAGCTTACCATTTTTTTAAAGTGACACAGGCAATTTATTCTTCAAGGGCAGCAGGCACTGAATTTGTAGATGAAACACTGAAATATAAAGTTGTTTGCTAGCAGCAACCTTTTCATCAATTACATATCTCTTTAATGTGGAATTATTCAGATGACTTACTTCTGCAGACATTGTGCATATTGACTGATACTGGTGGATTGTAATGACAAAAGCATGAGTGGCCTTTTATGGTTGAAATGTTCTGAAATGGCCAATTTTGTCATTATTGATTCATATGTTTTGTTTCATTCCTTACTGGAAAAATGTTCCAGACTATAAATTTAAAATACAGTCTAACAAGTGGCGCTGTATTATACAAGGGATACAATTTAATACAATCAGGAAGGTGAAGCAAAGAACTTTTGAATAGTCCTAAAAAAGGGTGCAAGGGGCCTAGGATTTGAAAACAGCCCAAAGGTAAACTTAATCCACCACTGGCTAGATGTATTTTCTTTGAATGTGGGTTTCAATGCTTTTTCAGTGAATGTGAGTTTCAAAGGCAGAGAAGTTTTAATGCCAAGTGTTTTCATTGTGAGACTGTAATGCTTTGTTTGGCAAATGTCTATCAGTGCTTGTGCTATAAAATTGAAATAAAATCAAATATCTGTAATCATTGTAGAAGTAAAGAAGAAAGTAATACACACAGCTTTGAACAGTGTTTATGGCAAATGAGGAGAAATAGCCAAGCAATGGGGCATTAAAATGGCTGACTGGGGGGGGGCTGAGGGGGGAGAGGGAGGTTGGGGGGGTTGATTCAAATGTATGTGCACCGCCACCTTTTAGTTTACAAAAAAAGCACTGATAATACAGAATACATTCTTTGTTTACCATTAATCCAATGGTATGCAGTCGTTTGCACCGCATGCAGTCTATGTATCTCTGACTACCAGGCCATGGCTAATTTGCTACTGTGCATCCTAAGTTCAAGAGACTTTGCAGCTGCTAAGGGATTATATATTTTAATCATATATTGTTTGTGCTGACTTCTATTTGTATTGTACATTTTAGTACTGGTTTTCCTGGTATATCCATAAATTCTTTTGCAAAACTGAATGTAAGTTAAACTGTTTTGTTCACCTCTTTCATGGTTGTGAATTTTTATTGATATTTCAAAAGTGTTTAAATTATATTTTAGATTCTAAGAAATGGATAATTGGTTGAAGAGAGGTACGGTAAAACATACTGGGAACAATTCAGAGTCATCTGAAGATGATGATTTACCTTGTTCCGCAGCAAAAAAATTAAAGACGACACCAGTACTCAAGACATGAAAATATTCAGAAAAGTACTTAAAATATGGATTTACAAGTAGTACTTTTGATCATGCTGATAAACCTTTATTGGTCATTTGTTATGATGTATTACTGAAAGAAGCTATGAAGCCAGCAAAGCCTAAGCAACACCTTCAGTCAAAACAAACAATATGCTGGTTAGTTGATTGATTTTTTTCTAAATTAAATTGAAAGAATTGGAAGCAAATCATAAAGTTATAAGAAAAAATACAACTAGTGGCAATAATGAGCAAGCCATTACTGCAAATGAAGTTTCTCTTCTAATCATGAAGTCAGGAAAACCCCATAAAGTTGCTGAAAATTTAATTCTACCTACCACAAAAATAATGGTTACGCGAATAGTGGAGAATAAAGCTGCCAAAGATTTGCAGTTAATTTCGTTATGACATACTACAATTAGTGACTGAATGACAGAAATGTCTAAATATTTTACATCAACTGATTGGAAGCACAAGAAAGAGTTAGTACTTTTCACTGGGTCTACTTCAAAATATATATACATATATATATATATATACACACACACACACTATATATATATATATATATATATATATATATATATATATATATATGTGTGTGTGTGTGTGTATACATATATATATATATATAAAATAAATATATATATATATATATATATATATATATATATACATATATATAGATATGTGTGTGTGTATGTATGTGTATATATATATATATATATATATATATATATATATATATATATATATATATATATATATGTGTGTGTGTATATATATATATATATATATATATATATATATATAGATATATAGATATAGATATATATAAACATATACCACAAATACATATCAATAGTCAAAAATACACTCTTTAAAAATTAACATACTTTAAATAATTTCAGACAGAAATTTTATCAAGACCTGGGATAAAACCTGCCTTCAGAAATATTTGCCATTTGAATTCTAAAAATTCCAAATAATTATTAATAGACCCTACAAATTTAGCCTGATCGACTACCTCAGCTACAAAAAAAGAAAAACTTCCTAAAATCCCTACATTGTGACACATGCTTAGCTAATGCGTTGGACCTATCCTTTTTAATGGCCAAGAGGTGATCTCTTACCCTATCTGTTAACATTTGAATGGTTTTCCCAATATAAAAATGGTCATAGTTAGAACACACAGCTAAATATACAAGTCCATCGTTTTGGCAGTTAAACCTGCCTTTAGAAAATAATAAAAAAATCCAAATATTTAAAATAATAAATATGCATTGCCATCATAAATCTACACCGTGAACATTTCTGACAGGGGAAAGTACCAAAATTCTTATTTTCACTTTTGTTGTAAGTCATATCTACTGAATTTTCAAGAAACTGCTTTAAATTCCTAGTCTTTTTATAAAGTTAGGTTTAACACCCAACATGTCACTTAAATCTTGATTCTCTATAATAATTTTCCAATTATTATCTATAACTTTCTTAATCTGTGACCTATCTGTACGCATAGGGAGGGGAAAAGAATACTTCAACATTTCTGTTTGATCCAACCCTTTTACTTTGTTCTTATTTGTTAGGGAAAAACCAATCTTAATGGAAGGTGGAAACTTACTATCTCTTGGTGTTCTCACAATCTAAAATAGTAGTTAACTCTTCTAATAGATACCCACATTTTAAAAAAAGTTGTTTTAATATATTAGCCTCATTGTAAAAGTTATTGCCATCACTGGTCATGCTACTTATTCTTATAATTTGCCCTTTAAAAATGTTTAGCTTCATGAATTTTGGGTGGAAACTATCATAAGTAGTTATTTATGAAAGTTTCTTTTCTGTGAATAGTACTAATGAATCTTTTTCCTTCAACATGCATTTGGATTTCAACATCCAAAAAATGTGCCTTAACTCCTATACTACCTTCTGTAAATTTAAGCCAGGGTGCAGTATTATTAATTAGGGGAAAAAATCATATAATTGATCCCTATTACCAGCCCAAATAAAAAAAAACAAATCATCAATATATCCTTTATATAATCATATCTATTTGAAATAAAACAACTTTTTCAAAAATTCTTGTTCCCACCAACACATCACTAAATTAGCAAAAACTGAAGGGACATGCTCTCCCATTGCTACTCCTCTAATTTGCTGGTAAATCCCTTCACCGATCATAAAAAATTATTACTTAAAACTAATTGTATTAATTGGCAAACAACAAAAATATCTTGCCTTACTGAATATCCAAACTTGCTTAGATATAAATCACATAAACTCAAGCCTTTCAGTTTGTTCAATAGATGTATATAATGAGCAAACATTAAAGGTACACAACAATGTCTCATCTCCTTGAAAGCTATACTTTTAAGTTCATCTAAGAACATCCAGGAATCTTTTAAGTATTTGCCTGGACTATTGGATTCAAAATTTCATTTAAATACATGGAAATCTTAGCTATTTTACTGAAAGGGGCTGACAAAGAATTCTTGTGTATTTTAGGAATTCCAAATAAAATTCCTAACTGAGGCTGCTCAACCATTAAAAACTCAAATAAATATATTGTGATGTACTGCCGATGTAACAAATCAAGTAATACTAAATCCATATTCTGATACCTCTTCCCAACAAAATCTGTAGAAACTTTGTTAGCCTTGGATGAATCAGCTAGTATTAAAGTGATTGCCTCATTATAACCATAATTTTCCATAATTACTATCCCCTGTCCTTTATCAGCCTTCATATACCTAAGATGAGAATGATTTTTCAATTCTCTCAATGCATTAGCTTGTGTCTGAGTAAGGTTGTAAAATCTCATTATTAAAATTATTGTTCTTGTTCTGATATTTATACTTACAAACACGCCTCCTTTCTTTTTCCAACCCTCTAAACAAGTCATAAAGTTCACTTTCACAAACTGAAGAAAACATGTTAAGTGCATTAGTCAAGGGGGGATAACAATACTTTTTTTTTCTAAAAACATTCATCCATTTGTCAGGAATACCATGAAAAATATATTTTAACTCAATTTCCTAACAAATGGTTTGAAGTCTAAAATGGTATTAGTAACATTAACTTTAAAAGCTGGCAGAAAAGTGAAACTTTTCTTTAAACATCTAACTACATCTGAAAAACCTTTACGACTTAGATTAAATACAACTGGTTCTGCTATTAATGACCCTTGTTCTTCCCTTCTTTTTTGTTACTACTGGAAACCCTTCCTGATTGGGTGGGGGGACTCCTTAGCCCTGTGATTTGTGAGGAAAAAGGGGAGGCTTCTTTACTACAATTGCTAGACTCACTACATAAAATATTTGTAAAAGTAGAGCCACTAGCAGTATCAGAAACTCCCATACCACTTCCTTCAAGGGAAAGAGTCCAACCTATTAAGATGGTTTCCCCCAATAGTATGGTCTTTAACATTATTACTATTGTTAGAACCATTTACAAAGGTTTTCTCTTATTAATTACAAAGGCTTGCCCCTGTTGGTAAGTTGAAATATCCCAATAATTTTTTTTTCTTAAGCACAATACTTTCAACATGTCTTTGAACTTTATTATCTAAATTACAAAACAGATGTTGAAACAAATGCAGAGGAGGATGCCCATTAATTATAACATGAAGTTTCTTAATATCCTCAAGTACTTTGATTTTTTTCATTATTCCAATTAATAAGCAATTTCAGTACTTCCATATCAATCTTATTATATAGGCCCCTTATTTTAACAAACAAATCATCATTGTATTTAATGCTATTTGGGGACGCATACACCCTTAAACCTAAGGGCACAATACCCAATTCAAAGCATCTGCTCAAATAATGATTTTCGAGTATTAAAGGTTTAAATTTCAGCATCTTTTTCTCCAAAGCAAAAAAAAAAAGACATTTTGAAGTCAGGTATGTCTCTATTATCAGCAGACAGGTAACTAAGTGAGTGAAGTGGCACTGTTCACTTTTAAAAATGGGTTATTGTTATCAGCTTCCAAAAAATCCATGAATGGTCGACACCAAATACTTCATCTCAGACAACAGTCCTATCATCCAAAGATGACCCATCAGACCTTTTTCCATCTGCCTGGAGGGCTCCCAAACTCCCTTTTACTTGTAACAGGATGTTATGTGCCTTACTGATGACGTCCTTCAAATTATGCATTAGCATGGAAAGATCATCTGGTTTAGGGTAAACACTTAAGTCTGAGAAACTTAAACCCTTGGTTGCCATAGTAATCTGCCAAAATACCGGGGACTTTAAACTGCAGTTCTAAAACCAATGAATATGGCTTGTAGAAGACTCCGGCTAGAACACAATGTTCTGCTTGGCTTCCAAAAACAACACACAGCTCCAGGTCCAAATGTACAAAACCACCTCACAAACATGAACAAACTGCAAAGCAGCACACTCAGAAATCACTAAAACAATAAAAAGATACTGGACCAAAGCAAAAAATAGATTAAGCTCTTTCATTCTATTTAATTAAGAACTTCCTAAGAACAGGTAACAACATACATTCACGCCTTTTTATATACTCCCACTATGACAATTTCTGGTTTGAAACACCATTCACAGTGTTAATTAAAATAAAAAATGTCATAACCACTTCAGAACATAAAACACTTCTTTTTTATAGACTATATATGTATGTGTATATATATATATATATATATATATATATATATATATATATATATATATATAAAAAAAACGGTAGTGCAGCGGTAGCATTGTTGCCTCACAGCAAGGGGTTCTCCCGTTCGATTCTCGGCTGGAGTGCAGGGAGTGCCTTTTCTGTGTGGAGTCTGCATGTCCTCCCCGCGGTTGGGTGGACATTCGAAAGACATGCGTAAATGGGCGTGCCTTCTTTGAAGATTGAACGTTGAGCTGGCACCTCGGCGTTCGTGAAAATCTACTGCCAATCATTAGCGGACCGGAGTTCCGCTGTGGCAACCCCTAACCGGGAAAAGCCGAAAGACAACAATAACATATATATATATATATATATATATATATATATATATATATATATATATATATATATATATATATATACATATAACACAAACAGAGATCAATAGTCAAAAATACACGAATATACTTTAAATAAATACGGACAGAAATGATTAAGACTTGGGAGGATAAAATCTGCCCTCAGAAATATTTGCCAGAACTACTGTAGACATTTTGAAAATAAAATACAAGTTATAATTAAAAAATAGAATTATGAAAAAATTAATTGAAAAGGAATGTCTTCAATTCATTTTCAACTTCATCTGACTTTGTACAAAGTGATGAAGAAAAAGTAGACCCAAAAGAGGTGATTATCAACACTTGAGAAGTTTGTGAGAAACTTTTAGACTTTATTTTCCTCCACCATAATGCAATAAAAACTGGATCAGAGATCCATTCAGTTACGAAAAAAATAGATGAAATTAATAATTTGACAATCCCAGAACAAGATGATTTGGCAGAGCTGCTGTATGACGGTCCTTTAAAAACTGTTTTTAAACAAAACAGTCTAACTTTTGGTTGTCAGTAAGAAACATTTATCCAAGATTAGCAGACAAAGCTTTCCAGAAATTATTTCCATTTTGTTCTACATATCTGTGTGAGTGAGCCTTTTCCATATTACTTTAACCTAAAACATAAACAGCGAAATAGACTGAATGCTGAGCGTGATTTAAGAATAAACCTGTCAAATATTGAACTTGATATTTTGGACATAGTGGAAAAAAAACATCATCATCCATTGCACAGTTATTGAAAACTCAAGGCTATAACAGCTAGGCAGTCTTTCAAAGCCTTGGGCTCCTTCAACATGTGCCCAAGCAGCTGACTGCATGAGCTTCTGAGTGGAGAAAATCAGGAGCATAGAAGTGAAAAGTCTCAGGACTTTCTTGCCAACCCAAGAAAAAAATGAGCCTACAGCTCTGATAAGACAGGTAAAGGCAGAAAAATGTACATAACCTTACCCTGACATAAACACGAACTTCCCAGTGATTGTCAGCAAACTACAAGTGATAAGACCTGGAATTATACCTGTCAGACTGATGGATTTAAAAAGAAGTTATGTACTCACCATAATGTTCAAGTTGGTAGTCCATCTCACCCTTCATTTTTACATATGGGTTCAGAGCTGATCCTCTGCTCCGACTCAGCCGATTTACAAGCTCGAAGACTTCTGGATGTCTCATGGCTAAGCAGGTATCCCATAGTGCACCAGTACAAACCCCAGATCTTGTTTGCTGCTCACTAGAAGAAATGACCATAACAGACAAACCAATACTAAAGGGTCTCCAACCAAAGATAACCAAATTATTATTATTATTATTAATATCTCCAAATCTTCCAGGATGGGTGCAGGAGGGCGGATTGGTAAAAATGAAGGTTGAGATGGACTATCAACATGGAATGTTATGGTGAGTACATAACTTCTTTATATTGTGTAGTCCAATCTCACCTTCATTTTTACATATGGGACAGCATCCCTAGCGCCTTATTCTTGGGTGGCTCACTGGAAAATACTCCTAAGCACCGTGGAGCCAAAGGATGCTCTACCCCTGGAAGCTAAATCCAATTCGTAATGTGCAATAAAAGTGTGAGGGGTAGCCCACATAGCTGCTGCACAAATATTATCAAGTGGGATCCTGGCTTGAAAGGCTGCAGAGGTAGGCAGCAACCTGGCAGAATGAGCCTTGATCCTGCAGGGTAAAGGCCTGCCCTCCGAACTGTAGATAAAGGCTATGCAACTGGTAATCCAGTTAGATAGTGTCACTTTAGAAACTGGTAAGCCCAATCTGGAGTTAGAAAAGGAAATGAATAGTTGATCTGATTTCCTAAATTCCTTGGTCCACTGTAAATAAAAACGTAGTTGTCTATGAATGTCCAGCTGATGAAAACGGTATTCAGCTGCATTACACTGATTAGGGAAGAAAACTGGGAGTTCTATGGATTGATTTAAGGTAGCAAGGGAACAAACTTTGGGGACAAAGGAGGGATTAGTATGCAGTGACACCCTGTCTTTGTGAAATATCAAATAAGGTGGCTTAACAGACAAGGCCTGTAGCTCCGATACCCGTCTAGCTGACGTAATAGCTACCAAAAACAAAGTCGTCCAAGACAAAAATTTCAATGAAGATGAGTGGGAAGGTTCAAACGGGGGAGAAGTCAGTTTGGACAACACAAAATTTAAATCCCAAGAAGCCACAGGTTCTTGCAGCGGTGATCTCAGTAGAGTAGCTCCTTTCAAAAAGGTCTTGCATAGCTTATGAGACATTAAGTTGGTGTCCGGAAACCCTAAGAGAAAATGAGAAATTGCCGCCAATTGGACTCTGGCCGTGGCAGATCCTTGCTGGAAAAGCTCGGAGAGAAATTCCAAAATCACAGAGATAGAAGCAGTGTAGGGATCTACATTCATTTTCTGTGCCCAAATAGAAAATCTTTTCCATTTACTGCCATATAGCCTCCTAGTCGAAGGTTTATGGGAGGGCATAAGAATATGTGATACTGAGGATGGTGCATCATGAAGCCTGACTAGGGATGGAACTGGAGCAGCCATGCTGTCAATTTGAGGGTGTGGATTGAGGGATGTAACAAACCTGACAGGTGAGTCAACAGATCTGGAGCTGGATCCAGTATCCAAGGATTGTCCAGGAGAAGAGGCTCGAGAAAAGGGAATCAGACCTGACGAGGCCAGTAAGGAGCAATGAGGATCAACTTGCTTCCCAGCTGACTGGCTTTCTGAATCACATTGGAAATGAGAGGAAAGGCATACAGAAGTCCCATGGGCCAGTCATGAGCCAGAGCGTCTCTGGGTGTCTTCCCCGGAGGGGGAATGTGGGAAAAATAGCTGCTGCATTTGGCATTGACTGGACTGGCAAAACGGTGGCAGCAAGGCTGTCCCCATTTTCAGAAAATCTGTTCCGCTGTTTCCCGTTTCAAGGACCACTCATGAGGCAGTAGAATCGCCCGGCTGAGCTTGTCAGCTATCACTTACATTGGTCATCCCTGGAATGTGCGTTGCAACCAGAATGTGCTGGGAAGAAATCACCCATTCCCAAACTCGCATGGCCTCTCGACAGAGTGGGTAAGATCTGGTACCGCCCTGTTTGTTGATATACCAAACTACCAACATGCTGTCTGACTGTATCACAATAGTCCCTAGAGGAAGAAGGTCTTGAAGTGCTTGCAATGTCAGAAGCACCACCCTCATCTCCAGAACATTGATATGTAGGTGACCTCGTGTTCTTGTTATGTGCCTTGGACAGTCCTGCCAAGATAATGCCCCCCCCCACCTGATCTGGGAGGTATCCATGGTCACACTGGCAATGGGTTGGGCAGGAACAAAGGGGGCGCCAGTGATCATCTGGTTGGGAGCTATCCACCAAAGAAGGTCCTTCTTGCATGATTCCGTCAGCAGGATAGGATGACTCAGAGGGAGATATTGGAAGGACCATTGGGAAGACAGAAGCCACTGCAGAATTCTCATGTGCAACCTGGTTAATGGTACTAATAGAATGGTGGAAGCTATAGTCCTGAGGAGCTGAAGAACCCACTTGGCTGTGACCTTCCGCAATGGGAGAAAACGCTGAATTTGAGAGATTAAGTTTTGTGCCCTTTTGGCAGGGAAATGAACTGTCATGTTCACTGTGTCTACCTCTGTGCCTATAAAAATCACAGATTGAGAGGGCAATAATGCAGATTTTTCTCAATTTATGGAGATCCATAACTGAGCACAAAGTTGAATAGTGGCGTCCCTGTTTTGGAGGAGTAGATGCCCGGTGAGGGGCGGTCAGGAGCCAGTTGTCCAAATACAGAAACACCTGGAATCCCCGACGTCTCAGGTGAGCTGTCACTACTGCCATGCATTTGGTGAACACCCTGGGGGCTGTGGTGAGACCAAAGGGCAAAGCACGAAACTGATAGTGACTGGCTCCTGGATGCCTTGGCCATTTTTATTGGTAGTAGGTGTCTTGGAGATCTAGAGAGCACATCCAATAGTCTTTCCCTAACAGGAGTATCGATTTCAGTGTTACCATCCGAAACTTGTCCTTCTTCACAGATTTGTTTAATCTGCTGAGGTCCAATGTTGGCCTCCAATCTCCAGTTCATTTTGGTACAAAAAGGAACCTGGAGTAAGTTTTGAATCATATCTGGTCTGCTGGGATGGACTGGATGACTCTTTTTAAGAGCAACTTGTTGATCTCCACAGTTGCCTGATCTCTGTGACTGAGTGGTACATCTGAGATCTTCTTTGGAACAAACGGTGGAAGGGAAAAGGGCATCATATAGCCTCTGGTAACAACTGTTTGTACCCACTTGTCTTGAGTGATATTTAGCCAGGCTTCTGGATACAAAGAAATGTGACCCCCGACCGGCCCCAGAGAAACGCAGTTGGGCCCCACATCAGGAGCACTGATAAGGCCGCCTCCGAAAAGAATCATGGCCATGCTGGTATTGCGGACTGCCCCTGCCTCTAGGGTGATGTCTCACATTTCCTCCTCTTCCTCTGCCTCTGAAGGAGGGTTCACCCTGTGTGTCCGGAAAGTCCCTCTGGGACTTTATGAACCACATTTTACCTCCCCTTTGACCTCTGGGGTATGGTCGAGAGGGAACAGTAAAATGTACTCCCACGGCAGAAAGTGTCTTTCCTTCTTGGTCACACCGAGTGAGTGTATCCTTCACCTTAGAACCAAACAATGAGGAACCATCAAATAGGGCATTGGTGAAAGTAGACTTGAATGGTTCCACAAAATTACACAAGTGCAACCAGGAGTGAAGCCTCAGGGCAACTCCTGAACCCGATGCTCTACTCGCTCCATCAGGAGCATAGGAGGTAAGCTGCATGGAGGAGTTCACTATAGAATTTAAGGTGGACAACTGAGAAAAAATCTTGTCAGAGACTCCCTCAGTACATGCACCTTGTATAGAATCTTCTAACTCCTTGAGGAAATCCCTCTGCAATCTCGTGAAGTGAGTGAGATAGTTCAACGATCGAAGGGTAAATGCTGCTGAACAAAAAATACGCTTCCCAAGTCTGTCCATCTGTCGAGAATCCTTGTTTGGCAGGTGAAGAGAGGAAGAAGTCTCCACCAGCTCCTTCTTTTTGGCCGCCGCCACCACCATGGCATCTACTAGACAAAAACTCTTTACCGGGAGGGGCAGACAGAAACTTATTAGGTCTCCTGGGGACTGGCTCCATGGCATCAGGAGTATCCCACACCTTTTGACTAATTAGATCCATCAGTTCATCAAAAGGTGGAGACACCCAAGAGGCAGAAGGTTGAGATCCGAAAGCCTTCAGGTACACAGACTCCTCATCAGAAGGGTTGACAGTGGGCAAGTCGCACCTCTGCTTAAGGATCTCCAGGATGTCCACAAAGGAGACATCATCAGACGACGACTTGGGAGACCCTTCTGACTCCTCGAGGTCAGTGTCCGATGTGAAAGACTCATTCTGGGAGTCAACATGCTTCCTCTTACATATCCTCTTCCAGGGAGTCTCCTTGAAAGGACATTCTGGGGAGGCCTCGGAAGAGTGAGGGCCACCAGCCGATGGCTCCTGAGGCTGAGGGTCTCTGCTGTCTCCAGAGAGAGTAGGGGCTGAGACTGAAGTGGGTGCTCTCAGGGGGAGAGTGCTGGTACCACTGGTAGGAGCTGGAGACTGAGACAGCACTCTCCCCATCATCTCAAACGCCAACCTCTCTGGCTCCAAAGACCTCTTCCTCTCCAAAGAGACAAAGGTTGACGTCAGAGCCAGAGCCATTGGCACCGAGCGCACCCTGGCCGACGCACTGAGAGGAAGGCTGGGAACCAAAGATCGATTCCAATCCTCCCCATCGGCGCCGACAGGAGAGCTTCGGCCCCTGGACACGATGGACAGCACAGAGCATGTCAGTGCTGAACCCAGCTCCAAAGCAGCGACAAAGGGAGCTGGAACAGATAGTTCCTCCGGTGGCACCAAGCACTCCGGCTCTGAAAGGCCAACATGGCTCAGAGGAAGAATAGCAGACAAGTGCAAAGTTGGATCGAGTGGCTCCGGAGCAGACTGGGTCAGAGCCAACAATAATTTTGGCAAAGCAGACGACTTCAAGAGTCTCAACACTACCCTCTCCACATCTTCTTCTGAAAGGCTCCTGGAAGACATAGTAGGGGATCTTGACCTGGGGGCACTAGAGACTACAGTAACACGGAAACAGGTAGGGAATCGACAGACTGGCTCTGAGTAGCAGATTCAACTGCTGATTCAATCGGTTCAGAGGTCGGCTCCAAAACACTTGGAAATGACTCTGAAACCATAATGGTGCTCTCCTTCGGCTGTGGAGTCGAGGAGGCAGATTTTGACTGTTTAGGAGGTGGCTCCGAGACACCAGCCAGTGCCGGAGAAGGCCTTTTTGAAGATTTAGATTTGCCAGACTTGGAGGAAGCCGAAGAACTGGATAGAAATTCCTCAAAGGATGGTTTTAGTAGACCCTTGAGTATAAGCTTGCTCTTTCTCTCCTGTAACACCCTAGGAGAGAAAGCATGGCAGAACAAGCACGATTCCTGCAAGTGGATGGCCCCTAAACAGTAGACACAGCTACTGTGGCCATCCGTTAAAGACATCTTTTGGGAGCATTTCATGCACTTCTTAAAACCCGAAAGTTTGTGCTCCTTACTCTCTTTAGACATTACACACACACGCAACACCCAAGAAAGGAAGAAGAAGAAAGGGAGAGGACTGGGTCCTCTAACTAAAACAGGCCAAGCCCTACAGAAGGAAGTACCACAAGGTCCTCTAACTTAACGGGCCTAGCCCAGTGGAACAGAAAGCTAGGTCTTCTAATTTAAACAGACCAGAAAAGGGAAAAACTCACGCACACAGAAGCTGTAATGACTCTATTTAGTAAAAATTTAATAATAATAACTAGCGTACTAGGGAAGGAAACTCCAACCCTAAGTAATTAACAAGCGGATCTCTGCCAAAAATACAATCACTGAAGAAACTAAGCTGACTGTCAAATGGAAACCCAATAATGGTCAGAAATGACAACAGGAGCCCCTGTTTACTACCAGCGGAAAACCGCCAAAAACCAACACTCTCCCTGATATAGAAAAAACAAGGCGCAACAGCGCCTACAAGGAACTCTAAACTGGCACATGGGATACCAGACTAAAAACAAGTTAAAACTAAGATCGCACCAAAAGGGCAAACAACACAACTGCCTAGGATAATAGCAACCCTAACAACACAATATTAACTCTAATACTATATAAGTAAATAGAAAGAATTTGACACTTAGCCAGAGCCAAGAGAAGCACAACCGAACTTGTCGACATGGCAAATGAGATCTGGGGTTTGTACTGGTGCACTATGGGATACCTGCTTAGCCACAAGCCAACCAGAAGTCTTCGAGCTTGTAAATCAGCCGAGTCAGAGCCGAGGATCGGCTCTGAACCCATATGTAAAAATGAAGGTGAGATTGGACTACACAACATCTGATATGTTATGCCAGTTTTCCAGCCATGACCGAGACATTACATAAAATATATTTGGTAATAAAACTTATTGTTCAAGGAATGGTGTCCCAAATCCAGACGGCTTCTGTACCAACCAGTTTTGTTTAATCAAAAAAAAAATATTCATCACTCAGGGAATTAAAAAATATGTTAACATAGTGAGATTAAAGCTTTTTTGGATTACTCTCTTCCCTGAATGGTGGCATTTTTTTTTTGGAATTTGTTGGAATATATATCACTGGGCTAGATTTAGTTTTATTCACTCTGGTTTAATACTTATGTAAAGCGTGTTTCGCATACCTGTAGTTTTTAGAAAAGGCTGCAACTTGTTCTGTGTGGAAGACTTGCAGATAAAAGTAATGCAGTGGGAATCCTTTGAGTCGCTTAATTATTGGCACAATGCTGGATACCAGAAACTGTTTTCTTATTTCAGATTTGTGTTTCAATGAGTATTAAATATCACAGCCAACTTGTTAAAGTCATTTTCTATTTGTTCCTATTTCTTCAGCTTGAACAAGGCTCTTGGCAAAGCAGGTTTCAATCCCCTTAACTGTATGCCAATTCACCCAGCTCCTTACTCATACTATTGATTTGGCTGCATGCTACATTATTTATTATTGCAGGTTCTTTCATTTCCAAAAATTGCAGAGAGGAGCAGTGGCATACTGGACCTAAATATAACTGACAAATCTTGTTAACTGTGCAAGTAACACTGTATAGATTTATAATTAATAGTTTGCTTCAAATGAGGGAATTGTTTTTGGTTGGTTATTTAGGTTTTTAATTCATAACTAAGCTTCAACATGTGATTTTAAGATTAGGTTCAGAGGAGTTATGCTAGCAATTTGATGTTTCTTACTTCTATTGTCCTGTTGAAGTTTACTTTCATAATAGCCAGAGCTGTTGGTACAGCTTTCACTACAGCCCGGGTGATTGGAGTTCAGTTACTGGCCCTGGTGCCTGATCATGTGTTTTCAACATAACTTAGCAATATTCACAGAAATATTTAAGAAAACCTACTACATTTAATAATATTTGAAGTGCCTTAATGCACTACTCATTCTAGAAATTAACTCAAGTGCATGTTTAGCTCATCTGACAGTTTTAGAAGCTGGTGTCTGTTTCATTTGTAATTCTTTAAAAATAAATCTAATTTTTAAAATTCAAATTTTGCTTTATTTATATTAACTATTAATTGATATCAGTCTAAAAACCCATTCCAAAATAGAAGGGTCTGCAAAATATTGCCTTTACAAAAGGGGTCCTCCAGCTTGCACTGTACTAAACTATGCTTTGTTAAATTAGTCTTTGGTGGCTTATTTTTTTCCACCATTCCATACTGTGTACAATTAAGGAGTGTAAAAGGCTCTGCAGCTGCAAATAAAGAGGATGGTCTGGAACTACCTTAAACAGGATAGTTCTGGAATTACTACACAGTAAAGATACAAATGTCAATCAGTTTCTGTCTGCCATTCTGTTAGGTACAATTTCTTTACTCTATGATTTCCTCCAGTTCCCAATAGTACCAAGACAATTTCATGTTCTTAGTAACATAATATACACCACTCCTTTCTATTTCTCATGTTTTCCTTGATGTGTGACTACCTATATTTATTTTTTGTTATCCGAGTTAAAATTTTGTAATGACAAAAATGTGAAATACTTACTAGACTTAGCTTAGGTTTCTTTGTGAATGCCACAGAGAGAGATCCTGAAACAATGAACTGTAAGAAAAAACACAAAATGCACTGTTAAAAAGGTACTTGCTAATGCATACTCAGTACCTGCATATGCCATTCATGTGCATGTTCATACACAAGTACTTGCACACTCAATTACAAACGAGAACTATACAAAGACAACACCCAGACAATAAAATCCAAAATTCCACATATACATAGAGAAACTACATTCAGCTATTTTTACTGAAGACTGCAATATTGCATAATATCAGGACAGCTAAGAGTATAAAATGGTACACAACTATGTGCAGTGCAGAATATGGGGTACAAATACCTCAAAATACTAATGAATTATCCACAGGAAACTGAATGGTATGTGGTACATTTTCCTTCTTGAGCATTTATTTGGAGTAAAGATTGCATGGTTGTTAGCCATACCCACTGTTTCTGTCTTGCTGGTTCACCATCCAGACACCACATGGTGTAAGAAGCAAAAACCTCTGAAATGAAGGTATCTACTTCCTTTCAAGAGCTCAGATATTCAAAGTATAGAAATATAATTCTCAAAAAATGCTACATCTGTAACTATCAGGAATGTAGTCAGTTGAATGCAATATAACAGAAAAAATGGAAGTTTTGTATTAAAAAATTTGCTTTATTCTCAACTGAAAATGGATTAGTTGAGAGTTCCAAAAAGATACACTGAGCTACATTTCTGTGTGTCACTGAGGATGACACCTCAAAAGTGTTTAACTGTTTTAGTTTTTCTAAATAGCTGAAAACATGAAAGATAAAACATCAAGAAAAAGATGGAAGTTCAAAAATGAATGTGACCCAAGGAAGTCATCTGTTTTTTTTGTTTTTTTTTGTATCCCCCACCCCCACCCCCCACCCCCGGCCATTTCTATTTTACAGCAAAGATCCTGCAGGGACTATAAATGTTTATATTATGGAACTGAAGAACAGTGCCGAACAACGTGAATTCAATTAGTTGTGTAGTTCATTAACAACAGGCAGAATAGTCTGTTATATAAAACACTATGAAACAAAGAGGTACGTTGTTAACCAAACCTGGTGGATATATGCGTAACAAGTAAAATTACTGACACACAGTTAAAGCAATTAAATAAGGAAAAGATGTGCATGTGATAAAATGTGGGTGTCCCTCAGTTTGGGTTATGGTTAAGGTATTTACCTTACAAACACAAGGTGCAGGGTTTGATTCCCACACAGAGTAACTGTCTAGGATGAAAATGTCCCACTAGGACAGTTAGCCTTGTTTAATCTATGAACCTATGAACCTATTATATGCAAATACTAATGAAGTGAACAGAACTGATACAGTGAAATTTGTAAATGTCAATGAAGTATAAGAATGCAAGTCAGACTGTGGGAAAGACATTTTGAGAATCATAAATTAAGACACTGAATTTAAAGTTGACACAATTGCAAAAAATATCTTCTTTGAAGACATGGTTATAAATGTACTGAACAGACAGCTCTGTGCACTCTGTTAACATATTCTGGCCTTCAAATGGAAAAAATAAGTTGAAAGTTGCTTACATTTGAATGTAAAAAGAAATAAAATGCATATGTAATGACATCAGTGTCAAGTATGCACTATCTGAGCCTCCAATGAAACTGTTCAACCCCAGCCTGTCCCCAGGGTTTGTATCCTTTGGAGATGCCCCCAACCTGACACAGCTCTGAAACTGTTTTGGAATTCTAAATATAAGATTTGCAGTTTTGTATTGTTTTTATTAATTTTCTCTAATTTACTGCAATTTGTTTTAGCTTAAATTTGTTTTGTTTTATTACCAATAGTTAGACCACTTTAACAGCAAAATACTGTGCAACTATTTATTGAAATTACTAATACAGGCTTAAAGACCTTAGCTAAACAGATACAGACTGCTAATTTAAAAGAGATTAAAAAATGAGGAATATTTACTTATCTTTGTTGTTGAATGCATTCAACAATACATATGACTACATACAGTAGCTATAGAAGAAGTAAATAAAATGCAGAATCAAATACATTTTGCAAAATCAGGACAGCTGGAGAGGTATGAACACTGCAATGGTATACAAGAATCCTACAGCTGCTCTAAAAGCAAAACACATTACCTTTACTCAGTACTCTGCTAAGATCAGTTCCTGTCTCTATTAAATGTACACAAATTCCCCTGCTGGCAATGTCTTCCTCCTCTGTAGTTAATGAATTACATCAATAATCCAAAGAGGGGTGGCAAACTGATGTAAATTCACTTATACTTTTTTTAAATACAGTCAAGTGCTAGAACGTACTATAAAGCTGACATACACCTGTTCCAAACCACACAGTTTCCATGAAGTGCAGTAAAATGACCCAACTTCACATCAACATGGTTGTCCCCTTGACTATGTAAATTTGGGGAGTACGATGAAGGGAAGAATACTAATATACTATTCTCTGCAGCACTAGAAATTGGTTTAAAAATCCAAAGAACAATATGTAAGTAATATTATGTCTGGAGGACAACTTAAAGACTCGCTCATCTAGCCATTTACTCCACTGATGCAGGTATCGTTACTTTGCACATTATGGACTGGTAAAACCCCTGCCTTGACAGTGTTGCGGCAGTCAAAGTTTTCTTGGGTCTGGGCTACTACCACTGAGAGTGTATTCCAAACTTCCTTACAACTGCATATCTCCAAATTACCTAACCAATGGTAGGGCCACTGAAAATGTTAAATTAGGCCTTTCAGTGACTAAGGAATGTGCTCTAGTCTGAACTACTCCAAGGCCTCAGACTTCAGAACTAGTTCATTGTATTTAACAACATTTAGATGAGGGCACTGGTGCACCTGTATCCCAGACAGTCAAAAGGAAAGAACAGGATATGCTATATTAGCAAAAAGCTCAGTAATGATGAGTAAAGGTCCTCCGCTATTAACAGAGACATCACTGCCTTACAATAAGAGTGGGCACTTGGCACCCTTAACTATGATCTCTTAGAAGAGCTTACAATAGTCACTGACCAATCCTCTTTGCAGTACTTATGCTGGCAAATGATTGCAGCCTCAACCTTATGAGATGAGCACTGACATTTAACCTTACTGTTTTCACCTATATCACTATCCAAGTTGCTTCAGTTCCAAAGCTGACGGGTTGCCTTGAACCAACAACCCTTCACTGGATGCAGAAAGTGATGGTTCCACACTGGTGGAGCCCGGAGGTGTAGTGTACGTGGTAATGGCTGCATGTACAAGGGATGGTATAGTTGCTTATAACAGACAGTGTATTATACAAGGAAAGTACAAACCTTTCATTCCAACTCCAAGATCACACAATCCACAAGTAAAGTGCATATTCCCCAAGCCTTGGAATTAACACTCTCACACAACTGTCATCCATCTGTTTTTGTCAACCAGTGTATTGACAAAACAGATTTTAATCTTGGCCACCCTCAGCTAAAATGAGTGCATGTATATGTACACACACACACACATATATATATATATAGATATACATACTGTGGGCAAAGTCTCTGCTCTGAACAGTACTCTGAGATGAGTTGCTTTTAAATACAAGCCATCTATAAAAATAATGGACATTATTTGCTTCTCATATTTATTCAGGTTGCTTCTCATTGAAACTCTACTGAATTCTCACTTTACAGACTTCAAACTCTGCTGAATTCTTACCTTAACTTCCTTCTTAATGAAGAGTTTAATCACATTTATTATTGCAGTGTCTGACTTGACTGGCTGCTTTCATGCACCTAAATTTGGTTTTCCAAAGTCACAATAACAGAAGTATGATACGAAACAAAAGTTTACATGAACTTCAGAACGAACTGGCTCCCCACCTAAGCACCATGTTCAATCATAGCCTCACATCAGGCTTTGTACCCAATGAATTACGCATAGCAACAGTTATCCCACTCCACAAAGGGGGAGCCACCACTGATCCTGGGAACTATCACCCTATTAGCCTGACTAGCCTTGTCTGCAAGGCCATGGAAAGTATTATCATGGAATTGATAAACAAAGACATTGGTAACCTCCAAACATGGGACCCCACCCAGTTCAGATTTGTGAAAGGCAGATCTTGCCTCCTGAACCTGGTCGACTACTTTGAGGCAGTCACCAAAGCTGTAGACGAGGGTAAGGTGGTTCACACAGCCTATCTTGACCTCACCAAGGCTTTCGACACCATCCCCCATTCTGGAATTATAGCTAAACTCACTAAACTAGGTATAAATCCCTATGTCACAAGCTGGGTTGCTAACTGGCTCACTGACAGAACCCACACTGTAAAAGATGCAGACTCCAAATCTGACTTCAAACCAGTGAAAAGTGGAGTACCACAGGGTTCAGTCCTGGTACCTCTCCTGTTTGGTATTTACTTCTCTGAAGTACAGGCCAACAGAGAAGGCCTCTGGCTAACTAAGTTCGCAGATGACTGCAAACTAGGAGCTAGAGTCAAGTCCCCAAACGATGTGGACAGCCTCCAGAAGGGCTTCACTGAGACAGATGCCTGGTGTCAGACTCATGGCCTCAAGCTCAATGCCAAAAAGTGCATTGTTATCCCCTTTGGTAAAAACTCTGTACCCACGAACTACCACATAGGCAGCAGTCTTTTTAACATCAAAAGTATGATAAGAGACCTTGGAACACAGGTGTACAGTAGTCTCTCCTTTGATAATCACACTACCACAGTAGTCAGGAAATCCTTCTACATAGCACACCTCATCACAAAAGGGTTCTCATCAAGGAAAAAAAAGAGGTCATTGTTCCCCTCTACTCGACACTCATTAGACCCATTATAGAGTACAACACCCCATTTGGAATTTACCTCACAAGACATCTGTAGCAGCTGGAAAGGCCACAGAAGTACCTCACAAAGAGAATTACTGACCTCAAACAGATGGCCTGCACTGATCATCTCAAAAAACTCCAGCTTTACTCTAACATATCGCCTACTCTGAGGTGATCTCTGCCTAACATATAAAGCTATGTCAAACCCAGAGCTGTTGGATATGCTACACCTAAAGAAATCCCAATCCCTCCGAGCTACACGCTCTAGGGACCTAAACCTTGTCACCACAATAAACAGGACTTGCTGGAGGGATAGATTCCTGCCCCAGAGACTTGCCATACTCTGGAACAAGCTACCCATCTATGTCAAGCAAAGTTCCTCATTAACACTCTTCAAGAAAAATCTTGATGAGTGGATGGGAAATAGGAAATACACCCCGGGGATCACTTCTGTGGCTCTGCTCGACAGGGGCACAGGAAATTAACTTTCTTGGGTTGGCGTAAGCCAGGGAACTTTGCTGTCTAGGCTTACATAGGCCCTTGGGCTGATAGCCCCACTTCAGCAAAAGTGCACTTTCGTGAATACAGGTTCACCAAACTGGATATAAACAAACAAACAAAAAAAACTCTACAAACATGTTTTTGCAAGGGGGCAAGCCCCACCCCCACACATCCTCACTACTTACATATATGCTTGCAAAACTGTGCTTCACGGAAGTGCACATTCGCTGAAGTGGGGTCGTACTTGTTATTTGGAAAAACGTGGCTTTCAATTAACAGAAGCAGACCCATATATATTTATATATACATACATAAACATATATATATATATATATATAAAACTATATATATATATATATATATATATATATATATATATATATATATACACACACACACACACACACACATATATATATATATATATATATATATATATACACACATATATATATATATATATATATATATATATATATATATATATATATATATATATATATATATATATATATATATATACATACATATATATATATATATATATATATATATATATATATATATATATATATATATATATATATATATATATATATATATATATATATATATATATATAGAGAGAGAGATACACACACACATATATACACACACATATATATATACACACACATATATATATATATATATATACACACACACACACACGCACACATGCATGCACACACATGCACACACACGCACACACATGTGCACACACGCACGCACACACACATTTTACTTATTTATCAGCTTTGTAATAGGATAGATGAGCTGTTCTGAGGATCCTTTTCAGTCGCAACCTATTTTTTTATAAATGTCCTTGTATTATTCTTTTACAGGCATTTTTTTACTACACTGATTATATGACAACTATACTACATAATGACTTTATTTAATGTTTTACCAAATAACTCAATACTTTAATAACATACATCACTGTATTTAATTTCATGAGCTGCCATTGCATCTTAAGTAATTTAATTAAGATAATTAAAGCAATTTTCCACACCTTAAAAACTTTGGGAATTGGGCTGCTATGGTCTGATTAACTCATGGTGATATTGTTCGAGTCATATATTTAAGTCAGTTTCTCACTTTACAGACTTCAAACTCTGCTGAATTCTTACCTTAACTTCCTTCTTAATGAAGAGTTTAATCAGATTTATTATTGCAGTGTCTGACTTGACTGGCTGCTTTCATGCACCTAAATTTGGTTTTCCAAAGCCAAGAAGGTATTAAATGTATGAATCTTTAATATTAACCTGCCACCTTAATTAAGAGAGCATGCAATAAGCCAGCATCATGCAGTTGAGTATTTCTATATTCCAATAATGTTAAGTGATAATTAATATAAAAGTTACTGTTACTGCTTTGTGACCACTTTCTTACAAGCTTTACAGCATGTAGTGCATGGTTAGGACTGAGTGTTGTTTGTCTTTCGGCTTTTCCCGGTAAAGGGTCGCCACAGAGCAACTCCAGTTGATCGGCAGTAAAGTTTTACGAAAAGACGATGTGCCAGCTCGACGCCCAACCTTCACCTTCACTGAAGGCACGCCCATTTACACACGCATGTCTTTCGCACGCTACCCAACCACGGGGAGGACATGCAGATTCCACACAGAAGGCACTCCCAAGCCAAGCAGAGAATCGAGAACCTCTTGCTGTGAGGTAACAACGCTACTGCCATACCACGCAATTATGGTTAGGACTGAGTGTAGCGTGCTGAAATTTCAACTGTACTGGGAATCTCAAACTTGTTGTCATACTGTGAACCATTATCTGGCACAAGGTCTGCAATATCTTCCCTCAGAAATACGACAGGCAGTGAACTGGTCAGGCATCTAGTCCCATTATTTTCCTTCTTAATCTATGGAAAATATGAACGACAGACAACAGTGATCAGACGAGCCTTCTCTCAGTACTAAAACAAATCTTCGTAGTCTTACTCCACAATGTAACCAGCACTAAGAGAAAGTGACTTAAGGTTATGATGTTGAGTCATGACACTCAGCAGGTTTAAAACTATATATATATATATATATATATATATATATATATATATATATATATATATATATATATACACACATATATATATATATATATATATATATATATATATATATATATATAAAACTTTTCTTGCAAAATGACACATTTACAAGATCTTTCTTTAAATCTGACTATATGCAAGTGACGTATACATTCTTGCCAATAATCTTTTTCTTCAAGTGATTTCACACTCCCTGATACCCCCAATTTATCTCTTTTGAACAGTAGAAACCTTGTATGTAACTAATCTCCGCTTTGAACAAACATATTCCTTTCCTTCAAGCCACCTTTAGTTTTGACAAACCTTTCATGCCATCACATTCAAGCACCGAATTTCTGGATCAATCTCATCTCATTTCTAAAAACTCTTCAATGGTAACTGTAGTATCAGAGAAATGGCTTCCAGTTCATTTTAAATAAATCTTGATACTCTGAACACACTGAGAAATATGAACAGAGTAGCATATCAGCTATAAGCATTTTTTTTTCGGTACTTAAAAAGTCATATTTATAAAAAAAAAATCAGTAAACATGGTGTAACATGGGCAAATCTCTTTGCTACAGCTTAATGAAGACAGTCTGCAATGAAGTCTAATCACTTTCTGCTTATACCTTTTCCTATAAATATGCTCTTGAAGCATTTTATAACCATTTAGTATGGCTAATGTCTCTTTTTCTGTTTGAGCTTATTTCTTTTAATGGTCAGCAAATGATATTGACTGAAGGACAAATGATTTATCTTTTGAAAAACTATAGCACCAAGTTTGGTCTGTAGCTACATGTTTATATTCATATCATATATTTCAAAATGGGAGCTTCTGTCACTAACCACAAGAGCAATTCATAACTCTTTCTTGCTGTTCAGTAACATGCCATATAATCTTCCAATAACTTCTTTAATGGCACACATATTTCTGGCATTCCATGAATACACTTCAGGCATATTTCATTATTTCTAGAAATCTCACAACTGAATGTTTGCCCTCTTTAGGTATCTGAATCACATCTTTAACTTTCCTACCTGGGTTCAAGAAATCTGAAGTCAAAACATGGACTATCATTACTATGGACATTGATTTTATATTTATTATTCCTCAGTGTCAGGGTGTAATGTTTTAATCTTTTCAGCAACTTAATTAGTGCATTTTTGTACTTCTTTGGTCATGTCACTACCATGTCAATAACACCTTAAAACCCCTCACTCTTATATACAACAGCTCCATGAAACAGTCCAAGTGCTGATGAAATATCTAACAGAAGCATGAGGAATCTGTAAGTTCCTATATACAAATAAAGTACAGACAGTTTGCAAGTGCAATCTGCCAAATCTGTGATTATCATAAAGTACTGAGAAATACATTGCATTTAACTGTATTATGGCTTCTTTACAGCATTTTATAGTCTTGTGGTTTTATAATTATATGAATTCCATCATAGGTTCATAGATGTGTACTAGACTAATGGCTCTGGGACTTTACAAGCTTACCCTGGCATAGTCCAGGCTTTACATAATACTTGCCCAGTCATTAGAATCATTATGGTTCTTAATTGATCTTATGTTCTCCATTCTGCTCAAATTCCTTGCAGTTCTACTCTTCAGGGCTGCTGAAACTTTTATTATGGCATGTAATACTGGTAAACTTGCAGGCTTTATCTAAATATGGGGATAAAGAAAATTGCCTCCAAAAACAACTCATTGAATTCCACAAAATACTATCAAACAGTAAATTATGATTAAGACTAAGAAATGAGCTCAGTCCTTCATGAACTTGTGGAATATACTGACAGTGATCACACAGCATGCACAGTAGCACTCTAAGAGCACAGGCCTCTTATTGAGCGCTATTATATAGTTTAGCGGCTACTTAGAGAACACATTGCAAGAGGTAAAATAGAACTCGGATGCATCAGCACAATACCCTGTTGCTGCTGGTGTCATCCAATGCTCAGTGTCTGACCTCTTTCTCTTTACCATCTTTGTGAAAATATGAAACTCAACAAAGTAATGCCAAACTCATTCAATATGTGGACAACTCCATAACTGCTTTTTCTCCTTCTATGCCAAAAACATTGGTCCTTGTCTGTAGGTATTCTTTCACACAACCAAGCATGACTAATTTACATTAGTATGTTCCTAAACGTCAAACACAAAATTAATGATTTTCTCTCCTAAATCTTCGCAAGAATCTGCCCAGTTGCAAACTTCTCTTAACTCCATGTATTCTCTTTTGGGTATCCCATACTATGTCACCTCATTCAATTTCAACTCATGCGTTTTAGTTAAAATAACCAAGACTCTTGGCATGATCCTAAATATAAAACATAACTTAAATTCCTGAGTACACAACACAACTGCAACAGCTAACCTCACTTTAGAAAAAGTGTACATAGCTAATCACTCCATTCCAACCAAATTAAGAGTCTCTATAGCTAGAACATGCTTTTTACTCTGGCTTATGTACTCCTTTCCCATCTGTAGAAACTTAGCCTCACCACTCCAAAGCAAATTAAGACCAACATGCAGTAGGACTGCCTGCTTGATTCTGGGCATAAATGCTGTACCTATCACTGTCTATTTCTATTTTTGCATGATTGTCAGTAGCCTATACCTTACTTCTGCACAACTTTGTTTGACTTATAAACAAGTTGAGATCTTGCATTCCTATCAATGGTTAATAATGAGAAAGCATCTCCTAAGTGTTTTAGGCAATATGCTCACCAGCTGGTACATATTCTCATGTCTTTTAATAAATTTAGCATCTGAGTGTTTTCCATTTTCACCAATGACATTAGTAAAAGTCTCCCTCCTATAACAGCAACTATCAAAGATAAGCAGGCACTTAATTTCATTCTGTCTTTTTACCTCAGAAACAACTCTATATGCAAATATGATTCAACTATGAATTAAAACTAGCCTCCATGATAAAGGGAAGCCATAAAGTCATTTTCAACAATGTCAGGAACCTCCGTGGCAAAGCCTAGGTTTGTTCTGCATTAGTACTTACCAATGTCATTTACACTGATCCTGTTGACTTAGCTAACCTGCTAGCAGATAGGTTCAGTGCAAACTTCACACGCCTGCCCCCCCCCCCCAAAAGCCCATTCGACATCCCCAATACTTGTCCTGCACCTCACATTTCAGTAGATTAAGTGTTACAGGCCCTATCCAATGCAAAAAACACAACCTCCGTGGGACCTGATAGTATCCCATGATGCATTCTGCACCATCTCCAGCAAAAATTGGCTTCGCCATTGAGCATCCTATTCACCCACAGCCTAAGTACTGGCTTCATTCATAAGAGTGGAAGTCCGCCATTGTCATCCCCTTGCACAAAGGCGGTGCTACTATTTACCCTAGAAACTATCACCCCATTAGCTTGACAAGTCTGATCTGCAAAGCCATGGAGCATATTATTATAGATCTCATAAACAAGGACATAGACTATTCTCCAATAACTTGATCCCACCTAGTTCGGATTTGTCAAAGGCACATCTTGCCTGCTGAATCTGGTTTCTTTGAGACTGTCACCAAGGCCCTGGATGAGGGAAAGTCAGTACATACAGCTTACCTTGATTTGGCCAAGGCCTTTGACACAATCCCTCACTCAGGCATCATCGAAAAGCTAACACAACTTGGCGTAAATCCCACCCAGGTATCATCGAAAAGCTAACACAACTTGGAATAAATCCCTATCTCATCAGATGGGTGGCCAACTGACAGGACCCTCAAAGTCAAAATAGGCACCTCCAGCTTCAATAGCAGACCTGTCACTAATGGAGTTCCCCAGGGATCTGTTCTGGGACCCCTACTTTTGGCATCTATTTCTCCGAGGTACAGGCAAAGACAAAAGGCCTGTGGCTGACCAAGTCTGCTGATGACTAAGTTGGGTGCTGTCACTGACTCCCCAAATTTTGTTAATATACTGCAAGTGGGTCTCGTAGCAACTAATGACTGCTGCCAAAGTCATGGCCTCAAGCTAAATGCAAAAAAATGAGTCATTATACCATTCGGCAAAAACACAACCCCTGCTGATTACCACATCAAGAGCAACTATCTAAACACATAACCTGTGGTGAGAGACCTGGGCACTCAGGTTGAAAACCTCACATCCGACCATCATGTAGCGGGCAGTGGTCAGAAAAGCCTTTTACTTGGTTCATCTCATAAGTAAAGGGATTGCATCCAGAAAAAAGGATGTTATTACCTCTCTGTACTCCTCCTTCATTAGGCCAATAATGGAGTATAATGCCCTGTTTGGGATGCACCTCTCCAAACATCTGCACCAACTGGAAAGGCCACCGAAATACCTCACAAAGAGAATCCATGGCCTCCAACACCTATCCTATGCAGACAGGCTAAAATCACTATCACTCTACTCGGTATTGAACAGATCGCTTAGGGGCGATCTGTGTCTCGCCTACAAGGCAATCTTGGACCCTGCCCTACTAGAGATGCTCCATATCCATAAGTCTAACTCCTCACGCACTACCCACTCAAAAGGCCTGAACCTAATATGCAAAATTAACAAAACCTGCTGGACAAACATGTTTGTCTCCCAGAGGCTGCCCCATCTCTGGAATAGACTTCCCATACACGTCAAACAAATAGAGCACCTTGCTGACCCTCTTCAAGCGCAACTTTGATGAGTGGATGGGAAATCATAAATTCATCCAAGGGGTTCCACCGGTGTCCCCCAGTCCAGGGGCGACAGGTGCTGACTGAAGTTTCTTTCTGGGATAAATTCTTGGCCAGACTTGTAAGGGCCCCAGGGCCATTAGCCTAGTAACCTATGATCCTATGACATTATCTGAGTAATTCATTCTGCTAGTAGGCTGCCTGCTTATAACTATTGTCATCTTTCTCTGCAACTGACAGACCTTACATCTGACTTTAGCTACAGTAAATCCTTTTCACTTGCTATACTTGCTACTAATTTTATCAATATTTAGAAAATTTACTTCTTTACATTTACCATTCACACTGTGAATCATTTTCACCACAGCAATATTTAGTCAAACAAAACATGTTACACAAATCGGTCTACTCAAAGTTTATGAAACTTAATTTGTCATTCTTTGGTTTTATGGCTGAAGTTAAAATTTATTTAAAACTTTAAAAGGCCAAGCAACTTAATGCTCAGTCTGATAAAACATACATAACATATAATTAAACATTAATGCAGACGGATACGCAAATCTTGAAAGAAATGGTTTGAAGGAGAAGTATGGCATAAATCATATCAGCAATTAAATGTGAGGTCAAACAGATATTTTTTTCAGGGGTGACCTAAAAATAAAGCAAGAGACTTTTTAAGACACCACAACAATAAATTCCAATTGCAGGAACCTGAAAGGCAAAGTAACCCACATTTGAAAACCTAATCCATACTACAGGAAAGTACAGTTGTGTACATGTACCATAAATGTATATGTTCGACTGTATTCACTGTTGCAGTCATTATATTTGGGTAATCTGCTGGCAGGTTGCCCTCAGTCAGCCTGAATTCCAAAGTCTTGGGTCCTGTGTCGGTTGCTGTCTTCTCTTCTATGACGCCAGGTCGTCAGGGGTATAAAACATGCAGCCGACGCCATTTTCTTTAGTTTTTCTTGCCCCCGATGTCAGGTGCCCCCAAAAAGGTAGCAATATTGTATATATATATATATATATATATATATATATATATATATATATATAAATATATACGTGCATCAATATAAACTTTACCTTCATCTATAAGCAAATACACCACATAGCTTGTAGAAGATAGAGAAGGAAAGACAAACTGTAGAATGACAGGGGGATGGCGGAAGGGTAACCTGGACTGCAACAGTGAATACACTCGAACATCTACATTTATGGTAAGTGTACACAACTGCACTATGTTCTTTGTGTTTCACTGTTGCAGTCATTACATTTGAGTAGAATCCCAAAGCTATAGTTGGGAGGCTGGAGCTAAACAGCATTAGGTGCAGCTATAAGGCCCTGCAGAACTGCAGTGGTAAAGCCTGCCCTGGACTTAGAGTAGAGAGGCAAATGGTAATGCTTTGTAAAAATGTGAACAGAACTCCAAGTAGCAGCCTCTAGAATGTCTTTGGTTTACGATGGTGTAAGTAGCAGAAACAGATGCAGTGGCTTATCCACTTTGAAATTGTCTGCTTTGAAATAGCCTTTCCCTCTGATCCTGCAGCATATGACACTAGTAACTGCTCAGTTTTTCTTAGAGCTTTAGTCCTGCTCAAGTAGAATCTTAGCTGTCTGTGTACATCCAAGGAATGCAGAATTCTCTCCCCTTTGTTCTGCGGATTTGGATAAAAAGTTGGCAGATGAATTGTTTGGTTAAGAGCCACACTGGAAGCCACCTTAGGCATAAAAGTAGGATTTGTCCTCAAAGACACCCTGTCTGGGTAAAAAATTATAAAAGGCTCTACAGCCATGAGGGCCTGTAGCTCTGAAACTCTTGTTGCTGAAGTAATTGCTAGTAGCAGAGCTGTCTTCCATGATAAGAACTTTATACCAGCGGTAGCAGCTGGTTCAAATGGAGGCAGGGTGAACTTTTCCAACACATAATTGAGGTCCCATGCAGATAATGGTGATCATCTAGGAGGTTTGGCTCCTCTAAGATACTGCTTTAGCAAAGGATGAGAAAAGATTGGTGGCTCTGTATTGTAATGAGCCGAAATGGCAGAGGCATGGATCTTGATTGATGAGAAAGATAGGCCTTTGTCAAGCATTTCAGTTAAGTATTGTAATATCTGAGGAATATGTGGTTCTGCTGTATCAGTTCCTTGTGCTCGATTCCAAGCACAGAATCTCTTCCATTTGTCAGCATAAGATTTTCTGGTACTAGGCCTTCTGACTTCCAAAATGACATCCATCACAGCTTTACGGAGAGGTGCCATTTGTATGATTCATAAGTTCATAGGTTCATACTAGGCTATCTGCCCTAGGGCATTTATAAGCCTAGCCAGAGTGTGTTTGGCTTTCACCACCCATTTTAAATGAATTTTGCTATGCCCTTGGCAGATTACATGATTAGCCATGCTGCCAGGTTCAGGGTCTGTAGCTGATTGTGCAGGATCTGATTGTTTTGCTGGGACAGTAGTTGTGGTCTTTGAGGCAAGGTCCAAGCTGGGTATTGAGACAAGTTCCTTAGGATTGGGTACCAGTACTGGCGGGGCCAGTCCGGGGCAATTAATATCATCTTTGGCTTCTCTTGTCTCACTTTTAGGAGGCCCTTGGGTAGAAGAGGCAGAGGAGGAAAAGCGTAAACTGATAGGTTTTTCCAACTGAAGGATAGTGTGCCCACTTTCCATGCTTGTCTGTGATGAGTCCTTGTGCAGAATCTTTTCTATTGATAATTTTGAGGAGAGGCAAATAGATCTATGTCTGGGCTCCCCCATTTCTCTGTTATGCTGAAGACTTATGGATTTAGTTTCCACTTGCGAGGATCCATAACGTTTCTGCTTAAATCGTCTGCCAGAGTGTTTTGTTTTCCTGGCAGGAATTGAGCTTGAAGATGTATTTGGTAGGTCAGAGCTGTGTTCCACAGTGCCATGGCTAATCTGCAAAGGGGGTATGAGTGTGTGCCCCCTTGCTTGTTTATATACCACATGACTGTGGTGTTGTCCGTCTTTATTAGTAGTTGTCCTGGATGAATTAAGTCCTTGAAGGCTGTTAGGGCAATGTTAACAGCTAGCATCTTTTTCTGGTTGATATGTAGATGCATTTGTTTTGGTGCCCATATGCCCTGAATGCATCTTCCTGACATGTGGCCCCCCAGGCATAATCTGATGCATCTGTTTTTAAGGTTTGGCTGGCAGGGCGTAAAGTGAAGGGGCGTCCCATGTTTTGGTGAAAGGCCTTTGCCCACCATAGAAACTCCTGTTGCAGGCAGGGAATGAGAAGAATCATTGTTTCCAGACTGTGTGAATGTTGACTCCATAAACTTTTCAGATACCAATGAAGTTTCCTCATATGCAGTCTTGTATATGGAATTAGTGGGATGCAGGATGCCATGAAGCCCAGAGCCTGCAGAATTTGTCTTGCAGAAGACTGGGTTTTTGTTGCCAACAGTTTAAAATAAGTAGTCAGTTGCCTTTGTTTGTCTGACATGAGGTAAGCCATCTGGGCAGTTGTATTCAAGCTTGCACCCAGGAATGTTATCTTTGGGAGGGTACCAGTTGTGATTTCTTTTCATTTATTGTGTACTCTAGGCATGTTAGAAGCTTTTTCACAAATGCCAGGTGTCGTAGAAGAGTGTCCTTGTTCTCTGCTTGAATGAGACAGTCATCCAAGTAAGGATATATTTGTTTACTTCTTTGTCTGCAAAATGTAATTACTGGTGCCAGGCACTTTGTAAAGACCCTGGTCACAGTAGATAAGCCAAAGGGCAGTGCAGAGAATTGGTAATGCATTAAGCCAGCCTGAAATCTGAGGTATCTTCTGCATGACTGTCTTATTAGGACATGCAGGTATGCCTCTTTAGGTCTAAAGTCACCATAGGTTCATAGGTTCATACTAGGCTATCTGTCCTAGGGCATTTATAAGCCTAGCCAGAATGTGTTTGGCTTTCACCACCCATTTTAAATTTATTTTGCTATGCCCTTTTTCGAGGTTAGTATACTGTGCCTCTGTCTTAACAGTGACACAGAAGTGATACCCGGGGTAAACCTACGATCTCCCATCCACTCATCAAGATTCCTCTTGAAGAGGGTCAATGAGGGACTCTGCCTAACCTGGACTGGGATTTTATTCCAGAGTGAAGGGAGCCTCTGGGTTATGAATCTGTCCCTCCAGCATGTCCTATTAATTTCAGTGCTGAGGTTCAAGTCTCTCTAGCGCGTAACTCGATGGGATTTGGATTTTCTGAGGTGCAGCATGTCCATTAATTCCGGGTTGGACATGGCTTTATACGTCAGGCACAGATCGCCTCTGAACAGGCAGTATGCCACTGAGTAGAGCTGGAGTTTCTTTAACCGGGCAGCATATGGCATCTGTTTGAGCCCTTTGCTCAAGACCAGCCAAGCATTCTTATCCAGCATGGGCAGAAGCTGCTGCAAAGGGAGCATTTTGAATTTTGGAGTGTCCAGGAATGTGTTCAAAATCGATAAACCCAGTATTGGCCGCCAGGCCTTCTCCTTTCTGGGTACCAAGAACAGTCTTGAGTAAAAACCTTGTCCTTTTTCCTGTTCTGGTACTGTTTGAATGGCCCCCATATCCATGAGGGACGTAACCTGTTTCTGTGCCACTGCCCATTGATTTTTTGGCAGAGTGTGGAAATGGAATCTGTATCCCTGTGATACGATGTTTAGTACCCACTTGTCCTGGGTTATTAACTGCCAATTTTGAGCAAAAAGTGCTAATTTTCCCCCATGGGTGCTGCCAAAAGATAAGTGCTTGGTGTAGGCAGAGGGAAGTCACTGGGATTGCTTTCTGTAAGTTTGCGCTTTATCTCCTCCAGATGTGGAGGTGGATGCGACCCATTGCTTTGATCTGTAAGAGTCTTGCGCCTGGTATCTGGAACCCTTAGGGCATCTGGATTTGCCCCTTTGAGCTCTGTCTGATACAGGAAAGGACCAATTTTTTGTAGGCCAGTGTCTACTGAATCTGGGTGGCTGCACTTGTAAGAAGTCTTTAACAGTTTGCATAGACTTAGCTTTGTCTTCCATTTTCTTTAAAACCTCTTCTGCCTTAATACCAAACAGAGAATCATGCTGTAAAGGTGCATCAAGCAATTTAGCTTTAACATGGTCAGGCAAATTTTGTTCCTTTAACCAGGCATGCCTCCTAATCACAGATCCAGTAACTGCGGCCCTACAGGAGGCCTCTAAAGAATCAAAACTACATTGCAAAGTATGCTTTCCAACTTGTTCAGCTGCATGCAATAATTCCTGAAATTCTTTATTTTCTGCACATTCTGAAATCAACATCATTTTCTGTTTCAGCAATCCCATAACATGTTGTTGGTACTTAAGCATATGAAATTGACAGTTTAAGGCCCTGATTGCCAAGGTTGCAGATGTATAAACCTTTTTTCCCCATCTGTCCAGTGCCCTTGAATCCCTATCGGAGGGGGAATGGTTTTTTTGCTGTTGAGGCTTTAACTCCCTTTGGACCCTGTGAAATAGTTTCAGGATCAGCAGCGGGGTTTCTAAATAAAAATTTATATGAGTCAGGGACCCTGTAATATCTGTCAGGCTTACTGGGAGCCGGAGGTAAGGAGTCAGGGGTCAAGCTTGACTCCGAAAACACATCATCCACAATGTCTAAAACAGGGGGAATGGCTAAAGGCTTGTGCTGAGGGAGAAGAAGGAAATCCCCAAGTCTCTTTTTTGATTCTGAGAAGTCTTGACTCTGCCAGTGAAAATGCTCCCTCAAAGTATGCAAGGTTTCTCCAAATGAATAATCCTCAGGAGGAGATGCAGATGGAATAGATTCCTCAGCATCAGAATCCTCATAGGGAGATATAGAGAATTCTTGATCAGAAGAGGAATAAGAAGAAATAGAAACCTGATCTGAAGATTCACAATCAAGGTTTCTCCAAATGAATAATCCTCAGGAGGAGATGCAGATGGAATAGATTCCTCAGCATCAGAATCCTCATAGGGAGATATAGAGAATTCTTGATCAGAAGAGGAATAAGAAGAAATAGAAACCTGATCTGAAGATTCACAATCAGTGTCTTGCTCGGCCATCTTATGTGGAGGGGGATGGGTACCCCTGATCAAGGTAATAAGGTCTTCAGCCATTTTGATCATCTGTTTTTTAGGCATGGAGGCCTGTGCATGTGGCTCATGCGTCGTTTTTTTAGTTTTAGAATTTGCTTTTGTTTTTGGTTTTGCAGCTGTCGTCGGTTTGATGTACAAATGTTGAGGTCTGAATACACCCTCAGAAACCGGTGCCTGCTCAGCGGCTCCAGACCCATCCGAGGGAGATACATCCGTTGGTCCAATACCTTGAGTATCTTGCAGCATGCCAGACTCCACATGGGTGTTGGTAGAGGCCTGCGACTCGAATGTAGCTGGTATCAGGGGCTGCAAAGGCGCCTCACTGAGTACTGGCAAACTGGCGACTGGCTTAGGAGAAGCTTCGTCATCGGTTTTGGATCTCGACTGCCTTTCTCTGTCCTTTTCTTTGTGTTTTTTTATGTACTCCGGTAGATGGATTGCTATCCGACAACATTTCTGGGTAGTTAAATCTGTTTCCAAAATACTCTGATGCAAACATATACCGATGTTTAATAGTACATTGCTTAAATCTAGCACAAAACCAACAGCCAGGCATGTTGTGATCAGGGCCTAGGCAAGGAATACAGTATAAATGGAAATCCTTATGAGGTATTTGCTTCCCACAGTAATACAATTATTATCTTTTTCTGACATCGGTAAAAAACAAGAAAAAAGTTTCCCCAATAGGGTACTTAGCTTTAGTGAAGACTTCGGTTCTGAAACTCAAACTCAAATAGTTCAGTAGTTGGCTGACCGGCACTTGCGAAATGCTTCTGCTTCGGGCACCGCGCAGCAAGAAAGACTAAAGAAAATGGCGTCGGCTGCATGTTTTATACCCCTGACATCATGGAAGTGAAGACAGCAACCGACAAGGACCCAAAACTTTAGAATTCAGGCCGACTGAGGGCAACCTGCCAGCAGATTACCCAAATGTAATAACTGCAACAGTGAAACACGAAGAACATCTAATATTTTCCCCAAGGAGACAGACTGAGCAGAGGGTATAAGGAACATGATGTCTTATCAGCAAATCTTTAAAATATGTGAGTTTATGTCATGTACAAATATAGAGGCCAGGGCCATGGCTTTTAAGTAATACAATATGAAACTAAAGAGGTGGTCAATGTTGACACCTCAATACCAACATTATTTGCTAGTATTAAGGACAAACAAATAACTGGGCTTTAAAAGTCTGCACCAGCTGCAAGTGGTCAAGCTCCGAATCTTGAAGTTTCATGTAAAGGAGTTGCAGTAATCCAAGTAAGTAGCAGCCATGGCAAGAACCTGAACTGGGAGATCCATCAGATGGGATATATGTGTGATAAGGGCAATACTATCAAGGAAGAATCATGAGGACTTAAAAACTGCCTACATCTGTTCCATATACGTCAGTCTGTCATCAAGGACCACACCAAAAACTATGCTCCTTGATGCAAATTGCTTTCACAAACAGCTTCTGACATAGTACCTTTACATGACAACCTGAAATAAGTGAGCAGCTACCTCAGAGAATGTTTCTCCTGTTTAGATTCTCAGCTATGAAGAATCTTCTGTAGCATTCCCTCTTCATGTCTTCCAACCACTAGCCCCTTCTATTAGTATTAAGCCCATCTGTTTCTCCCTCCGCTGCAATGTTTACTTTGGGAAACCATTGGCAAGAGAGAGAGTAAACCAAAGAAGTCATCATTTAGACAACAATAGGGGGTGCTAGGTTCTCAGGATAGAAGTCATCATTTAGACAACAGAGGGTGTTAGGTTCTCAGGACAGCTTCATTCCTCCAAAAAACTCTTACATAACTGCAATGTATAGTGATCACATAATTTTAGCCAAATGATACCTGCTCTCTGTTGTGCATGCATCTTAATCTTGTAAACGCATACTATACTTAGTAAGGCAAAGAATACATCATGACCCTCACTGCTACTACAGTTTCACAGATCTCTTCTAGGAGTCATTGCAGTAGCAGAATAAGAGAGCAACATTACACCCCCCCCAGATGACAGCTCAAGCATCAATCACTCCTCACTTTTTGCTAGCACCTAAGACAATAGTTCATCATGAGTCATCTGGACTGTACACAGAGTTCTATCCTTCTTTATTACAGAGCTAGCAAACAGAGCTTCAGTAGTTTATGCTGATGCTGGGTCCAGCTCCATGGCACACAGGGATGAAGTCCTGATGATGAACCAGGAAACAAAGGTTCAGTTAGCAGTCCTAATGCTGGAGAAGATGGACTAAGAGAGGAATAAAGGGTAGACCCTTCTTGCCTCTATCAGGGGGGTGTGGGATGTGCACACAAAGAAGCACAAGTGCAAGGTATGATCTCCCTGGTGAAGACTGAAGGAACTACCTGTGCTGCTTATTTCTAGAAGGGCAGAGCTTGTCCTGGTGGCTTATGCCCCTTAAAAAAGTGAGAGGCAGCCCAGTACTGGCAGAGACTGCAAACCCACTTACAGGGATGCTAAGTATGTGTGGGGAAAAGCTAGAAATACTCACATTAATGAGAAAGGTAGGTTGTAAGTTAGGTTACAAGGTGTATAGTAAACCTATGGTAGTGAATAGTTTCACTGCATGCATTTAGTCAACATTTACCACATTTGTTGGACTCTATCCTAGGGTGAATTTAGTAAGGAGTTTAGAAAAACCTCTAATGATGGTTAAAGATAGGTAGGCATTGAAAGGGTAAAAATAAGTTCAGAAGTTATTCAGATAGTCAGTTGAAAAAGGTAGAATAAACAAATGTATGAATACAACCTAGTCAAGGCAAACACAAAAACACAACACAAAAATAAAGTAGAAAAGAGTGATGGGAAGGAGAACATATTTTGTGTCAACATATCCACCCTTTTCACCAGTGATGGAACTGTGATTATACAATGACTCCCTAGTAATATTTGAAAACGTGCACGCTGATTGGCCCAGCCCAACCAGCGTGCCCATTGTAAATCCCACAATATACTAACGGAAAAAGGTCTGGTTCCGTTGGTATAAAATGCCCCAAAACCTTTTTTTTTTTTTTTTTTTTTTTACAATTAAAAAAAAGAGAGAGAAAACGGAGACTTTCTTTTCTCCGTTGCTTCTGTTTCAAAGCATTGATGTACTGGGTATACGTGGGAATGCAAGTCCCATATGCATCCGCAGTACATCAAAACAAAGAAGCAGTATACCACAACCGGCGGAAGAACAGTAATCCTCCATTATACAAAGACATTATTTAAGAAAAGTATTTTTTTTCCTTAAATAATATCATTGTATAACAGCAATAACCGACTCCATGGTTGTGGTATATTGAAGATTTACCCATGGTTGCCTTTGTTTAATCACTTGGGCTTCACCCTCGTGATTAAACCACATCAACTGTGGGTAAATCTTCAATATACCACACCATGTTGTTGGTTATTGCTTAAATAATAAACATATACATCATTTTCACCAGTGATGGAACTGTAAATAATAACTGGCATATTACAAAAGGGGAAGATTAAAGTATTTGTGATTTTCTTCTTATAGGAGAAATATAAATTTGAGAGAAAGCCCAAGTCCCAGTATTTTGGGGGGGGCAAAAGTCAGTAAATTTATATGTGGTCACTGTAAAATTTGTAATAAAGCAAATCATTTGCATGAACAAAAGATAAATGGGGTTTCACATCTTTCTAAAGATTGTTTTAACTGTGATTCACTGGGTGTTGCATACATTATTGGATGTACATGGCAGACAGTTAAATGGCATGTGGGACAGGCGAAGAGAAAAGTTAAACTAAGAACTATAGAACCTATAGTGGTGACATTAAAAATACTATTAATCCTGTGGCAGTCGATTTTTTGGAATGCTATAAAGGGAAAGAAACTGATTTAGACATCAATATTCTTGCAAAACCGTTTTATAGGTTCATAGGTAGTTAACAGGTGAAACAAAGAAAACTCTTCAAACTACTAAAACTCAAAAAAAAACGTCCGGTAGAAGAAAAAGGAAGCTGCAAACTGTAGATGCGTTAAGCTGCTTTTTTAATACACACACTTTTCATCTGGGCACAGTCCAGACTTCTTCAGACACAAAAACACAATAAATGTAAAAGCACACACTAAAGTACTCATGTAGGAACAGCACATGACTAGTTTTGCCCTATCTTAACTGTGCTTAACTAATTAGACAATTAAAAGATTAAATACTTCAAGATCCTACCCTTCAATCGTCTCACTTACTGTTGAAATACAGAATGTCATTGAACATCCTATCACTGTCAACTCTAAGAATATATATACAAAAATATACAAAGATAAACATATTCACAGTAAGATATAGTCACCAGTAAATCATAAGAAGCAAATGATAAACAATGACATTAAAAGCACCATAAAATCAGGTCAAAAGCAAATGAAACGCCTTGAGAACTGCGCCGTTCAAATGTTATCAAAATAAACTTACACTTAAGCCTGGATAATGTACCTAAATTCCTTACGTTTAAAACATTTAGAGAAGTTTTATAGTAAATGTTACTCACTAGACATTGGTGAAAGACCACTTAAACACAAGTTATCCTTACTTTATCACCCCATGCTACGTCTTTCTACTATACAAAACATTCAGTGCTGACCCAGATGCACTACAATCCACAACGAAGGGTCCAGCTCGGAAAAACAGATAAAATTAGCATATACTACAATCCACCTAGAATGGATTCGTCAAAATTCCACCTATGAGCCTTATGGCCCAGTCTAAAGACAAAAAACTGTCAGCGGGTAAACTATTTATGTATGAACATAGATCATATACTGAGTTCACTGATTCAACTGGAATCAAAATGGACCAAACCATCCCTTCTGGTATACATAGGGTGGTTTAATAAAGAAGTACACTCAAAATCCGGAGTCTTAGTACTTGTAAATGGGCTAACCGGACAAGGGAAGTATAAAGGAAACCATCTATGGGGTGCACAAATTATAAATATTAAATTGGATAAGTGAATTCAGATAAATAACATTCGTCAATGGGATGCATAAAGGTCCCCCTATATCAGGTTCAAAAGATGGATCTACCCTGGTGAGCACTGAAATCCTTAGAAAATATTTCACAAATCCTTCCTAAATATACGTAACAACTTCACTCAGGCACATATATAACAGGACTATTCAGGGGGATATATAACCCTAAGTAACTACAATCAACATGCACATCAAATGTAGACGTAGGGATAGGTGTCTCAGAATAATGGTTAGAAAGTAAGTGATAAGCAACGCATATTGTACCTCAATACCAATGGAGCAGTCCAAGCAGGGGACTTAGAACAAAACAAACTAAGTCCCCCTAAAGATTGAAGGCAAGAGGTTCATCAACAAAAAGGAACACTTGGACCTACAACCAGACACTCACATAACTAACACAATTACTCCCTGGCCTTTGAAAAGGCAAGCAAAAATGTGATAAGGTTCCTTCATATGCCAGAATGTGTGTCAGGAACTGGACAATCAATGTTTAATTCTTTAATGTCCACTCTGATAAAATTTAACATTCCAGTTTCCAACATTGTGGGCTTTTCTTCAGACAATGCTGCCTCAATGATTGGAAAACACAATTCTGTGCTGTCTCGTTTAAAGGAGGTGAAGCCCACAATTATAAACATGGGGTGTCTCTGCCACTTGGCAGATCTCTGCAGTAAGGCTGCTGTAAAAGCACTACATTCACCAGTTGAAAAACTTATATCAGATGTGTACTGCCATTTCAGTTCTAGTGCACACAGACAAGAAAATGCAGGAATTTTCTTTGTTCACAGATACCGACCCCCTCAAGATCATTAGACATGCACCTACTAGATGGCTCAGTCTTGCTAAGGTTATTAACAGAACCCTGGACATGTGGCCAGCTCTAAATTCATATTTTCTGTCTGCGGAGCCAAGGTCTGCTAAGATTGACTTAATTTCTAAAACCTGCAGAGTCATGAATTGCATATGATTTTTATGCTCCTTAATTATGCACTGGAACCCTTATTGGAGTTCAACATACAGCTTCAGAGCAGAGAAAGTCAGCTACTGACACTGCATACCACTGTGCATAAACTCCTGCTGCACTGGCAGAGTCCTCAGACCTGCAGCTGCTGTCAGACTAATCAAACACAGTGATATGTCAGTGTTGACTGACAGTAGCTGTGTTCTACCAAATGGTGAACTGCGGATTGGCTATGAAGTCAAGCAGTACATGAACAGCCATGAGGAGGATATTGTCGGCACAGTCATTGAATTTAACTTTTACAAAAATGTTGCAGCTTTTTATGCTGCAGTGCTGCAGAAAATGCTGAAAAAGTTTCCCATGCAGGATCACTTACTGAAAGATGCTGCATTACTTATTAATCCAGCCAAAAAAATTGGACATTTCTTCAGGACTTGTCAGAGATGTTGGCTTCTGTCTGGGTGTATGTGAAAATGATGTTAAGGCTGAACAACTAATCGATGAGTTCACCCAATATCAGATAGAGGACACGAGGAATCTGACAGGCCCAGTAGATGGGCCCCAATCATGTGTGTCACAGTACTGGGCACACATTCTGAGGGACCTTTGCACTGAAGGGAAACTGCCACTCTTTAAGCAGCTGATGATGAGCCTACTTTGCTTGCCACACTCTAATGCACAAACGGAAAGAGCATTTAGTATGGTGCGGAAAGTGAAAACTGAACGGAGTCTCTGAGTGTAAAAACACTGAACTCTTTGTTGGCAGTCAAAATGAATGAAGGACTGGATGTCTGTGATATTAAGCTGCCAAAACATGTTTCAGAGGCTGCCAAGAAAGACACAGCAGCATACAATAAGTCTACATCCGACGTATGATAGGATGCTGTTTAACTTGGTCTAAACTTTCTGTGAATTGCAATATGTCTTTGGAAAATGTAGTAAATGTGATTTTTATTTTTGTAAAGGGCTGTTTCATTTACTTATGGTATTGCAGATTATCAAATAAAGGTTTTTGGATCTGAGAAATGCGTGTTATTGAATTTTACAGTTCTACCATGCTCCATGGCGAAGGCACGTTTTGCACAGTGTGAAAATAGGGTGTTCCACATTTTGACCATTTGTCACACATTGTTAGGGTCTGTGTTCCACATTGGCCTCTTAAGAGGTTGAGACTTATGTAGGTAGTTAATAGGCTACTGGTCATTGAGGATCTTTAGAAGCCTGGCCATACATTCCAGTGACATTCCTAGCCCCTATATTTTAAGTATAAATAACCCACATATAAGCAAGAGCATTTACATATGGCTCCTATACATGGGAAACAAGGGTGCTAAACCAGGTGTGAATTTGGGGTTTCCCATTCATTCATCCAGATTGCATTTAAATAATGTATGAGAAATACTTTATGTGGAGAGAAAGGCAGTTCTGAAGAAATAATATTCGCTATGATATATATCTATCCCTCAAACATTGTCTATTTATGTTGCAAAAGGCATTGAGTCGTATTACTGGCCAGAGGGCTCAGTAGTCTGTTTTTGGTATTTCCAGTGTTGATATAAATGTGGCACATTTGCACAGAGCTGCTCACTCTGCCAGTACAGGTACAGTACATCTGGAAACATTGCTTATTTTCCTTACTTTGTGAACATTTACTGTGCTATTTATTGCTTTTTTTACACATCTGAAAAGTTTAGTTGTATTTTCAAACTGCTATAAGGGCTGCAGTTCTACACTGAAATACATTGTATCTAGTGCTTCTTAGTTAGAATTAGGCAGCTAAACGATAAAATCACAGACAATAATCTACTTAATCTGGTTAAATAAGAGGTACCACATCATTATACATTTTATTTAAAGTACATAAGGGTTATATTATTATGACAGTTACTAAGTAGGGCAGAACCAGTTCGAATGTCACACTGATGGGAAAAGGGATGTGAATGCATGTGTACCAATAACACTGTTTTACAGCACAATAAACCACTCCCATGCCTGATAAAAAGTATAAGTATATATATATATATATATATATATATATATATATATATATATATATATATATACATACATATTATATATATATATTTAGAAAGCTTTTTGTTTTACTTGGATCACTTGTTTGTGTACTTAATAAAGGATTTTCGACTGGAAACAGACTGCCTGCCTTGCTTGGATTACTTTCAAATACTTAGTAATGCTGTACAATTATATATTTTCTATTATTATTTTTTGTTTTGTTTTAACTTAAGACGAGTTTAAGTTTGCTACTTCTACTACTATTGTATGATCTGATTAATATACAGTGATTAACTAGAGATATATGGACTGAAAATCTTCCACACAGAGAAGTTTCTTACACTGTTTTGTTTTTGGACCCACTACACTTGTTTTGTGGGTTGTTTTGAGACTTCAGGGATACCATGGAGATTACTTGTATAATGTTAAAGGCTGAAACAATCTGTCCTGCTTCAGTTCAGGTGTCACTTGTAATAACCATTTAACATTTGTACTGAAAATATGAAATAAGCAAGACAGACAACATATGTAGTACTGGTGCCTTCTGTGTGGGAGTCTGCATGTCCTCCCTGTGGTCACGTGGGTTTCCTCCGGGTGCTCCAGTTTCCTCCAACATCCCAAAGACATGCTGTAGGTGGATTGGACACTCTAAATTGGCCCTAGGTGTGTGTGTGTGTGTGTGTGTGTGTGTGTGTGTGTGTGTGCACCTTCTGTGGAAGGTTGGGCGCCGGGCTGGCAACCCGACACTGTAAAACTCCACTGCCAATCATGAGCGAACAGGTGATCCGCTGTGGTGACCCCTAACCAGGAAAAAGCCGAAAGAAGAAGAAGAAGACAACATATGTAGTACTACCAACCCTACCAGCTTTACTTTCAAACTACACTGTACAGGAAACTAGAACATGCAACTCTGGATAAGGATAAAAGTGCCAAAAGACATGCAGCTATCACACAGAAACCAAAACAGAAAGCTGACCTAAGGAAAATGAAACCTGATATGGAAAATGTAAAACAGGAAAGAAAAGCAGTAACAAGATGTGGTTATCCGAGTGCAGAACTAGCACAAAGAGGACCTGGGGAAGTAGAGTTACTCGAGGTGAAATTAAACATGGATGGAAAAACAAACAAGGTGATCAGATCTGCAGATAAATGAAACATGTACTACTTACCATAACATTAGATCAACTGAGAGAATTCAGTATTTGTTAATTTTTAGGACTCAGATGTTCCATGTGCGATTAGCCTAGTAGATAAAATTTCCCCGGATTAATCTTGTAACTTTCCCTACACATGATACTTTGTAACTTTCTCATCTATTTATAAAATTTTGACCAAGCTAAAGGCACCAAAGGAAGGAGTAAGTAAGGCTTCTCCAAAAGACACGTGGGAAGATCTGAATCCTCCAGATGTAACATTAAGGTAAGTATAGAATGGTTACATCCACTAAAATGATACCGTTTTCATTACCTTTTCTGACATCATTTCTAGCTTATCATTACTGGTAGCTGCCCTACGGAAAAATACATTTGATGACTGCAGCTCCAAAGGAAGATCTGGATCTGGAATCAATGTCTACCTTATAATACCTGCCAACATTGTTCAGTTAGCACCAAGCTGCATATATATGTCATCTAATGCTGTCTTATGGGAAAAAAATTGGGGGGAAGAAACAACTCTATCTGAATGAGCCAGCATGGTAACCACTTCCCATATTTATGATGAATGACGCAGACACAACTATAAAGCCAATGAGCAGACAGAGTTTAGTGATCTTCTGCCCTAATTCATGTAAACTACAGGATGCAGACAGACTATCATCCTCTCTGAAGGTCTTGGATCATGTCAACATAATGCCTAAGCTACCCATGGATATCCATATAAATATACTGTGTACTCTCATTGGTTAAAATAATCCTTGCAGAACACTGGAGGCTCTAAAAATGATGAATGAGGGGTTCAGTAGCACCCTTAAATAAAGGACTGTTCCCAAAGGGAACCCTCTTCCACAATGAAAAGCAGGTATACAGGGTTGACACAAAAAGCCTGGAACTCACAGACTCCTCTGGCTGCAGTCACTGATACTAAGTAAAGGGTCTTTCAAATCAAAACATTCAAGTCTACAGATGTCACTGATTCAAACAGTAAAATAGTTTTTTCAGAAAGAAATATAAAATACATATCTCAGGGAAGAGGGGGGGGACAACCACCTGAAAGAAGGATGCAAGAGAAAGGTGCCATTATGTAAAGTTTTGCACATTTTAAGGGAAGCTAATGCAGATGAATCCTCCCCAACACAGTTGCTGGATATGGCTGTAAAATGTACTTTACTTTAACAGTAAAACAGATAAGGCCTACATCAAACATTTCTCACAAGTACTGAAGAACTGTGAAAACAGGGGCTGAAAATGGATCTATGTTGTGATATGCAAGCCCAAATTAAAAGCTTTTCCATATGTTTACGTATGTCTTCTGGGCCGAGTGTTTCTGATAAAATGACAGAATTTCAATTATCTTGTTGGAAAAACCCAGATCCCTGGCTATTAATAGAAGTGGAGAAGCCTGGCTGATGAATTCACCATCCAGATGTTTAAAAGAGCCTTGCCACAAGAATGAATATGAACCATCTTTACCACTTTCAACTTGAAAGAAGCCGAGATAAAACAGCCTTCTTCACTGTCAGCTTGAGCAAAGGTTTCAACATGAAACCTTCTCAGGAGTAGGAACCATATCTACCTGGGCCAAAACAGGACTACTAAAATCACCCAAGCCCTGTCAAGCCTGGACTTCTGGATACATTTTATCTGGTAAAAAAAACATAAAGCAACCCTTGAGGCCAATCCTAGATCGATGTATCCCTGCTCTCTCCACGAGAGAAGGGGATCAGCAAGAACAATGTCTGACAATTAATGTTGGTCAAAGAGGAAAACAAATGACAGAGCAGAAAACCCCAGTTTAAGAACAATGTCCTGGTTGTGAAGAGATTGAGTCATCGTTCATGGGGCATCAACAGACAATGCCTCAGTCAATCCACAAGGAAACTGGCTATCACAATAAAATGTGTGGTAATCAAAAAATGATAGATTAAGATTGTCCTCTCACATTCTCTTTCCTGACAGTGGGTTTAGGTCCATGCTCTGTACTGTTTATTGAAATATAAGACTGCAGTCATATTGTTTAAATGAATAACCAGTGCTTCAGGAGAAAAAAAAATAGCCTTTAAGGCCTTGAAGGTTAGGAAAATTGCTTGTATCTTCAGCAAGCTGATGTGCAGTGAGAATTCATGTAAATATCATGTCCCCTGGACCTCCTCATTAAACTGCCTTCCACCCTAAGGTAGAGGCATCCACAGTGTCTTTGACTGAGGATACTGAAGAAGCATGCAGGTGATTGAATACTGTACATATTAAGCCACCAAGGCAGATTGTGACAATACTCCCTGAAAATACTGACTGGTTTGTCTGGAAGATCCAAATGCAGTGAACATTGAGTTTAGTGTGTCCACTGCAAGACCCTTATGCACAGATTGGCATAAATTATTGCAAATACAATGGCTACCATAAGCCCCCAGATTTTGAGGCTATGAAATTAAAGAAGGAAGCCTTATTTTCTGGACAGAGATAAATAAACTTGACTCATACTAGTGTTTATCATAGCTCCTTCGAGCAGAATATTTTGTGTGGGACTGAACTGTAACTTTGTCAAACTGATGGGGAACACCAATCGGGAAAACAACCATAGTAGAAATTCCCTGTCTGGATAAGAATGCTCCTTGTAAACAACACTAGAAGACAATCATCCAGATAAGGAAAAATTCTGATTCCCCACAAATTGAGATAAGATACCATTACTGCCGGATCCTAGCCTCCCTAAAGTCAACTATGTCTGTGTAACCTGCAACATTGCTTCAGACAGTGGTCAAACTAATGTATGGTGGACAGATGATGGACCCAGTATCTACCCAGAGACAAGCTAGACTAATGTAAAAGGATCTGATGCAGGAACCAAAATAGTCAATACTAGACTTCATGATAAGGCCACATATGTGCAGAGAGTCAGGCCTAGAGAGGGCAATACCAGCCTATTAGAGGCAGCACAGAACAAGCATGAACCATCAGAGGATGTTGACCTTCTAGTGTTGATCCACCCAATGGCAAAAGGATCAACACTGGAAATATGAGCTCACAAGTAGGCATATGAACTTGAGAACTCATTGAATCTAGGACCATGTCTGAAATGTCCACTGACATCTGAACTCACCACAGAGCCAAGAATGCGAAGAGAAAAACTGGTTGCCTGCGTTTAAAATCCACAACAGCTTTTTGGCAAGCTTGCATAATCAATACGAGAAAGTCCAGGAAAAACCTCTAGCTGGGAAAGAGGAGAGAAGAAAACTACTTCCACTGAGATATGCACAGACTACACAAGAGAAGCAGTTGCTGATGCGGAACACGTCACCACCTCTGAAGTAGTAGTAGTAGTAGGGAGAGAATCCTCCATTGCTGTAGCCTTAACACCTGTACTTGTAGAAAAAGGCATGGCTTTAACTTTAACCAGTTTAGCACATTTAGCCTTACTGGTTTACTGTTTAATACAACAATTTAATTTAACAAAAAGTTTCTTAGAAAACAGATGAACAAGGCATCATTGCAGAACTAAGAGGGGAGATATTCAGACAAAGGAATGCCCTTTGCCTGTCCTAAGAAACCTTACAAAAAAAGCAGCTGTTGGGAATTAAGGATGCTTTGTCCCAGTCCCCATCAATAAGCACAAATCACCCCAAATGATGCTTGACTACCTTTATTAAACTTCCATAAGCATAACTTTATTAACCAATATTATTTATTAATCACAACATAAATATCCATATAACTGATGTTAATCACATCATAAACATTCATATAACTTAACTAGGGCAGTGTGACCTTGCTCATCCTAACCCAATAAGCAGCATTCTTACCTCCACTTGCTTACTTTACTTATGAAACAGCTGCCCATTGCTCACTTCCTTTACCACTTACTGAATTAAATATCCAACTAAATAAGCAGCATCCTTACCTCCACTCCCTTAGTTTGCTTATCAAGCAGTATCCAACTGCTCACTTTCCTTTCCCATCTCATTGAAATGAACATCCAACACCAGAGGGGGAATAAAAGATGCCTGCTCCTCTTCTCCACCCACCAGCCTGACCAGACTTTTCCCACTCCCTCCTACCAAAACTTCAAACAACCAAACCACACATTAAAAGGGGTTAAGCCAAACAACACTCACACATTAAAAGGGGTTAAGCCAAACAACACTCAATGCACTCCATCCTTTCTAAACCAAACTGAATCCCTGTCATCAACCTCCCAAATTCTGATCATATAAAAACCCAAAGCAGCCAATTGCCTAAACGGCTGAAATAAAGCAACGAGACCAACGACTGGTGTCAGAACCATGGCCTTAAGCTCAATGCCAAGAAATGTGTCATCATTCCCTTTGGGAAAAACCCAGTTCCCATGAAATACCACATTGATGGTAGTCCACTGAACACAGAAAGCGTTATAAGAGATCCTGGAACACAGGTTGACAGCAACCTCTCTTTTGACCACCACACTGCCAATGTGGTCAGAAAGTCCTTCTATGCGGCACATCTCATTACTAAGGGTTTTGCATCCAAGAAGAAAGAGGTCATTGTCTCACTCTACTCTTCCCTCATTAGGCCAATCATCGAGTACAATGCCCCATTTGGCATGTATCTCACTAGACACCTGCAACAACTGGAGAGGCTGCAAAAGTACCTCACAAAGAGGATCCTAGGCCTTAAACACTTGTCCTATATGGACAGACTCAAAAAACTCAAACTATTCTCTGTCTCATATTGCCTACTTAGAGGCGATCTCTGCTTGACTTACAAAGCCATGTCTGATCCAGCTCTGTTAGAAATGCTACATCTAAAGAAATTTCAATCCCTCTGCACCACATGCTCCAGAGACCTCAACCTCATTACCACAATCAACAGAACGTGCTGGTGGGACAGGTTCATAACCCAGAGACTGCCCATGCTGTGGAACAGACTTCTCATACATGTCAAACAGAGCACCTCACTGGCCCTCTTTCAAGAGGAATCTTGATGAGTGGATGGGAAACAGAAAATTCACCCCAGGATCACTCCAGTGGCTCTACCTGACAGAGGCACTGGAAACTAAGGTCAGGTGGCACAATGCCAGGGTAATCCTATTGGCTAGGCTTGTAAAGGCTCCAGAGCTATTAGCCTGGTACACACCTATGATCCCTCTCCAATGCTAAAGTAATAACCATCACCTTGTATAACCTCTGCATATTAACTAAATTTTCACTCATCATAACTACCAATAGTAGCTTCGTAATGATGCCTAGGTGATTACCTGCCAAATGTACCACCAGAACTCTAAATCTAATGCCACATAAATCCACACAAGGGTAATTGCATATCATCATACCCAACTGCAGGCCTATTTAACCGCCCAATATATATAATGACCAAAAAGAGATTTCCTTTCCAAAATCAATTTAATAGTAACCCTGCCATCACACCAACTATCCAATATAAGCAAGAAAACATTTAATGACCATCATAGCACTTGTTGACCAAAAAAATGTCCTCTAAATGAACTCAATACATCCCTAAAATAAATGCCACATAAACTGTAACCCAATGAACTTCCATTTACCAGCACCAACCCTCGCAAAAAAACCTATCTTGTCAATAGCCAATGCCTGCCAATCCTCACATTATCAAACCTACCCCAACCCTCAAACCAATGAACCATCAACCAAGATTTATTAAGTTCACATACCCTTGTCACCCGTGTAACTACACTACTTGGATCCAACTCCTCCTTGACAAACTGAACTGCCTTACCTTGTTCCCAAGCCTGAAAAATAACTAAATCTTTCCCAACAACCTCCTTCCCACAGGCAACTGCAACACGAATTTAACCAATCTAGCATTGCTCTACCATATGCCTTCCTTATAATAGGTGCCCTAAACTCCTGCATTACAAATTAAACCAATCTTGCAATGCCATACCATAAGCCTTCCTTATACAAGATGGCCCAAGCTCCTGGAGCAAGCCTTTAACCCTAATGCAACCTGACATACCTCGTTTATCAGCACAAACACCACAACCCACACCACTGCCATATTAAACAGATGAAAAATTAACCCTAAACCCCAAACTCCTGCTAAACCTCCTATGCCAGATTAAATTGAAACTCCAAATATTCAACATCCCCCAATCATCTTTCCTTCCTGCCGTCCAACAAAACACAAACCACCACCCCCAAATTATGCCCCAACTCAACACCTCCTGTCACATTTGTGAACAAATGCAAACCCCCATGAGCAACCCTATCCATCTGCCAAAACGGCCATCCTAATGAAATGCTTCAAAAGGCACCACAATGGTAAAAGCAATGCACCAACTTATTAACCACCATCCAACCTTACAATACACTGTCAAACCCTTCACTTGGCCTTAAAAGGGGGCCATATTATGTACATCTTTCTGACTGCCTGCCACCTGATGCCAAATCCAATGAAGCATAGTGCTAAACTCCCAAAGTAGCACTGACCACTGGGCAACCCATGTGCATAGCCTTACCACAGGAAAACTCAAACCCAACTACCATGCCCCAAAATCCAATCCAATGTCACATTATCACAACTCCACCCCACCTATGGACAACTCCAACTCTCCATAAACAACCCTCCAACCTGCTCTATATTGCCCCTGACATACCTCAGCCTCACTTGCCTCAATACTACTCCTAAACGGCACCAAGTCTGACATGCCTTAATGAGCACTTAAAAAGTAGGATTACTTGCGACCTCATTATGCACCACTCCAGCAACTAGCATATTCAGCTCAGCAGAAGCCATCACCTTCAGGCCACCGACTGATGCCCACTCTGCAGTCATCCATCAGCAAAAGAAAAGAAAACTGCATTTGGTGCTGCCAAGGGCCAATCTTGTTCATCAACTGCACAGCAGTTACACTAACTCACCTCCCTTATCCTCAATAACCTGGCACCACCATATCCCCCAACAAATCTTTTCACAACCAGCTAAGGAACACACAGCCACAAAAGATGATCTTATGTCACAAGCAGCAATAGCTGACCCCATGTGTTTAACATTACACCAATTAACACGCAGAAAGTAAAGTGAGCTACTAGCTCAAGCAAGTTACTACAAAGCATTATGGATGACCGATAATTTAAATATCAAATAACTGAGTTACCACAGTCTTGGCAGCATTTCTGTAAAGAAGCCCCATGAATGTCAAGCAATCAATCTTACGCAAATTAAAAGATTAACAAGACTACCCACTCAATTATTAGAGTGTATGACATTGTCTGCTTCCCATGTGCTGCTTTGTTCCACCAGGGCTGTAACACCAATTAAACCCTTCCACACTTCCGCCAGTAGAATACTGCAAAGAAATGACAAATGGAAATCCGCTGAACGAGAGGAAAAAAACAATAAGCTACCAAGTCCCAAACCCTCCCCCAAACCCATCTACCATGCCTATACACCTCCCATGGAACGCTGTACGGATTCTGGCAGCCTCCCTAAATTTGCATTTAACCTACGCAGCAGAGACACTATCAAAAGTGCTGTGCTTGTGAATTCAGACCCTTCATATATACAGGCTCTGCAACCCTCCCTCCCAATGATCCCCAGACAGAAATGGGTATCAAACCATATTACCTTGTGACTGGAAGGCAAACTCATTATCACTATGCTCCCCTTTAATGTCTACCTTATGCTACACCTGCCATATCTGGGAACTCTAAATCAAAAACCCTCCAAAGTAAAAAACAGACAACCTTATGAGATAAAATCTGTCCATTCTGCCTCAGCTGGGCAGAAGCAATGTCCACATACTGCAAATATCAGAAAAAGTGCATGCCAATCATACTTCTAAACCTCCTAGAGAAAAACATCTGGACACATCTATACAGAAAACTGGGAGAAAAGCCCAAAAATATATATTTTTTGTTTTGTTTGTTATTTTGTTCTTACAAACTGAAAAGTTGATAGATAACCGGTGATGCATTAATTAATTATCAGAAGGGTTCTATCCGTACCCCACAACCTATAAAGAAAATATGCAGTAAATGGCAGATTTCAAAAGATGATGTATAGCAGATGGCAGTCCCTTTCCCTAACCTAGTCATCCAAACTACCTAACCTGCAGTATCACCGTTCCGCATTTGTACGGAAGGCAGCTGTTACACTGGACAGCTTACAACCCGCTGAGAAGAAAAGTAGGTCTTGTCAAAACTCAGGTTAAACAAACCATACTCTAGCTGTACTCCTCAACCTCTAACAGCAAGAACTGAACAAAACCATAAATAAAAGTGGGACAAGGCCCAAATAGGGCAATTTTAAATATTGTTTTTACAAACTTTAGAAAGTTTATAAAATAACAGGTTTTGCATTAGCATGAATTTTCTGAGGGGTATGAAGTCAAACTTAAATTGGAAATTATTTTCCACCTTCAACCTTTAATGATTTGCCATTAAGTTGCCTGAAAATGACAATTATGCTTGAATGATTTAAGGAGTGTGGTGTCTGCCAGTGGGAAAGAAGCCCCTTTCCTGTAGTAATCAAACCCTGTACCTTGATTTGCAAGGTAAACACTGACCATTACCAAACACCCCAAATGGAAGTAAAAGACAAACTGTGCCTCCTAATGCTATAGAAAATGTCTTCAAGAAAACATTGACTATACCAAAACACCAACGCACTCACACCAAGTAGGAAGAAGTATAGTTAAAACCAAGCCACGAAACTCTGAATTGCCCAAGCAGAATCCAACCCTGTATCTTGTGTCTGCAATTTTTTTTATTAGCTCTGATTCTCTGAATGCTTTCTGAACCCAAGAAATCTGGGCAAAGCCTGACCTAATGGGAGGAACAGAGGCCCAAAAATAGGGGCAGATTGAAATATTTCTCTTACAAACTTAGAAAGTGGCTAGAATAACTAGAATAACCCGGTTTGTATTAAATTGTATTTTCTAAAAGAATAAAGTCTGAAACTCAAATGTATGTAATTATTTAGTGATTTCATTCCTCACATCATCCCAGTGATTTGTCCAAAAACAACAAATTTTATAAGGAACAGATCAACATTTTGAGGCATATATTTGGACATTCTGTGAAAATCTGGACAGTTGAGAAGTATGCGCTTTACCTAGCATCCATGCGTGAAAGGGGGAAGCCATCCTATATCATTTCCAAAGTGTGCCAACCAATCCACGACCATTACAGCCTCACTGTGCATGTGGAAGGAACAGCCACTATTCCTGGATGGCTCCTGACTTCATCACATATGTAAGATGGGGACCTCTCCAAAAAACAACTACTCCTAATGCCTCTCAACCACTTAGAGCAACAACAAGCCTGAAATTCAAATGTATATCATTGTGTTCCGACTTCAACCCTCAAAGATTTACCAATGATGTGCCAGAAGACTAGAACTTATGATTAAGAGACCAAAAACATAAGGCAAAAATCTAGACCACTCCGAGATCTGTATAGTTGAGAGGTATGCCACTCATGCCTCTTTCCTGATCCCACTAACAATGCATTCCTCAAAAAACCACACGCACCACCAACAAACCCACACCATCAAACCACGGCACCCAATGCCTGAAAAACACAACCCATGACCGCAAGCAATCACAGCAACACAAGTCTGAGCTACCAAATGAGAAAAACAGGGCCAGCCACATTCAACGACCCCTACCTATCCTAGCAGTTATATTTCCTTATGTAATTTTCACTTTAGCCATATAGCGATTTGGAGCCACATAGTGATTTAGCTTAAGCTTACCAATGGTGAAGGTCCCACCAACAAGAGGACACGTACAAGTGAAATGTCAACTCGACGGCATGCATTCCACCACCTTCACCATCCCAACTACTTTGTTCCCATATCCAACCCCCCCAAAACATGGCAAATCAGCAATGGGGAAAGAGGAGAAAAAAAATTATATTATTAACTATACAAACCACCAGCCACTGACCAACCCACCATCCACCATTAACCTGAGGCCTACCTGCTCTCCTGGAATACCTACAGATTGTCTCGGATGTGACCTTGCCTTAACAAGTTCATGCCAAAATGTGATTCCTTACCCAGTTACACTTGCATAAAACCCATTAAGCCCCTTCCTACCCTTATCTCATTTCCTCCCAATCCTCCTACATTCCCATTTAACCCTTTCATCCTCCCCTCCCCTACTTCCCCTACAGTCTTAACTCCCATTACTATTTCTAACTAACCCCCCCCCCCACGTGAAGATGTCCCTGAACAAATTGGTTTATTACCAAACTTCTTTTAACAAAGTATAAAGTTGCTTTGTCTCCTTAAATTTACATTGTAAAATTTAGCAGAAGTATCATCGGACTAAGACACTTGTTGTGTACCTATGCAACAGATACATTTGTTGTGACTATCAATATGCATTGCTTCCTTTTCACAGTCACACTTATTAAAGGAGCAAGGTGTGATGGTAAGAAAAGCTCAAAGCCTTGAAGCAAACCAAGGACAGCACAATGGTAAAGCAGCAAAATTTACAGCATAAGAATGTGCATAAATAAAAAAGTCTTACTTACTGTAAAATGCTATCAAATAGACTGGCAAAGTTTTGTTTTTTTTAAGCAGCTGGGGACCACATGGAATCCACACAAATAAATTTAGTGGTGGGAAGAAACTGTAAATGATAACCATCCTGGCTAATTACCATGTTGATAATACACCCCTAACAGTTGACCCAGTGGTCAGAATCTGGGTATACATGTAGAGAATAGCCTTACCATCGACCACTATATGGCCACAGTGGTGAGGAAGTCCTTTTATGTTGCACAACCAAGGGCATGGCATCTAGGTCTAAAGAGGTCACTATCCCTCTCTACTCTGTCCATTTCAGGCTAATCACAGAATACAACGGTCCCTTCGGTATGTACCTAAACAATCACATGCAACAACTAGACTGACCTCAGAGGTTCCTTATAAAAACAATACAAGGTGCAACGAACCTGCCTTAGACAAATTGCCTTAAAGCCCTTTCCCACTACTCAGTCTCCTATGGATTGCTGAGGGGTGATCTATGCCTGGCTTACATGGCATCTGCAAACCCCACACTTATGAATCTCCTGAATATGCGTAAGTCAAACAGTACCAGAAATACAAGTTCTAGGGACCTGAATTTTGTCTGTGACAAACAAAGCATACCGGACAGACAGATGTATGTTCCAGAGACAGACCCTCCTATGGAACAGGCTTCCCATTCATGTGAAACTGAGTTTGTCTACTATCCAGTTTAAAAGCAACTTAGACCATGGCTGGGAAACAGGAAATGTACACCAAGCCTGGCACCTGTGTCCCTTACGGACAGAGGTAGCTTGTAAATACTTGACCCTCAATGTCCTACTTGGATACACATCATTATTCTTCTTTCAGGAAAACATGGCAAGGCATCGAAAGGCCACCTGGGTTGTTTTGCTTAGTAACACTCTAGGCATCTACAAAGATAGGCATCATGGACAGGAGGAGGCACAGGTGCAGCTTGGGAGTGTTTTATCCACTGAGTGAAATACACACAAACAGACTAAGTCGTAAATATTAATGAAGTCTCCTTAGTACATCTGTTATTTCCAAAAATATTCCAAATTCAGAAGCCAAAACAATGTTTTTTTTTTAATTAGTAAAGTATTGAGGTGGAAATGCAAGTTCCAAGGACCTAGGCATGGTAGATGGCTATATCCCCTGGCTCAACTCAGCAAAGAACAAAATTAAACCATATTTTAACCTAAAAGTACCCCAAACCAACATAACGTCTCTTTGGGAATTCCAAGTTCTTCTAAAATCCTCTAATTTCTTGGCATTCACCGCCTGGTTCCTCATGTTCACCACTCTTCATGAAAAAAAAAAAATTTCCTTACCTAAAAAATTGTGTCCCTTTGATAGTCTGGTTCTGCCCAGTCTTCTCTTTCCAGTACGATTCCCTCATATTTTCTCTATAGCATCATGAATTTTTGCTACATAACCCCTCTGTCTCTCCTTTTCCACTGAAAATACTTACTCCCTTAATTTCTTGTACTGCAAACAGTCTCCCATTATGGCCTTAACTCTGCCTCTACAGGGTTTAATTCCACTAGCTCCCATTAAGTACCTCAGCATTTGGTTTGCATTAAATGCTATCTGCAAAACAGCTATGCGCGTGCCATCGAGGAATGGGTCTTGAAGGAATATGTTGAGAAAAAAATGTGTAATTGTAAAAAGCTCTAAATTAAGGGTAATCCTAGACTATTCCAATGAACCATGCAAGTCACTGTCAGTGGCACAACAGGTACATTTGACTTTAGTGTTGGGAAATCAGAAGGCTGTGGGTTCCATTCTCACCCCCAGGAGGATGGATTAATTCCCAATAACAACACTATAGTGCAGCGTAAGGGGGTGCTGCAATCCTGAGCATGATGTCCTTAAACTGAGACCCCATCTTCCTGAAGTGGTGGTAGCTAGCTCAGGTGTAAGTAAAAGATTTTGTGGCACCAATCATCGAAAAGAGCAGAGGAAGTTCTCTGAAGCCCTAGCCAAATTTTCCCTAGTAATATAAATACCATCCATTTCAGTTCTGCCTTGAAAAGAGGACACTATCTTAGTGCAGCTAACCCAGTCAACAGAGGATAAATAAATAAAATAAGAAATGTTGGCCAATTAGGAAGCAAAGTGTTGTAAGGATGCTGTGATGTGGCCTTTACATGTGCTACAATCCCAGTGACTCTGGTACCAAACATACAGTCCATGAAATTATAGTTTACTTATCTATTTATTAATTTACTTATTTGAACATTTTCCTAGGATAATCTAAATAGGCAAAAGTCCACTTAATATGAAGTTCTGCTGAAGAAAGCTCCACGAACCAGAATATTAAAAGATTTTGGAGAACGGGCTGGGATAATCAGCAATCCCACTGGACATTTGACATTACAAAAAAGGGGAAATTAATGTACAGAGAGAGCCCAGTAAGAAGATGTGTGCTTATTCGGTTATAAAATCCATGTGCCGAGACTGAAATCCTTTATTGGAGCTGCCACTTCCTTTCTCGTCACTAACTATGGCTTTTATCAAGTGGGGAAAATAAAGGAACTAACACAAGCAACCAATATACCAACAGTCAAGATCCATTATTATGGTAAGTAATCATATCTTAGATTATATCCAAGTCATCCAGTGAAGTGGATGGGACAAAATCCCCAGCCAAAATTCTTGGTGGTATCACAACAGAATACCATGGAGTATGATTGCTCCAAAGGAAGACCAGGATCTGAACACCACACCCAGCTTATAATGTTTGCAAAAGCTATGCACAGACACACCTAAGTAGCCACAGTCTTCTTTTGAGTAGTTATTGAAGGATACAGAAAAAGTAGAGACAGGTCTTGTGGAACGAGCTTTCATGTGGCATGGCAACGATTTGTTAGAACAGGCACAAATGTATAAAATATAACAGGTTAGCCATCTGGGTAGGGAACCTTTGGAAATTTTCTGACATAACTTAGCTATTTTGTTAAGTTTTGGCAGCTCTGGTTGCTCCATCAGTCACATTATGCAACAGGCACAAGGACAATTATAAAATGTTAAGCGTAGTTGTCTAAAAGAGTCAAGTGTCACTGGTTGCCTCAGTGCATCCAGGGACTCTTCATCTAGGTAGTGCTGGAACCTGTTTATGTGCATCTGTTATGGCTCTGATGGTGAAGGCACCTGATACACAGGCCCAGTTCTTCATTCTGTCCACTGCCCAACAATCCTATTTTGGGGGATAAGCAGCCATGGTCTTGCTTGGATGCTGCTGCCACAATTTTATAGTCTCAGCATGAGGACACTTGCCCCAAAATTGGCTGTCCTTAGGATGATGCAATATTTTGTCCATCTTCCTAGGAGTGGGCTCAGCCACAAAGTTCTTACCAAGCCCTTCACGCTACCAGGACAATTGTGGTAGTAAGCAGAACCACCTAGGAGGTAGATGGGGCTAAATGAAAAGTTTCTATCAGAAATTCCTTGTCACGTGAAGGGGTTCAATGAGCCAAGTACCCTCTATTGAATTAATTCCAGGATTTTCCTGAATGTCTGTATAACTGGAGGAGACTGTGGGATTCTTCCCTTTGACTGACATTTGAGTCCTATGTGACAGACTCCACTGGGGAGTCTAAGCATCTTCTCTTAAACTTCCTCTTCCTTGGCATTTTTGGGAGGGAGTCTTCTGAAGGAAAAGAAGACTGATACAAACCAGAAGCCTGCCTCTTCCAGAAGCTTATTAATGCACTCTGTTAGTGAAGCTCATGCACAATGTCAAAAGCAGAAGACTGAAGGGTATCCTGGGATGAGGAGAACAGAGCTGGTACATCTGATTTGTCACGTCATGACAGTGAGGTCAAGCTCTCCAGTCCTTTGAACTCTTGACAGTGCCTGCAGGAGTAGACACAACCAGGATCAAAGCCAATCTTGACACCAATGTCAACACTGAGAAAGGTCCAGCATTTAGAGATACTGACCACAAGACTACTTCTGGACAAGAAGCTGGTTTCAGCACCATAAGGTCAAAGGGTGAGCTGTCAGAGATAGTCAATGGCCATGATGAAATCAGTGCCAACACCAACACTGACCTCTCATCCCTGACTCCCAATACATAGTCTCTCTTGACAGTGAAGTGGTTGGTGTTTAGAAAGACAGGACTGATTTAGTCAGACCCAGAGTGACAATCTGTCTTAACACTGATGCAGACCATACCAAGATAATAGTCTATTCCATCTCTCTCTCTCAGTTCAAAGACAAGCTCAGGGAAGAAGCACAGGAGACAGAAGTTTGGTGTTCAGACCGATTTGCCCTAGAGACAGAAGGGGATGGAATGACACCCATATCAGCCTGTGCTTTAATGAATACCATCACAATGTACTCCAAATCACTCTGAAGAAGGGCTCCTGACAGACGTCTCCAACCAGCATGACAGCAGAAGTTGGTCCTGACTCCTAAAAACTGGATAGTTTCTTTGCTAAGGAAAAGAGGACAGCTTTTTTCCTCAGGGAAGGATCCCCTGCAATGTTAACTTCCTGACAGGAAGAAGAATCTTTGGAAGGAAGTGAAGGGGAAGAAATGAAGAGTGAACCCAAAAGGGCTTTCAGAGGCTGATGGTGCAGGGATGAAGTATTCGGGAATGGAGTAGGGAAGACAGACTGTAAATCAGTTCAAGGAACTTATTCAGCTTAAAGAACCCTCAGGAATGAAGTAGCTTCAAGAAGACGTTCAGCCCATCTATTTCTTTTTTCATACCTTTATCATTTTATGAGAATCATCCTGCAGCAGAAAAACGTTTAGAATGAGTATACAGTATTTTCCACTTCTAAAGGGTTCTGCATCAGGCACGCATTTTTTACACAAATCTTTCAAATGACCCAGCCCCAGGCACACCACACACAAACTGTGGGTGTTCTGAGACAGGATCTTCCACGATGAGAGAAAAAGTAAGATTACCAAAAAAGGTTGAGGATTACAGTCCAAACATGGCAGAAAAAGTCAGAAACAATCTTTCTGAACTATATGTAGGCAAAATACACACATCTCTACAGTTCAAAAAAATATGACAAATACACCAACTGTAAGCATTAGGGTAGACAAAAGACTCTAATGCAGAAAACCGGGATGGAAATGGAAGGTAGAATGCAAAAAGAGGGCTCAAACAGTAACAGCACATACAGATTATTAAGATTATAAAGATTGACTGGAGATCACTGTCAAAGAAACGATGGCAAATGAAATTTGAGGAGAAAGAGAGTGAAGGTGCATTATGGGGAACAGAGGAGGACTGTAGCTGCTTGAAGACAGATGGTTGCCACAATCTTACCGACTGGCAGACCAGTCCCATCCAGTGAAGTGGACGGACTGGAAATTCTAAACTTAGGAGTTTAGGACTGTAAATTCAGAAAGTTAGAAAGGGCCTAGCTATATCAGCAAGAAAGGTATTAGATCAATATAAGGTTCCAGAGACACATTTATGTTATTTGGGATAGTCTGGAACTGCCTGAACAGTTTAGTCCTTGTTAAAGTGTAATTCTCAAATATTTAATTAAGTTAGTTTCACATAGTGTAATATCAAAGGTGTTTAAATGTATAAGGATTTATCACAGATTTAGTTTTATTGGCATTAATGAATAAGTTGGAGGAATATAATAGACCTGGAGGAAAGTAAAGGCTTTTTTTAATGCCTATTTAGCTCAGTATAATTACTGAAGTGACAATATTATTGTAGTGTCATCTACATATTAACATAACGCAATATCCTTATGAATGGTTCTAATTTCTCTAGGGAAAAAAAATAGAAATAGCAAAGGTCCAAAGACAGAATCTTGTGTGTTATAGGAAAATGGGTGAGAAAGATGGTTTCCTTTGGACCTGTCAGGTTCTACTTATAGAGTAACTTTAAAACTCAATGATACAGGGCTAATGTCTATGATGAAGAAAGAGGGAACCAGGACAAATTCTACACAATCAACACTTTACAGAAATCTAAAAACAAGGTAGAAACAACTATGGATTTAGTCTGACATTTGCAAGTCAGTGTGTCAAAAATCAAACTAGTCTGGTTACTGACACTGTGACTAGTGAAGATACAAGACAAAGTGAACACCAAAAAGACAATTCTTATCACAGTACAGCAATGGCTGGAAGGCAGTATTGATATTCATAATAAAATAGGAAATATGCAAGTATTTATCAATAAAAGATGTAACGATATAAAAATGAGATTAGAAAAATAACATAGAACTGAGGGTGATATGTCAATATGAAAAAAAGGTACATTTAATGTTTATCTTACAATTTTGGCAGATATATTAATGAATGGCCTTACGTGTATTGTATTAATACAACAAAGATTTGTGCACCATTTTTTTTCACATGATTATCAGGCTATATAGTTTATATTGTTGTGTGGTTATCCTGTGCATCATTCCACAAATTAAAAAAGAAAAAGGCAGATGAGATATTCAGGTTGCTGTTACTTGACTATAGCATAAAATATGAGAGTCTAAAACAGTTCCAAATGAGTTTATACGATGTTCACTGTTATTCATGAGGAGTGGAAAGGCCATTCAAAGACTCCAGAACACAGGAGAGATGATTCAGGGAAGTAACTGCTGGAAGCTAGTTACCTATATCGGAGACACCCCCCCCCCACCCCAATAGCCTCTGGTTTGCAGTAACTCCAAACATGCAACTAGTGAGCATCTGAATAGTCTAAAAGCTTCTACTTTGAGGGCCTTGAGTATGTACATGGTGGTGCCATCATGGTCTTGAGTCTATGCACAAAAACTATAGCTCTGCCCAAACTCCTGGGTCCATTACCATCATAGAACACATCATAGTCTATCCCTGTGAGTCCTGGCTCTCCAAGGAGAGCTGCACAGGCTGTACAATATCCCAGCAACAGCAGCTGGACAGCAGTTGCCATACTTGTGAAACACGACCACATAAAAAGTAAACAACCACCACCAAAAAAAAAGCAGCATAAAAAGCTCATAAACTAACTTTCCTATAATCCTCTGGTTCCTTCTCTCAGTCCTTCATAAGAGTTGATTAAAACCTGCACATCACAAAAACAATGACATATAATTAAAATGCACCAGGGAGAAATCACAATTCATTAAAAACATGTACAAAGTCAGTCCCCTAATAAACCTTTCCAGTTATACTTCCCATTTAAACCCCCTGATTTTAGTGTTAAAAAATATTTAAGATTTAAGATTAAATAAGATTTCTTTAAACAATGCATTTTAACATCTTTTCCCCTTCTTTCATACACTTTCATTTGCTCCGTAATTGTTGCACTTAACCCATCACAGCAACTAATATTACAGGCAGCTAAATGTGCTGCCACAGGACTCTCCATATTTTTATCTTTGTATCCCTAACGTGTGTCTGCAATCTTTTCTTAAATATTCTATCAGTTTCCCCCCATGTACTACAAGATATGGAAACGGCTTACTGCATACATAACCCCTTCCATCTGACATGTATAAGGAGCTTTAGCATGAAATCTAACACCACGGAAGAAGTCAAATGTACCAGTATATATTCACATATATTACAAGCCCCACATACAAAGGTTCCCTTGACCTAAGACAATATATATAGGCCCACTTTCCACTGTTTGAGCACTGGTCCTCCCCTAAGAAAAGCTCAGTACTTCCTAATAATATCCCCTACTCTGTTACTAATATTACATTCAGTTAGAAAACTATTATTCCCTTTCTCCTTACTTATCCATATTCAAATATTTCTGTATCTCATTTATTTGTTGGTTGAAACCTGTAAAAATTATATACATACTTCATTCTGATCACAACCTCTACTCAAAAACATATTTAATGTGTAATTAGCTTCTGTTAGGAATGTTTCACATTCACTATTTCTGTATCTCATTTATTTGTTGGTTGAAACCTGCAAAAGCACAATTCATTAAAAACAAGTACAAAGTCAGTCCCCTAATAAACCCCAGCACTACCAGGTTATACCTCATACCATGCTTTTCGTCGCCAAAACTTGGACCAAACCACAAAAGGAGGGGGAGTATCAATATTCGTCAAAGATGCCCACACCTCCAGGATGGTGGCCCAGCACGAAGCATCAGAGACTATCCATGTGCAACTAACAGTGGGTAAAACTGCCTTCCAGTTTATAGCCTGCTACAGACCACCCTCCCAAACCCAGGAACCCCACTCAGCCTTCCTGCGACCACTGGAAAATATGAAGGTCTCTCCAAACACCATTATACTGGGCAACTTCAACTACCCAAACATAGACTGGGAGCATTACTCTAGCTCCAACTCCCTAGCCCAAAGGTTCCTAGAATTTATAAACTCAAATGCTATGGAACAACTTGTTACCACTCCCACAAGAGGGGAAAACATACTGGACCTGATCATCACCAACATGGGGGCTCTATGCTCCAGACCAGAAGTGTAAGTATCCCTCACTGGTAAGATCAGACCATAAACTAATCTCACTGGATATTCACATCCCGACCTCACCCCCTGCCCAGAAAACCACAGTGAAAAACTTCTCAAAAGCAAATTTCATACTCCTCAAAACCGAGGTGGAATCCTTCAAAGCCCCCGGGCCTGTGGAAAATACGGCCCAGACCGTACAATCCTTTATAAATACATTCTATGAACACCTTCAGGAATGCATGGATCATGCAATCCCAAATAAAACCAAGACCCAATCCTCCAAAGGCAGGCGTCCTGTCTGGTGGACCCCAGCCATAAACAAACTATACAATAGAAGGAGGAAGCTACTACATGACAGAGCAAAATCCCAAAAAGGGAAGGCATCTCTGATCAGTATTAGCAAAAAACTACGGGCACTCATAAAATCGTCTAAGGCCAGCTTCGAGAGAAAAATTGCACAGGACACTAAGGATAATCACAAGGCTTTCTTTAGTTATGTTATGAACCTGGGTGGGAATTCCCAGATATGCTCAGAATTAGTCCAAAATGACAAAAATACATCAAACCCACAGACATTGCCAACATCCTAGCTGACAGGTTCAGCGCAAACCCCCCTCCCCACCAAAAGGGCAAATATCTATCCCAGCAGAGTGCTGCCCCCCTGACATCTCAGATGCTCAGGTAAGAGCCGCCCTCTCCAAAGCAAAAAACACAGCATCAATGGGACCAGACGGTGTCCCGGGCTGTGTCCTACATGAACTCCAAGAAGAGCTAAACCCAAACATAAAACTACTGTTCAATCTCAGCCTTACTACAGGATATGTACCCAAAGAGTGGCGTACAGCAACAGTGGTCCCTCTCCACAAAGGTGGTGCCTCAACGGATCCTGGAATCTATCGCCCCATAAGCCTGACTAGCTTGGTCTGCAAAACTATGGAAAGGATTATCATGGACCTCATAAATAAAGATATTGGGGACCTACAGACACTGGATTCTACCCAGTTCGGCTTTGTTAAGGGCAGATCCTGCCTCTTAAACCAGGTCGATTTCTTTGAAGTCACCAAGGCCAATGACGAGAGGAAGGTGGTCCACACAGCCTACCTTTTCCTCGCAAAAGCCTTCGATGCAATACCCAACTCGGGCATTAAAGATAAGTTCACCAGCTTAAATATAAACCCCTGTGTCACTAGATGGGTTGCAAACTGGCTCAAGGATAGAACCCACATGGTTAGAAATGCTGGAGCCATGTCAGACTCCAAACCAGTTACAAGTGGCATCCCACAAGGCTCAGTCCTGGGACCTCTCTTGTTCGGTATATATTTCTCGGAGGTACAGGCCAACACGGAAGGACTGTGGCTGACCAAGTTCGCAGATGACTGCAAACTAGGTGCCATAATTGACTCTCCAGCCGACACAAGCATCCTACAAAAGGGCCTCATAGAAACAGACAACTGGTGCCAGAGCCATGGCCTCAAGCTAAACGCCAAAAAGTGTATGGTCATCCCCTTTGGCAAAAACAAAGTGCCCACAAATTACCACATTGGTGGTAATCCATTACGTACGGAAGAAGTAATTAGGGACCTGGGGACCCAAGTTGATAGCAATCTCTCATTTGAAAATTATGTGGCCAAAGTGGTTAGAAAACATTTTATATAGCCCACCTAATCATGAAGGGATTCACATCTAGATCAGGGGAGGTCATCGTGCCTCTTTACTCATCCCTCATCAGGCCCATAATTGAGTACAATGCCCCTTTTGGGATCTACCTTATCAGACACCTGCAGCAACTGGAAAGACCCCAAAAGTACCTCATCAAGAGGATCAAAGGGCTCAAACAGATGCCATATGCTTCCCGGTTAAAGAAACTCGAGCTCTACTCAGTGGCATACCACCTGCTCAGAGGCGATCTGTGCCTGACGTATAAAGCCATGTCCAAACCAGAATTAATGGACATGCTGCACCTCAGAAAATCCAAATCCCATTGAGCTACGTGCTCGAGAGACTTGAACCTCAGCACTGAAATAAATAGGACATGCCAGATTCATAACCTAGAGGCTCCCTTCACTCTGGAATAAAATCCTAGTCCAGGTTAGGCAGAGTCCCTCATTGACTCTCTTCAAGAGGAATCTTGATGAGTGGATGAGAGATCAAAGGTTTACCCTGGGTATCACTTCTGTGTCACTGTTAGACAGAGGCACAGTATACTAACCTCGAAAAAGGGCATAGCAAAATTAATTTAAAATGGGTGGCGAAAGCCAAACACACTCTGGCTAGGCTTATAAATGCCCTAGGGCAGATATCCTAGTATGAACCTATGAACTACCTAATCTTCTGATTCAAAATAATTCACCCTTGGGCAGGGGCTTAATCGGATGCAGCGGAAGATAGTTACTACCATGGAAAATCCTCTTCCACGACATAGGAAAATCAAATAATAAAATGGCTATAACTAAAAAGAAATGGTTCTTATAAAACTCAATTGTAAACATACTCATACTCAGATAGGGCAAAACTGGCATACATGTGGACAAAATATGCTATCACAGCTATGCCTATTATCTGATGATAAATGTTTTTATGTTTGTTGGTAGTTATCAAACGAAACATTAATAAACTCACCAACAGAATTTACCTCAGGATTACCTCCCCAAAATTAATTAACTGCTTCTGCTCCATTTACATGTTTAATATTTGTATATAAACTATCCACATTGATAATTGTCCAATACATTTCATACTTCTATGTAATATGTTAGATTCTTTCAAAAAAATCCTATAACTTGATTCCACAGACTCTCTACCACTGAATCCCCAGACTCTCTACTACTACCCCCTTATTACCGCTCCCCTTACAAGCTACACTTGACTACCTACTAACATGACTACCATTTTGACTTTATGTATATGACATGCACTCCTCACTTGTACTTCTGACTTATATGACTGAAATTTACTCTCATGCCTTAACACTATGATAAATCCAGCAGAACATGCAAGTGTTTTAAACTTACTTTACTTCAGAAGCTATTCTATCCAAGAGATTTGTGGTAGTTTTATGTATTTTGTAGAGGCAACAGAATGTAGCTAAAACACAGATTTTTACCAAAAGTTTTCTTTTCATATCCTTTTTAACAAAATTTCATTAAATAACTCCTTTATACAATTCAACAAATTTATCCAATGCCGATTCATAACTATAGTATATGTATTTCTATAAAAAAAGATGTTCATAATGCATATCCACACACTGTTTATAATTTAATACTACATTATTACTGCCTTTATATGAAGGCTTAAAGGTCACTTGTCTAGTCTGGCTTATATTTTTAAACCACCCATTCTTCCCATGTTAAATTACATAAAACTACATTTATGATGCAAAAACTCCAAAAAAGGTTTTACTAATTCAAAGCTTACTATACCTAAAACTGTTTAATGTGTTCATTAACAAAAGGGGAATAAAATCACTTTTGCAACTCAAATTAAACAAATTTAATTGGAAATCATTAAAATCCCTATACATCAAGAATAAAAACTATAATTAAATGCATCCTCACTGCATGTCTCATAATATCATTCATGCAATCATCTGTACACAGTAAATACTCATTACTGTAAACATGCATGTTGTTTTCTTAATTTTTAGCAAAATAATACAATAAATGTAATTTATTTACAAATGTGAACAGTTGAATCTATAGCTTATATTTTTGTGGAAGAACTGTATGTATGAATTGTAAACCATATTTTAGAACAGGTACTTCTAAATCTGTAAGCTCCACATGAGACAAATTGACTACAGAAAATTAATCGTTAAACTTCACACTCTGATTAAATTATCATTCACAGTTCAATGATGGAAAAAATGTCACTAAAATTCATGACGTCTCCAAAATGTCTATCCCTTCTGATATTTTTTACTTTGATAAAATATTTGCTGTTGATAATACATCTGTCCATCATCTTCAATCCCACAATTATGTCTCTTCCTACCTCAGTTGATCATGCATCATTTGGTTCTCTGGACTCTTAAGTTATTAGAGATGGAAGCTTTCAATCATACTCCTAGTCTGTGGGAAAAAAAACAGTGTTGTATCCAGCTAAGCTTTTTATCTTCCTTCTATTGGGTATTAAGTGCACATGCCAGTCCATGCCAGCACCTTGCACAGTCCTGTCCTACCCCCAAAAGAGACATGAACAGAGAAGGCCCTGTCATTCCTTCTTGCCCACCACACCAGCTCTTAGAGGCACATGACTAACTGAACTCAGATCACCCAGGTTACAGTCAGGAAATTATTTTCCCACCAATGGAGTTACAACATCACTATTATTATGTGGAGGCAGGCATCCTGAAGGTCCAAACAACACGTCAAGTCTCCTGGAAATCACAGAAATGTAGACTTGTACTCTGTATATGAGACAATTTTCCTTGGGAATTGGGCCGAAGTTTCTCAGTTTACTTTGGTACTGAAAAGAACCTGGAGTAATAGTCTAATCCATTCTGGTATGGTAGAATGTCATGGATGGCTGATTTTGCTCGCAGGTGATTACCACTCTTCTTTCTGCAATTTTTTGACAAATTAGAAATTGAACAAAGGTAAGGATTATGGTTGTGAGAGTATAAAAGGCACTTGTATATCCTCTGTAAAGCATTGCAGTTATCCACCTGTCCTTGATGGTGGTCAACCACGCAAGAAAGTGGATTGACAGATGGCCTCTAACAACCTCCAAAGTGGTAAAGTTGGGCATTGCCTCAGGGATTTTGCTGCTGATCACCAAAAGATGGATCAATGCCACTCTGCTGTTGTCAGGAATCTTTTATTCTTAGGAGGGAAATAGCCCCTGGACGTTACAACAGAAGTTCTGGTTTCATCTAGTTGATAGTTCTGTTTCTGTTGTTTATCATGGAAGAAAAACTGATGTGGACTCCTTTGGACCCTAGAAGAAAAGGGATGCTGACGAGGATGAAACTTTATTCAAACAGCTGAGATGGTTTTGTTATCCAGTTGCATGCTCTTCAGGTGCATCTTGACTTCAGGACCAAAAAGGGGGACTCTGAAAGCATGAATTCATAAATCTATGACCAAGAGCTGGAACCAGGCATGTGGGCACATAGCAGCACTGGAACCTAAAGCTCAGGCTTGATCCATCAACAGAGCTGCAAGATATTCATTGCAATGTTCAAAACAGTTGAATAGATGCAGACTGAGAATGCAACTTATGCCTGAATTGCCATTTGGCAACTGATGTGTTTTAAGCAAAATGGCTGTCAACTGGGGCTTGATAAATCAACGTGATCTTATTTTTACTCAAGCCTTTTTCATTTCCATAATCCTTTTCAAGTCAGCTTTATATGAGTCATGCTAGACATGAGGAAGCAGTGGTGCATTCTCATTCCACTGACATATAATGGAACTAGTGTCAGTCACTGTCATCTTGAATACTGTCTGTAACAGCTCTGCTTCTTTTATTTCTTGAATGGCCCTCAATTGTGTGCGTCTCAGGGCTTGTTTTATAGTATACTATGGAATTATACAGCTGCAGTCAAAACAGTTGCTAAAATGCAGGCCTTTGTTCAAAGTATCATTTTGGAGTCCAAGATAAATTGACAGCCATGTGATGATATGAGGTAGTTCCAGCTATGCCAAAGAGAGGACAGTGTATGTGCAACATATGCCAGTATAGCTAGCTGGAGTTTTGTAAGGAATTTTATTTCATTTAAATATCAAACCAGTTTGTACAGATGCTTGTGTTAAACATGTATTTGTAAAGTTGCTTGTGTTATAAATGTACCAACAGTGGGTCCTGCTGGACAGAAATGAAATATGCATTTATGTCAGACTCTATTGTAACTGATGAAATGTACATATCTTAACAGAGGATGCTGGAAGGGAAGGGGTCACGCTTAGCCCAGCTAAAATTAAGAAAAATAGCCTTAATTAAATGACTTGGTTTAGGCCATAAAGATTTTATCTCACAGGTCTGAAGGCAGCCAGATACACGATATCTGGGTTAGGATCCTGCTCTTATTGTCCTTAGTGGTGAACTCACTGCTACCCTGGGGTACCAGAGAATGACTTGTTAGTCTCTGCAGGAAAGGTGGAAGTATTGGAATTGTTTTACAGTCTCCAGATGCTGAAATAAACCTTACCAAAGCTCTATGTGTGAATTATGACACATCTGTGCCAGATCCTGGCTCAAGTTTCTAGTGAGGGGGTAGTGCGGGAACCACAGAGTCAGGTAACCAGATGTGATGTAATTTTGTAGTTAGCACTGAAATTGTATTTAGATACTACTGAGAGATATGACAGAGACACTCAGCACTCTGTTTTGGAATGGACAAGACCACTCACCCACTTCATCTTGCCCTGCTTTACTAAGCAACTTAACTAGGGAAGAGTCAGTTAGGAAAATATAGTGAGATTAGCTAAAAGTATTGTTTTTCTGTAGCTGTCTTTTTCCATCTGTGCTATTTTTTTATATTTCCTGTGAATTGAAACTCTGGTGTTTATGGTAAATAGATACTCCATATTCTCATGTTTTTTCTTTACTATTTATTATTAAATATATCTAAACTTTTTATTGTGGCTGGTCTTTTACAAAATATTGTAACCTTTGAGAGAACTTGCAGTTATTAAGTGGCACTGTAGCATCACGCTCCTGAAAATTTTGCCGACTGGTTAACACTACCATATGTATAAGTATTAATTTTACTAAGAGTAATTAGGTACCCTGGTGAGAGCCTTAAAGTAGCTGGCAGGTGGCAGTGAATCTATCTTATAGCATGGGTCGAGGTGGCATAGTGGGTAAATCTGTGCCAGCTTTTCTCAGGTAGGGGTGTGTGTGTGTGTGTGTGTGTGTGTGTGTGTGTGTGTGTGTGTGTGTGTGTGTGTGTGTGTGTGTGTGTGTGTATGTGAAAATCAAATCTCAAAGAGTGTGTGTGACAGCTACTTGGAAAAGGGACACAGAACATGGATTTATGCATAGAGAAAGATAGAGTCTTATTTGGAGGGCAAGTCCAGCACCAGGACTGGAGTGTGCTTCCTGTGTGCTCTTAAGGGAAATTGTACTTGGTGTAGACAGCTGCATCTGAAAATAATGTGCGCATCTAGTTTTGTTCTAAGTGAACATTCCCCACTGATGTCAGTGGTTAGGTTTGAGGCTCCTTGATTGCTAAATTGCAGGCCTTTGTTTAAAGTATCTTTTTGTAGTCCAAGATGAATTGACAGTCCCTCCCACTATACTTCAGTAAATGTGCTGATACTTTACAAGAATTACAAGAAAAAATATTTTCTGACTTTTCTTGAAATGTCACAGGCATATTGAATACTGCATTCAAATCATCTTAAAATGTATAGTATAAACAACAAACATTTAAAGTTTAAAGCTTAGCATTTCAATACTGTGATGCTGCTTATGTAAACTTGTCAAAAGAGGTGAAAACTGCCTTTGAACCATCGACTGATCAAATTGCTCTATTTTGCTATGAAAGGCTTGGCTTCATTGGAAACAGCTGTAAATCAGTGTAAGTTTTCTTCCTCTCTGAAATAAAGACAAGGAAAAACAGTTTCACACCCCTATGTCTTGTTTACAGCCACTTGAGCTCCTGACTACAAACTTCATTGCGTCTGGGGTATGTCATGCTGGTGTAGAAAAATTCCTCTGCAACTTATGTGAGAAGTTAAGCTTAAAAAATATGTGTGGTCTTTCCCTTCCTTTGATACCAAAGTGAGGAAATGAAAGTTTTTTGTTTGAGTACAAGTAGGTTTCAGGTGCCTACACAATACTGTAGTCATACTGTAGGGAGAAAACCAACAATACTTACTAACTTACAAAATTCTCTAAAAATTAAGCTGAAAACATGCTATAACAAAATCTCCAAGTTTGCTACAAATACTAACTATTCTTCCCACCACTGTATAGCACTACATTCCCTCAACTGGCTTGAACTCTCACACTACCTCGTCTACCTACAACTGACAACTGTTCTTAAAATAATCCACAAGCCTTTGGCCTACCCTGCCCCTCAGTTCATTACTTAGCAACTATCTACCCAAAGGAACACTCAGATATGAAAATAAACAACTTCTGGTGCTACATAAGCCTAGCATATCCGAAGGATAGCTTCTATACTCCTGTCGTATAGCCTGAGCTTGGAATGCTCCTACATTAACAATCGGAGCTAACCAAATCCTGGCATCTTTCAAAACCTCTTTAAGAAAATACCATCTTTTCATCCTGGAACTGCTCCTGCACCAAGCTCCCTCCCTTTAAAGCCTGACTATCTCTACTTCCTGAACATATTGTATTGCCTGCCTGTTCACTTATTCTTCCATGTACTTACTACAAAATAATCTTGTTACTTAATACACCACACTGTTCTTCTTTATAGCTTCTATCTATCCCAAATTAACATCATACTATAAAAGTATCTTGAGATAACCTAATTGTTCTTTTGGCAAAAGTTTTGTATAATGCAAGCTTTTCCACTTCTGTTTCTTGTCTTACTTTGTAAATTAAGTTTTGTATTAACCAAGAAACCACAGTTTAATGCAGCGCCAAAAGCACAAACCATGCCACCAAATTCAGAATAAAAATCAGCACTGAAGAGGTACCGAATGCCAACAAAAGACTCTGGAATCCACAGCAACCAAAAATGTTATTAAAAAATACAGCACTTTAAATGCTTTAACTTTATCACCGCATTTTTCGCCTCTGTAACACTGAGACTTCATCAACAATACTTCCCCACATAAAATCCCTCCTTTAATGTGAAGCAAATCAACAATTCAATAATCAATTCACACCTGTAGATGAATTAAAGCACATAATTATATACAAAATTAAAAAAAAAATAGGTTGAACTGTTAAAATGCATCAAAGTCACAGCTGTGTTTGTGTACAATTATAATACATCTTACACCCCAACCCAGACATTGAATACCATCAGGGGATGCAAGTTTTTTCTCTATTTTTAATACTTTATAAACTACCATGTTCTGATGTTCATCGTCTCCCATTGCTGCAGTCCTGACAAATGGGTACTCCGCTGCCCACCATCGGCCCGAATACCAAAGGGCTAGAACTGGCGTCGGTCACGGGCGCCTGAGACTGACGTAAGTACTTGTCAGTACAAATGCGCATGACCGACGCCATAACCTCAGTCTTTCTTGCCGCATGGTCCTCAGCAGAAGCAGTTTTTGCAAGTGCCGTTCGGCGTTCTGGAACTGTCGGTTTTCGAGTTTCAGACCGGATACCAAGTTGGCTAAGTACCCTGTTGGGAACATTTTTTGTCTTTTTCTTGCCTCAGTATTGCCGGATGTCAGAAAAAGTTAATAACTGTATTTCTTGTGGGAACAGATTCCTCATAGGGATTACCATTCACTCTGCATTCCTTGTTTAGGGCCTGAGCACGACGTTGTTGGGTGTCGCTTTTGTGCTACTTTTAACAAGCGTACTATTAAACGTCGGTTGGACTGTGCTAGGCTGGTGTTTGGTAAGCGTTGTAATTATACCATGCCGTCTGATTCTCCGACGACTGGTTCTTCTAAGAAGCGCAAAGATAAGTCTTTGCGGTCCAAACAGGATGAGGCGTCCACTCCAGACGTCGGTTCTGTGGAACCACTGACTGCTTCAGTGGCTCCTTCTGACAGTTTACCAGTGTGTCTAGGGGAGCCTTTGTTACTGCAGGAAGTGGCTTCTCCTGTGTTAGGCCAGGCTGAGGGTGCTTCTTTGTTGTCGGTGGCTTCCTCCCCTCATAGGGTAGTTAGACCTCCTCCTTCTCAGGGCAAGGGCCATTCTAAATCTAAGTCTATCCCTGCTGGTGCTAATCCCCAGGGTCCAGCTCCTAGGAAGCACATGTTAAAGATGGCTGAAGATTTGATTACTTTAATTAGGGGTTCCATGCCCCCCCGTGAAGCGGCCCAGGATAGACACAGAGTTGGAGGGTCTGGTTCAGTCTTCCAATGAGTCGGATTCCTCTGTGGAAGATCTTCAGGATTTCCCTCCCTATTCTGATTCGGAGGCTGAGGACGCTACTCCCTCTGCGTCCCCTCCAGAAGATTTTTCTTTCTCTGAAACTTTGCATTCCATGAGGGAACATTTCCAGTGGGATGGCCAGGATTATTCTGATTCTCGTAAAAGGCTGAGAGAATTCTTGTTTTTATCGCCAAAATAGACCCACAATATCTGCTCCAAAATGATTCACAAAGCACCAGCACTCCACTGTTCGAAAATCCAATGTACTTCTTTTATTAATACATACAAAATGAAATAAAAGTTAAGCGCTTTCATCTGATTAAGACTTCTTCAGAACTCACTTCCTACATCATACATTCACATTTTATACCTATTCATCATCACATGACATTCCAACAATTCATTTTTAAAGTGCTAGTGCGTATACGAGTTCCTTCTTCATACTCAAACATACCCATATATTACATTTATAAAACAATTAGTGCTAACCATCTTGCATCAACATAAAAATATTAATTTAAAAATATTCACTTAAAAACATTTATTAGAATACATTTGTTTAAATAGTATTTGTTCCACTAAATACTTTTATGTTTTTATATTACATGTACATCTACTATTTAATCATTAAACCAACTGGTTCAGTTAAAAACTCATGTCTAATAAAACCCCATGTAAATTCTTTAAATATTTAACCTAAATATCCAATATTGGTTTAATTGATACGTGTTCGTTTATCCCTGGATATTCGGATGCATTTAACTTCATTTGCCACCTGGCCTCCTTTTCACGCACCTTCTTCTTTATGTCCCCACCCCTCTTATTAGATTTAACTATCTCCAGAATTCCGAATTTAAACCCTGTACATGTTACATTGTCATTCAGATGTTTCCATAAGGCATTGTTGCTATCCTCCTTCCTAATACTGTACATGTGGTCATAAATCCTATTCCTTAAACACCGGGTGGTCATACCTACATAAAAACAAGGGCACTGTGTACAGGTGGCCAGATACACCAAATTGGTAGACCTACAATTCCCCCTCTCATAGTGTATTCTGATTTTATTATAATTAGACAAAATAATATCCTTGCTGTCCGTAATGTACCTGCATTGTTTACACGTACCGCATTTGGTCGCATTCCCTATCTCTTACATCAGTCCTCTTGTCTACTTTCCTCTCCAGTAATGCCTTCAAATTGCTCCCCTTACTAAAAACAAACAGTGGCTCCCCCCCCAGTATTTTGTAAATTTTTTCATCAACTTTTAAAATGTTCCAGTTGTGTTCTATAATATTTCTAATATCTTTACTAAAATTATTATGTTGCAAGATGCAAGCCTTACCATACTTGTTTCCCATTTCATCTGTATTATTGCAATTTCCTACTTGATCCGTGCCAGATGCAAGACCCACACCTAATAAGGGTTTGTATTTAATACCCCATTGTTCCCTAACATACCCTGTGACGTCCTTGATCATATCTCTGGGATATTCCCTTTCCAAAAAGAAAGATGAAATTTTTTCAAGTTCACTATCCAGGTCTCCTACCTCAGAAGTCATCCTTGCTGCCCGGATACACTGTCCTTTAATTATATTCTTTTTCTGGGCCCGGGGATGATTACTTGAAAAATGTAAATAGGAATTACTGAATGTATCTTTCCTATGTATGTTAGACTTAAATTTCCCATTTTTCAAAGTTATTTGGACGTCTAGGTAAGATATAGTTTCCTCATGTTTATTAATAGTGAACTTGAAATGTTCACTACAGGAGTTAATATAATCACCAAACTCATCTAACTCCTTGAGGTCTCCGTTCCACAAAATAAAAATATCGTCTAGAAAACGGAAATAGCATCCTAAATATTTGGACCACTCTGTATTAATAATGTATTCCTTCTCCCAATCGAAAACTACCATATTCGCGTATATGGGGGCACATGCTGCCCCCATAGCCACTCCCTTCGTCTGTTTATAATATTCTCCCTCATACCATATGTAGTTGTGGGCCAACACCACATCCATAAATTCCATAATCAACACAGTTTTATCCCAAGCTACTAATTCAGACCATACTATACTCTCTTGAAATCTTTCCATCCCTTCTTCTCTAGGAATATTTGAAAAGAGATCTATAACATCCATAGTTACCAACCATTTGACTCCTTGGGCTAATCTGGGTTCCAACCTCCCCAGAAAATCCCATGAATCAACAACCAAATGAGGTATCTTCTTTAATATAGGCTTCACCCATTTGTCTATAACCTTCCCATAGGGAAAGGTCTTCGACTGACTCCCAGATATGATGGGCCTGAAGGGTGGATCCCTGACATTTTTATGGATTTTGGGAATACCCACTATAGTACTGATAATGGGTGATTTAACCTTAAGAAACCCATATAAATCAGTATCTATTCTTCCTTCCATCAATAAGTCTTCCAAATGCAAATCCACTTTGTGGTACCCTATATTCACCTCATTGACCGAGGATACTGTATATTTCCCCGAATCCAACAGTATGCTGGTGATCTTATCCCTATATGCTTGTGATGGATACAGGACCACCCCACCCCCCTTATCCGGTTTCATCACTCGGACACTGTCATTTGCTTGTATTTCTCTCATAACTTCTGATTCATCCTTTGTTAAGTTATACTTAACTGAGTTGTTCTTCTTACTATACCTATATATGTCCTCCAATACCAATTTTTCAAAAGTATCTAATAAATGGTTGAGGGGTGGTGTATAGGTGCTTTTCATTTTAAATTCGTTTGTTTTGTTAACATTCGTTCCTTCAAATTTAACTCTCAAATTTAATTTTCTTATATACTTTTTGACATCTATAATACTGTCAACCACTTTAAATTTCCCACTAGGAATAAATTTCATCCCCTTAGAAAAAAGGGTGAAATGTTCCTTCCTAAGGGTCACGTCAGTGTAATTGTGAATGAAAAAATTGTCATATGAACTAGTAACCTCATTTATCTTAATAATCTCCTTTCTTCCTACTTCAGGGGATTGCACAGTTATTTTGTGGCCCTTCCCCTTTGATGGTACTCCCCCCCTTCCCTGGGGTGTCTTTTCTGGTAGTCTTCCCATCCCATTCCTGTCTCTAAAAAACCATTATCATTATTGTATCTATTATTATTATTATTATTGTGTCTATCGGGTGCCCGATAATTGTATCTGTTGTTTCCTTTCTGTTTGTAAGTATCATACACATTTTCGTCCTGACCATACTTTTTTCCTTGATATCTTTCTTTAGCATAGTTGTGGGACTTAAATGCTTTCTTTCCCACATCCTTGTCCCATCTATAAGCCTCCCCTTTATTGTATTGTTCTAAATCCCTATTTAACTTTCTACATTTCCTTTCAAACTGTTTAGATGTTACTCCGGCTACCCAATTAAATTGTGTGTCATAAAGACTTTCATATTCTTCAAACAAAACGTCGTGTACAATCCTGTTATTCAATTCATCCATTTCAGCCAAAATCTTACATATTCTATTATCGTTGCACCCCATAATAAATTTCATAAATGTAAATCCAAACCCATTAAACATTTTATTACATTCTGTAATATTATTTTGGTCCATAACAATCCCCATAGGGACCTTGAAAAAGCGCAGCCCCATAGGGACTACTCCACTGTCCAAACACTTCTTAAGATAGTTGTTGTCCAACTGAAGTGTTTTTAACATTTTCAGCTTCTTACCAAACATGACTATTAAATCACTAAGTGTTCTCTCACTTTCAGCAACATTAGAATTAACACGGTTGTCAGTTACGGCCTTTTGGCTGGCATTAAAGTCAAACTGTCCTTCCAAAAAATTGTTATATTCCGCCCGCCCTTTAATTTTTAAGGGTTGACGTAAATCAGATTGCTTCACAGTACCTGTGCCTTTTTCTAGCACCGAAAACGCATACGTTTTCTTGGGGACTGTTCGTTTCGGTTTCGCCCCAATTTTGTTGAAGTCCACCTCCGATCCGTTTCCTTCGACTCCGGACATATTTCTCACCCACGAGTTGTCCACCGGTCTGGATCCATGAGAGGCTGGAACCTCCAATTCATCTCGACTCATCCGGACGCCCCTGACATCCTTCTGGCCTCCTTCACGTTCCTCACAGCGCGTTGACATCACCAGCCTGCCGTTTCTGTCAATAGGGTTAGGTTGTGTCATCAGTTCGATCAACCTAGTTAGTTCCCCTCGCATTATTGCCATCTCTGATTGAAGCCCCCTGATTTTGTCTCGTCTAGGGGAGAATAAAGAAGGTAACTCGTCAAGTGAATCCATAATACCAAAACGACCACAGAATCAAACACGAATGTACTGGAACAGCCAACAGTTATCGCCAAAATAGACCCACAATATCTGCTCCAAAATGATTCACAAAGCACCAGCACTCCACTGTTCGAAAATCCAACGTACTTCTTTTATTAATACATACAAAATGAAATAAAAGTTAAGCGCTTTCATCAAGGATATTATTTTGTCTAATTATAATAAAATCAGAATACACTATGAGAGGGGGAATTGTAGGTCTACCAATTTGGTGTATCTGGCCACCTGTACACAGTGCCCTTGTTTTTATGTAGGTATGACCACCCGGTGTTTAAGGAATAGGATTTATGACCACATGTACAGTATTAGGAAGGAGGATAGCAACAATGCCTTATGGAAACATCTGAATGACAATGTAACATGTACAGGGTTTAAATTCGGAATTCTGGAGATAGTTAAATCTAATAAGAGGGGTGGGGACATAAAGAAGAAGGTGCGTGAAAAGGAGGCCAGGTGGCAAATGAAGTTAAATGCATCCGAATATCCAGGGATAAACGAACACGTATCAATTAAACCAATATTGGATATTTAGGTTAAATATTTAAAGAATTTGCATGGGGTTTTATTAGACATGAGTTTTTAACTGAACCAGTTGGTTTAATGATTAAATAGTAGATGTACATGTAATATAAAAACATAAAAGTATTTAGTGGAACAAATACTATTTAAACAAATGTATTCTAATAAATGTTTTTAAGTGAATATTTTTAAATTAATATTTTTATGTTGATGCAAGATGGTTAGCACTAATTGTTTTATAAATGTAATATATGGGTATGTTTGAGTATGAAGAAGGAACTCGTATACGCACTAGCACTTTAAAAATGAATTGTTGGAATGTCATGTGATGATGAATAGGTATAAAATGTGAATGTATGATGTAGGAAGTGAGTTCTGAAGAAGTCTTAATCAGATGAAAGCGCTTAACTTTTATTTCATTTTGTATGTATTAATAAAAGAAGTACGTTGGATTTTCGAACAGTGGAGTGCTGGTGCTTTGTGAATCATTTTGGAGCAGATATTGTGGGTCTATTTTGGCGATAACTGTTGGCTGTTCCAGTACATTCGTGTTTAATTCTTGTTTTTACCTCAGCACAGGCCTTTGGCTATTCCCCCTGTACTGGATGTTGTTCAGGATGTATTTTCTGAGGCTGCCCTTAACCCAGATTCTCTGCCCCCTGCCCCAGTTAAACCAGATAGATACTACAGGGTTCCGGAAGCTCACAAGTACTTGTATAAGAGTCCTAGGGCTGATCCAGAAACTATTTCTCAAGGCCCCAAAGGTGTTAAGGCTTCTGTGGTTAAGAATCCGGTTCCTCTGGACAAGGATGCTAGGGCCCTGGATAGGTGGGGTAAAAAACTGTATACCTCTTCTACTTTGGCTATGAGAGCTTTGAATTGTCAATTTCATATGCTCAGGTATCAGAATTATTTGCTAAGTCAACTGAAATGTAAAGTGGATGCTTTGTCTGAAGGTGTTGACTGTAAGGAGCTTCAGGATTTAGTGCATGCTTCAGACCAGGTTGGTAAGCATTCTTTGCAGTGTGGTTTTGATGCTTTACAAGCTACTTCCAGGGTGGCTGCTACTAGTTCTGTTGTTCGCAGACATGCCTGGCTTAGAGATCAGTCCTTGTCAGAGCATGTTAAGGCTCGCATTATGGATGCTCCTTTGCAATCTGATGTTCTTTTTGGCCCTCCAGTGGAATCAGTTTTGAAAAAGATGGAGGAAAAAGCTAAGTCTATGCAGACGGTAAAGGACTTCTTGCAGGTTCAGCCCCCTAAGTTCAGTAGGAATTGGCCTGCTAGGGGATGGTCTTTTCCCTCTTCGGATTTTCATTCTAGGGGCAGGTCGAGGCGTGGTAGAGGTAGGGCTTCTTCTCAGGGCCCTGTTACTTCTAGGCCTTTGAATTCTTTTACCCCTTCTGCTGGGGTGGGCAGGGGTCAGTCCTTTCGGAAGCAGTCCCAATGACCTGTGTCTTCAGCTGCCGGACTCTGCTTTGTCAGAGCATGTTAAGGCTCGCATTATGGATGCTCCTTTGCAATCTGATGTTCTTTTTGGCCCTCCAGTGGAATCAGTTTTGAAAAAGATGGAGGAAAAAGCTAAGTCTATGCAGACGGTAAAGGACTTCTTGCAGGTTCAGCCCCCTAAGTTCAGTAGGAATTGGCCTGCTAGGGGATGGTCTTTTCCCTCTTCGGATTTTCATTCTAGGGGCAGGTCGAGGCGTGGTAGAGGTAGGGCTTCTTCTCAGGGCCCTGTTACTTCTAGGCCTTTGAATTCTTTTACCCCTTCTGCTGGGGTGGGCAGGGGTCAGTCCTTTCGGAAGCAGTCCCAATGACCTGTGTCTTCAGCTGCTGGACTCTGCTTTGCTGGCAGCTCCTCTAGGGGGAAAACTGGGACTTTTCAAAGGGAATTGGCATTTGGTTACCCAAGACAAATGGGTATTGGACATTATAACTCGAGGCTACAAGTTTTATTTTCACACATTCCCTCCTTTCAAAGGTATGCCGGATGTGCCTCATCAGCAAAGACTGGAAGCGCAGGCACAGATTTTTTCTCTGCTCCGGTTGGGAGCAATACAGGCAGTTCCTTCTGTGGACAGAGGCACGGGGTTTTATTCCAGTCTTTTCTTAGTGCCAAAGAAGGGAAATACTTGGAAGCCCATTCTGGATTTATCCATTCTAAACACCTTTCTGGACATTCCGAAATTCAAGATGTTGACACTGCAGCAGCTGTTGCCTATGCTAGGCAGAGATCACTGGATGGTGACTTTGGATCTCAAGGAGGCCTATCTTCACATTCCTATCAGGCCCAGTTGCAGGAAATTCCTGAGGTTTCGGACTGGGAATTTGCATTATCAGTTCTCTGCATTGCCCTTTGGCTTATCTACTGCGCCCAGGGTATTCACAAAAGTCCTGGCTCCAGTAATAGCTTTTCTCCGGCTAAGGGGAATTCAAATTTATCCTTATCTGGACGATTGTTTGATACTGGCTCAGGGCAAGCACGAACTTCTTCGACATCTGCAGTTTGTAATGACAGTTTTCAGATGCCTAGGGTATTCTGTGAACGAAATAAAGTCCAGTCTAGTACCCTCACAGGAGATGTGTTTTCTGGGTGTGAGACTGAATACAGCTACTCAGATGGCATCTCTTACCCCGGACAAACGAAGAAATCTTCACCTATACTTCCAACAGCTATCCGTAATGTCCAGGCTGACTGCAAGGACAGTCCTTCAAGCCTTGGGGTTCATGGCATCTTGCATTCTAGTACTTCCCAATGCCAAACTGCATATGAGGAAGCTACAGTGGCATCTCAAAAGCGTTTGGACTCAACACAGCCACGATTTGGATACTGTCATTCGGATTCTCCCTTGCATTCAGAAAGAATTTGTGTGGTGGGCTCAGGAATGTCACCTAAACAAGGGACTCTCTGTGACCCAACCGGAGGCAAGTCAGATATTAACGACAGACGCCTCGGAGTCAGCCTGGGGAGCTCATTTCAAAGGAAAATGGATTCAAGACCTTTGGCCCCCGGAGTTGCTTCACTTGCATATCAACATGAAGGAGATGCTGGCGGTTCAATTTGCCTTAAAAGCATTCAAGGATCTACTTCGACCGGGACTGGTGTTGATTCGAACAGACAACACAACTGTCATGTGGTACATCAACAAGCAGGGGGGTACTCATTCTTACCCTCTTTGCAGACAAGCAATGCTGCTATGGGAAACTGCTTTGGATCTGCACATCACTCTTCGAGCACAGTTTCTGCCAGGAGCACAAAATTCGTTAGCAGATGTTCTGAGCAGACAGATGGTGGATCCTCACGAATGGAAGTTGGATCCTCAGGTATTTCGTCAGTTGACCATGGCTTGGGGAACTCCAGACATAGATCTGTTCGCTTCTCCTCTGAATTCCCAACTGCCTCTGTTTTGCACAAGGCTGTTTCATCCGAAGCCTGGAAAATAGATGCACTATCCTTCAGTTGGAGCAACCTTCACGTGTATGCCTTTCCTCCTCTGCCTCTTCTTCCACAGGTCCTGTTGAAAGTCAGGAGGGACAAACCTTGCATGATCCTTATAGCGCCGGATTGGCCTCGTCAACATTGGTACCCTCTGCTGAGGAGCCTAATTCACGGGACACCTTGGCCATTACCATGATTCCTCACTTATTGTCTCAGGAAAACAATCATTTTCTCAATGTCAGGGTGCAATCCCTACATCTGACAGCCTGGCATTCAGTTTTAGAGGATGAGGGCCTTCAGCTCCCTCAACAAGTTTTGGATGTCCTTTTGGAAGCCAGGCGTCCTAGTACTCGGAAAGTTTATGCTGATAAATGGAAGAGATTTTTTCTTTGGAGTTCAGCTAAAGGCCTTGATGTCACGTTGCCTAATTTGAGTTGTACTTTGCAGTATTTGACTATGTTACTGGACAAGGGTTTGTCCTTCTCTTCTATAAAAGTGCATGCTGCAGCTATTTCTGCTCACTATGATGGTGATCCTCCTTTATTTTCACATCCTTTGCTTAAACAGTTTCTTAGAGGGGCAAAGAATATAAGACCCCCACGACGGGCTCCTACTCCTGCCTGGGATCTTAATTTTGTTTTGGAAAAGCTGACTCTGCCTCCTTTTGAACCTGCAGCTACGGCTGAATTGAAGTTGTTGTCCTGGAAGACTGCTTTTTTATTGGCTGTTACTTCTGCTAGAAGGGTGTCTGAATTACAGGCTCTCATGGCAGTGGAACCTTTTCTGATTTTTCACCAGGACAGAGTTTCCTTGCGTACTAATCCTACTTTTCTGCCTAAGGTAGTTTCTAATGTGGCATTGAACCAATCTATACATTTGCCTACTTTTTATGCTAACCCCCAAAATGAAGGGAAAGAGTTTTTAACTGAACCAGTTGGTTTAATGATTAAATAGTAGATGTACATGTAATATAAAAACATAAAAGTATTTAGTGGAACAAATACTATTTAAACAAATGTATTCTAATAAATGTTTTTAAGTGAATATTTTTAAATTAATATTTTTATGTTGATGCAAGATGGTTAGCACTAATTGTTTTATAAATGTAATATATGGATATGTTTGAGTATGAACAAGGAACTCAGATAATGCACTAGCACTTTAAAAATGAATTGTTGGAATGTCATGTGATGATGAATAGGTATAAAATGTGAATGTATGATGTAGGAAGTGAGTTCTGAAGAAGTCTTAATCAGATGGCGCTTAACTTTTATTTCATTTTGTATGTATTAATAAAAGAAGTACGTTGGATTTTCGAACAGTGGAGTGCTGGTGCTTTGTGAATCATTTTGGAGCAGATATTGTGGGTCTATTTTGGCGATAACTGTTGGCTGTTCCAGTACATTCGTGTTTAATTCTTGTTTTTACCTCAGCACAGGCCTTTGGCTATTCCCCCTGTACTGGATGTTGTTCAGGATGTATTTTCTGAGGCTGCCCTTAACCCAGATTCTCTGCCCCCTGCCCCAGTTAAACCAGATAGATACTACAGGGTTCCGGAAGCTCACAAGTACTTGTATAAGAGTCCTAGGGCTGATCCAGAAACTATTTCTCAAGGCCCCAAAGGTGTTAAGGCTTCTGTGGTTAAGAATCCGGTTCCTCTGGACAAGGATGCTAGGGCCCTGGATAGGTGGGGTAAAACTGTATACCTCTTCTACTTTGGCTATGAGAGCTTTGAATTGTCAATTTCATATGCTCAGGTATCAGAATTATTTGCTAAGTCAACTGAAATGTAAAGTGGATGCTTTGTCTGAAGGTGTTGACTGTAAGGAGCTTCAGGATTTAGTGCATGCTTCAGACCAGGTTGGTAAGCATTCTTTGCAGTGTGGTTTTGATGCTTTACAAGCTACTTCCAGGGTGGCTGCTACTAGTTCTGTTGTTCGCAGACATGCCTGGCTTAGAGATCAGTCCTTGTCAGAGCATGTTAAGGCTCGCATTATGGATGCTCCTTTGCAATCTGATGTTCTTTTTGGCCCTCCAGTGGAATCAGTTTTGAAAAAGATGGAGGAAAAAGCTAAGTCTATGCAGACGGTAAAGGACTTCTTGCAGGTTCAGCCCCCTAAGTTCAGTAGGAATTGGCCTGCTAGGGGTTGGTCTTTTCCCTCTTTGGATTTTCATTCTAGGGGCAGGTCGAGGCGTGGTAGAGGTAGGGCTTCTTCTCAGGGCCCTGTTACTTCTAGGCCTTTGAATTCTTTTACCCCTTCTGCTGGGGTGGGCAGGGGTCAGTCCTTTCGGAAGCAGTCCCAATGACCTGTGTCTTCAGCTGCCGGACTCTGCTTTGTCAGAGCATGTTAAGGCTCGCATTATGGATGCTCCTTTGCAATCTGATGTTCTTTTTGGCCCTCCAGTGGAATCAGTTTTGAAAAAGATGGAGGAAAAAGCTAAGTCTATGCAGACGGTAAAGGACTTCTTGCAGGTTCAGCCCCCTAAGTTCAGTAGGAATTGGCCTGCTAGGGGATGGTCTTTTCCCTCTTCGGATTTTCATTCTAGGGGCAGGTCGAGGCGTGGTAGAGGTAGGGCTTCTTCTCAGGGCCCTGTTACTTCTAGGCCTTTGAATTCTTTTACCCCTTCTGCTGGGGTGGGCAGGGGTCAGTCCTTTCGGAAGCAGTCCCAATGACCTGTGTCTTCAGCTGCTGGACTCTGCTTTGCTGGCAGCTCCTCTAGGGGGAAAACTGGGACTTTTCAAAGGGAATTGGCATTTGGTTACCCAAGACAAATGGGTATTGGACATTATAACTCGAGGCTACAAGTTTTATTTTCACACATTCCCTCCTTTCAAAGGTATGCCGGATGTGCCTCATCAGCAAAGACTGGAAGCGCAGGCACAGATTTTTCTCTGCTCCGGTTGGGAGCAATACAGGCAGTTCCTTCTGTGGACAGAGGCACGGGGTTTTATTCCAGTCTTTTCTTAGTGCCAAAGAAGGGAAATACTTGGAAGCCCATTCTGGATTTATCCATTCTAAACACCTTTCTGGACATTCCAAATTCAAGATGTTGACACTGCAGCAGCTGTTGCCTATGCTAGGCAGAGATCACTGGATGGTGACTTTGGATCTCAAGGAGGCCTATCTTCACATTCCTATCAGGCCCAGTTGCAGGAAATTCCTGAGGTTTCGGACTGGGAATTTGCATTATCAGTTCTCTGCATTGCCCTTTGGCTTATCTACTGCCCAGGGTATTCACAAAAGTCCTGGCTCCAGTAATAGCTTTTCTCCGGCTAAGGGAATTCAAATTTATCCTTATCTGGACGATTGTTTGATACTGGCTCAGGGCAAGCACGAACTTCTTCGACATCTGCAGTTTGTAATGACAGTTTTCAGATGCCTAGGGTATTCTGTGAACGAAATAAAGTCCAGTCTAGTACCCTCACAGGAGATGTGTTTTCTGGGTGTGAGACTGAATACAGCTACTCAGATGGCATCTCTTACCCCGGACAAACGAAGAAATCTTCAGCTATACTTCCAACAGCTATCCGTAATGTCCAGGCTGACTGCAAGGACAGTCCTTCAAGCCTTGGGGTTCATGGCATCTTGCATTCTAGTACTTCCCAATGCCAAACTGCATATGAGGAAGCTACAGTGGCATCTCAAAAGCGTTTGGACTCAACACAGCCACGATTTGGATACTGTCATTCGGATTCTCCCTTGCATTCAGAAAGAATTTGTGTGGTGGGCTCAGGAATGTCACCTAAACAAGGGACTCTCTGTGACCCAACCGAGGCAAGTCAGATATTAACGACAGACCTCGGAGTCAGCCTGTGGAGCTCATTTCAAAGGAAAATGGATTCAAGACCTTTGGCCCCCGGAGTTGCTTCACTTGCATATCAACATGAAGGAGATGCTGGCGGTTCAATTTGCCTTAAAAGCATTCAAGGATCTACTTGACCGGGACTGGTGTTGATTCGAACAGACAACACAACTGTCATGTGGTACATCAACAAGCAGGGGGGTACTCATTCTTACCCTCTTTGCAGACAAGCAATGCTGCTATGAGAAACTGCTTTGGATCTGCACATCACTCTTCGAGCACAGTTTCTGCCAGGAGCACAAAATTCGTTAGCAGATGTTCTGAGCAGACAGATGGTGGATCCTCACGAATGGAAGTTGGATCCTCAGGTATTTCGTCAGTTGACCATGGCTTGGGGAACTCCAGACATAGATCTGTTCGCTTCTCCTCTGAATTCCCAACTGCCTCTGTTTTGCACAAGGCTGTTTCATCCAAAAGCTTGGAAAATAGATGCACTATCCTTCAGTTGGAGCAACCTTCACGTGTATGCCTTTCCTCCTCTGCCTCTTCTTCCACAGGTCCTGTTGAAAGTCAGGAGGGACAAACCTTGCATGATCCTTATAGCGCCGGATTGGCCTCGTCAACATTGGTACCCTCTGCTGAGGAGCCTAATTCACGGGACACCTTGGCCATTACCAGATTCCTCACTTATTGTCTCAGGAAAACAATCATTTTCTCAATGTCAGGGTGCAATCCCTACATCTGACAGCCTGGCGCATTCAGTTTTAGAGGATGAGGGCCTTCAGCTCCCTCAACAAGTTTTGGATGTCCTTTTGGAAGCCAGGCGTCCTAGTACTCGGAAAGTTTATGCTGATAAATGGAAGAGATTTTTCTTTGGAGTTCAGCTAAAGGCCTTGATGTCACGTTGCCTAATTTGAGTTGTACTTTGCAGTATTTGACTATGTTACTGGACAAGGGTTTGTCCTTCTCTTCTATAAAAGTGCATGCTGCAGCTATTTCTGCTCACTATGATGGTGATCCTCCTTTATTTTCACATCCTTTGCTTAAACAGTTTCTTAGAGGGGCAAAGAATATAAGTCCCCACGACGGGCTCCTACTCCTGCCTGGGATCTTAATTTTGTTTTGGAAAAGCTGACTCTGCCTCCTTTTGAACCTGCAGCTACGGCTGAATTGAAGTTGTTGTCCTGGAAGACTGCTTTTTTATTGGCTGTTACTTCTGCTAGAAGGGTGTCTGAATTACAGGCTCTCATGGCAGTGGAACCTTTTCTGATTTTTCACCAGGACAGAGTTTCCTTGCGTACTAATCCTACTTTTCTGCCTAAGGTAGTTTCTAATGTGGCATTGAACCAATCTATACATTTGCCTACTTTTTATGCTAACCCCCAAAATGAAGGGGAAAGAGTTTTGCATTCTTTGGATGTGCATAGGCAGTTACGGTATTATTTGTTCAGACCAATGAGTTCCGGAGATCTCAACAGTTATTTGTTTAGTTTGCTGTGGCTTCAAGTGGGAAAGCTGTCTCAAAACAAACTATTTCCAAGTGGATCGGCCATTGTATTGCTTTTTGTTACTCTCATCATGGTAAGGAGGCTCCAGTTGGGATCAGGCCTCATTCTACTAGGGCTACGGCCACCTCTACTGCTTTTTTGAGAGGGGTAGCTACGAAAGACATTCTAGAGGCAGCTACTTGGAGTTCTGTACATACCTTTACAAAGCATTATCATTTGCCTCTTTATTCTAGGTCTAGGGCTGGGTTTGCCACTGCAGTCTTACAGGGCATGTCTGCAGCTCCTCCTGCTATTTAGTTGGCCAGCCTCCCTTTTTCCGTTGCTCTGGGATTCTACCCATTTGTCAGGACTGCAGCAATGGGAGACGAACATAGTACAGTTTTGTACCTACCATAAATGTAGATGTTCGAGGATCTCCATTGCTGCAGTCCTATTTTCCCTCCCTCCTTCCCCCTTTTTCTTTTTACGTTGGGGTTTTTTGGGTGGTGTTTTCTTTTTTGCATTCTGACGTCTGAGGCAAGAAAGACTGAGGTTATGGCGTCGGTCATGCGCATTTGTACTGACAAGTACTTACGTCAGTCTCAGGCGCACGTGACCGACACCAGTTCTAGCCCTTTGGTAGTCGGGTCGATGGTGGGCAGCGGAGTACCCATTTGTCAGGACTGCAGCAATGGAGATCCTCGAACATCTACATTTATGGTAGGTACAAAACTGTACTTTTTAGGTTACATTGGTTCTTTTACAATGATATCTTAGCTTTGGCCACTAGAGGGTAGCATCACTATGTACATTTATTTTATTATTATTTTTTTTCATTGAGATGTATAATTTAATTTATATTTATATTGTAAAAAATATTAATACTATGGTATTCAATGTTTGGGTTGGGTGCTAGATATATTATAATTTTACACAAATGCAGCCTTGACTTTGATGTATTTTAACAGTTCAACCTATTGCTTAAAAAAAAAAAAAAACATTTCTTTTGGATATAGTTATGTGCTTTAATTAATTCATCTACAGGTGTGAATTGATTATTGAACTGCTGATTTGTTTGTAATAAAATGAAGGATTTTATGTGGGGAAGTATTCCTGATGAAGTTTCAGTGTTACAGAGATGAAAAACGCAATGAAAAAGTTAGAGAGTTTAAAGTGCTATATTTATTTTTTAATAAAAGTTTTAGTTGCTGTGGATTCCAGACCCTTTTGTCTGCCTTCAGTCCCTCTTCAGTGCTGGTTTTTATTGTAAGTTTTGTATTACTTACAACAAACTGATAAAATTAAGTTTCATATTACTTGTAACTAATTGATAAGTACTTGTCTAGGTTTATGTTTATTGGGAAGATTTTCTCCTCGGACTCCACTGAAAATAGGCTCTTTTTGGCTCCATGGACTAGCCCTGTAAACAAGTGCCAATAAATAAGAGTGGAGTTAAACTGCATGAGAAGGTGGAGTTTTCCTTTATCAGGTGTGGGAGACTTATCAATTTAGTCTATGACCCTTCTCTTACATGTGTGTGTCTTCTTGCAATCATCAGGGGCTGGAGTGTAAAGATGAAAAGGAAGTACCTTTGCATGTTGAAATCATAACAGAACATTGTAAAATGTCATTGGGCCTTCTGTGTTACAACATGACATGTGGGACAGTCACATGGTCTGGAAGAGACTGGTCTGTTTGTACCTTTGCCAACATCTGAGTGAAAATGGATACCACAGATAATTATTGTAGGGCATCCTGCAGCACTGGAGCTGAAGCTGGTATAAAAACTGTATAATTAGTTCTGTGGGCACTTAGGCCTGGCTTCAAGCATGACTGCAATGTGTTGATGCTCAGCATCAGTGCCCACAGTCCCATTAGCATTGAAGCTATTAACACCGGTGGCTCTGATGACAGCTGAGTTACCAACTTCAAGGATTGTGGCCTCCAAGACTGGAGCTGCAGTTGCCAGATATAAATCTTCAGATACTGATATCAGCAACTTTGAAACTGGTGCCAAGATCATGGGAACCAGTAAAGGAAACTGGTGTCAAGATCATGGGTACCAGTAAAGGAAACTGGTACCAGGATCATGGGTACCAGTAAAGGAAACTGGTGCCAAGATCATGGGTACCAGTAAAGAAAACTGGTGCCAAGATCATGGGTACCAGTAAAGGAAACTGGTGCCAAGATCACAGGTACCAGTAAAGGAAACTGGTGCCAAGATCATGGGTACCAGTAAAGGAAAAGTTGGAAGACCTACAATATGGAAAAAACATTGCAGAAAGGCCCCTGTTTGCCATAGAAGCAGATATGGCGATGTACAGCTTCTTCTGAGGTTCAAGTATGGTCTCAACAAACTTGTCACAGTCAAACTCAAGCATCAGTAAAGAAGAGTGTCTAGCAGATGTTGGTTGGTCTGCAGCTTGAAATTTGGGAAACGTCTATGTCAGGAAAGTATGGTAAGCTCTTAGACTTGCTCTCCTCTACTTACAGATTAACTTAAGAAACGATGACTTCCATATTTTCTTTGAGTCTGGGACTAGGAGAGGAAGACCAGGGCTTGTCTAGCTTTGATAGCTTGTGATTGCGTTTAAGAGGGTTACATGGATCTGCATGAGCCACTCACTGTCCTGATTCAGAGAGAAGAGTAGAAGAGTTCAACAATGGAGTGTGAGTTAACTGGCTGGATTGAAAGACTTTGTGTATATGTACAACTTTAATTTGGCTCAACCTAGCTTGTGACAGTAACAGAACATGCTGGAGACACAGCTATATCTCCCAGTGATTGCTGCTCCTCTGGAATAAGCTCCCATTCCATGGGAAGCAGAGCTCCTCAATGACCCTATTCACACACAACCTTGATAACTGGATGGGTGACCATCAATTCACTCCAGGGGTGGCAACCATGTCCCTCATGGACAGGGGCAGTCAGTGGTGATCACAGAATCACTCTGCTAACAATGACCATCTAACTATGGTCAATAAGGGTACTCAGGTTACTACATGGCTAAGCTTGTAAAAGCCCTAGGGCCATTAGCCTAGTAACCTCCTACGAACCTGTGATTTTGGAAGGTATTGGGATAAAGGCATAGAAGTTGTGAAATTCTGAGTATCACTGAGCTTTCCTGAGGAAATAAAGCAGCGTTTATGCTTATATCTTGAGGCATAAATGAATTCCCACACTTCGTTATGGAATACTCAATCCACGGTTGCAGGAAGTGGAGACACTGCTGACAACCTATGATCTTCTACACAAGAAATAGGGAGGCCCAGGGAGAAAAGCTCCAAAGTATTACAAAACATTTTAAGGACAATAATTTTACAGTCTTCAAAAATAATATAAAAACAGCCACAGTTTAAATAATTATACCAGATTAGACATAACATGAAAACATTGGTTAAGAATGCATACAAGTTAATATTTAGAGAAATTTTAGTCAGTTTATAGAAAAATGAAAGCTAAGCTAGTATAATATAAACAGGAATTGAAATATGAAGTGAAAGAAAAAGCAGGCATATGGTATATTTAAGCCAGGGGAGAGAAACTGATAGACGTAAGGAAGTGAGTGAAGAAGGTAGAGTAAGGAGGTGTGAGGTAAGAACAGGTACTTGTTCATATTTACGGATACAGTTTATTCTGGTGCTAAGCAAGAACAGAGCCAGCTTTGGTTAGGAAGTCTTTCAGAATGGATTGAAGGATGGGATGGAAGGTATTGACCTGATGATACAGGTAAGGAGTTGTGGGCCTTATCAACCTATTATGAGTACAGACCATGTTCATCAGATCTGACAGTTTCGTGGACAGACAGGAGTTTTTGGTCACTGAATTATAATGGAACATAGGAACATAGTTGCATAGAATGGTATTTAGTGCTGGACAAGCACATGGATAATGGGTAGTTCTATAAGTGGTAAGAAGCTGTGTACAAGTTAGTTGATGGGGTAGATCTAACCAATTTAGGCTTTTCACTTGCTATAGAGTGGTGGTTCTGAAAGGGGCACTTGCTGCAAATTTAGCAACTTTGTTATAGCACTGTTCATGTTATGACTTTTGTGATGCCTGGAGGTTAGTAAGGATGGTAGTCCCATAAAGAAGTGTGGGGGTAAGTACTAGCAAGTGTAGTTTTAGTTGCATTGGTGAAAAAGAGAAACTTTTTGGCTCTAAAGCACCAATAGATTTGATGAGTTGTTCTTCTGCGATTTTGTACATGCAGGCTGAATTTAAGATCATCAACCACTATCATCCCTGTTAATTTGCTATAAGAAGTGACTTCAATGGTTGAATTATCAAGACAGAGGATTTTAAAGTTTGTTTTTTATGAGAACGGTATTTGGGGAAAAAGTAAATGTTTTTTTGGAGGGGGGCTGAGCATGAGTTGTCAGTTACACAGCCATGTTTCAGTGGCTGTTAAAGCTTCCTAGGTAATTTTTTGGAGGCATGCCATAGTGTCAGATGAGCAAGTGAGTGAGGAGTCATCTGAGTAGTGTAACAGGGAGGCCTTCTGCGTGGATCTGTGGAGGGTGTTGGTGAGAATGATTAACAGGAGGGGGCGGAGTACAGAGCCTTGTGGTACACCTGTGGTGACTGGGAGGTATGGAGAAAGGATAGAGTACCATTTTACTGACTCATGGACAGGTAACTCAGACAAGTCTAGAAATAAAGAGAAGACTCTCACACTTTTTTTGACAGTATCTATATAGGTTAGAAGTGCAGTATTCATACTATGGGTAGGATGGAAGCCATGTTTTGTGGGTGATAGGAGTTCTTCCTACAGGAGATAGTTTAGAGGTTGTCTGAGTGCATTTCAAGTATTTTGGAGGGGGGATAAGATTGCTATAGGTCTAAAGTTAGAAATGCCTGTTGAATTTCCTCCCTCTGTATAGAAGGATATCATGTGACTTTTTCAAGAGACGAAATGCAGAATTCCTGGACTGAACTATTTATAAGGATTGAGACAGGATAGGCAACAGTACTGGCTGCTGTTTTAAGGTACTTATTTGGAAGGTCATCAGCTGAAGTACAGCATGGTCTGAGTTTGTTTAAAAGTAGTTTTATATAGGATGTGGGCACAGGTTTGAAGGTGAAAGTGGATGTGGTGATATGTGGGAGTTGGCAGGGTTAGGATTGGATGTTGGGGAATCCTTGGTTACAGATGCTATTCTATCTATGAAATAAGAGTTGAATTGTATTACAGTTTTGAGTGGTGACTTGTTGTGGGGGGGGGGGGGTTAGGGTTGAATTTTTGGCCAGGATGCAAGATTTCTTTAATGTCTGAATTTTTTATGGTTGCGTTTACAATTATTCTGAAAGTTATTATGGTATAGTACAGTATTTTATTTGCTTTTTAGTACAATTGCAAAGCATTCTGAAGTTTTCTAGACATTGTGGTGTTTTATATGTTTGCATTAGCATTCTACTGTTGTTGGACAGCCAAATTGCATTATTTATTTTTAGTCTCTTCCTTCTACGAGGTGCAAAGCTATTTCGGATATTCAGGAAAGCTGTACTGAATTCATTTACAGCATTATCTAAGGTTAGGATTTTTAGGAAGTTCCAGATAATGGGTGATACAGTAGTAATGAACATTTCTTGGTTAAACTTAGTAAGGCTGCATGTTGTTTTATAAACATGCTGTGTTACTAGATATGTGAGAAGTCTGATTGCACATATTGGGAGATATCACTGACGTAGTATGACATTGTATCTTTGGTGGTGTACATGCTAGCGTATGATACCAAAATCCAGTTTAATAGGGAATCTGATGTCTTGCTATAATGTGTGGGGCTACTATTTAGTTGTGTTGAAACCATGCAAGGTCATGCTAGATGTAGGGGAGTTAGAGTTTATGTCCAACCAACTGACATTCACATCACCTAGTATGATTTTTTATTGTGGAATTGTTATGGATATCCAATGCAGGACACCTTTCAGTACAGTTGTATTGTCACCAGTAGGAATGAAAAGGACAGTAATATGTATTTGTTTGTAATTGTTTATTTTCAAGAAAGCAAGACGAAGCGCTGCTAAAGTAAATTTTGGTATTTGCTTGTTGTAAGGGGAAAGGTGGTAGTTGTTGGGAAATATTACAGCAATGCCACCAAAAAATCTACTTCAGTTTTTGTCATATCCATTCCTGAAAGACCACTTGAAATAAAGCTATGTATTAACTTCAGTACAAGTGTTCTAAAAGGCCTGGAATTAACAGCCATGTCAGTATTTGTTCTGTCTTTAGTTAATCTGTACAGCTGCTCATTTTTTACTTCACATTAATGTTATGAAGTGGGGCTGTTCTGGTCCCTTGTTTACCCATATACTCTATTACATTCTTTCCAGCTCTATTTACAGTTTTCACATTAGGCCTTTTTGAAATCAGACTAACAAGAGTAGCAGGCTCTTTAAACACCAGTACTAGTCCAAAATCACGTTTATTGAATGACAAGGCAGCAAATAAACTAAACAGTGACCAGTTTAAAAACACACGTACGTAAACGCTCTATTAAGCACAGTGTCTTCATCTTGAAGGACTTCTTCAGATGCAAAAACTCTGTATTAAAAACTTCCACCAACCAACAGCATTAAAAATCCAATAAAAACGTGTCATTACAATTCCTATAACTCAACGTTTAAATACAATGACAACTGTTCATATCAAAAATAACAAGTTACTTTAAAATGTAAAAATATAAAATATATCAATCCCTTACAATTGTAATTTTAATAAAAAAAATTTGATATTAATTTATAGTTTTAAAACTCATTCCCAATTTTTTAAGAACTTAATACAAATAACAGTTTGATGCCACCTAGTGTCATACTTAAAAATTGCAGGTTTTCACACAATTTCACCATGAATCATTGTAAAACTCTAAACTGCTGTAAAATATCCATTCTAATTGCTTATAGCCTAGCAGCCCTTAGTTTGAGAATAGGGGCTAGGGAGACTATCATTTAATCCGGGAGGTTTATATGCTTCCAAAAGAATCTGCCAATAAACCTCTCTGTATTCTAATCTGCTCTCCCATATACTCCCTCTCTTATCCTCTAATATTCTCTAGGACAAAAAGTAGGCAGTTTGCCCCTGCACAAATTAAGGTGTGTTTATATAATGCATGCTTCTGATTTTTAATTTGTATATCACATATATGTTAATACACTCTTAAGTTTTCTTTCCGTCTTGCCCACATAAAATTAAGTACATTTTTTGCACCTTGCTATATAAATCATCCCATTAAGTATCGCAGGTGCTATATGTCCTCGCATCTATAACACTATTTCTAGTCTCCAACACTATATTTTCTTGATTAACAATATATTTGCATTGGGGGAACTGTGTTCATGTTTCTTGAATACATAAAAGCCTATAACTCTTTTCTTATTATCATAAAAATGTATTTGTCAACTTAATTATCATAATAGTGCATTTGACAACTTTAACTCCCCAGTGACAAAAATCTAATTCTATCCTTTTCATAGTTATAATTTCAGCATTATCGCATTTCATAGGTTTGCGTTCCATAGCATGGTTTTAACTGCAGTTTCTAAGCTAACATTAGCAAGTTTTGCAGACATGGTATTACTGTTACTGACTGAGTAGTACTTAGCCATACACTCTTTTCGTGAACATTTAAAACATGCAAACTTAGATGTAAATCTTATCTTTTTGTTTGGAGGTAATGAGACTTCTTTAGGTAAAATCTTAAAAGTTGCTATTGGTGCATGTATATCTGACACTGATACTGCAATTTCAGTTAACAGTAGTCATTCTAATAAAACAGCTACCTCTCTAGATGATGTACGGTCACTCTGTAATATGAAATTTCTTAAACCTCTAGGGATTACCATTTTAACCTTATCCACAACGAAGATTTCCAACTTTTCTCTTACATTATCTAAATTATGTTCTTGCCACAGTTTAATGTGTAGTCATCTGTGGCCTTACTACTCTGTCTATACTGACTGATCACTTATGAAACTTAAGAGACAATGCTACAGCCCTTGTCAAAACATTATGTTTCAGTTTCTGGTAGTTGTATGCCTCACCATTCCAAGTCCATACATGCCTTTAGGGAGACTCCAGTTAAGCGAGATGACAATGCATGACCACTCATCTTGGTATTCATTTTCTCTAGCAGAGCCACTTTTAGACATCACTAGGAAGGCCTCCATATAATCCTACTTCCAGAGCTTCTTCAGAAGAGCATTAGTGTTTGGGTCTCCCAATCAAGAGAGGAGCTGGTTCACAACTGCTGATATTCCCTCTTGCATGTCAAGCAGGTGTTTTTGGTGCAGCACATCTGTCCTGCAACACTATATTTCATATCATTCAAATCTTATTAGCAGTCTCTAGGATTACAGTTATTTATTTAGTTAGTTTATTTTTCATAGGACTCAGTGGCTATAGTTCAATGCACACAGAATTTTGACTTTATCAACTGGAAAACAACCTAAACATGTTTTTAAGACAGACCCACTTCACTGCCACCAATATTCTTTTTCAGAGCAAATCCTTATGTAAGGACAATTGTTTGGAACATTTCCATAAATCGACCTTTTTTTACTGCCATGAGAGTTCTTTTGATGAGAGAAAATCCTTGTATATACTTAAGAGTTTAACAGTTTTCAGTTTCTATCAGAAAGGGTTACATATGGTACAACACAAGTTCCTGTCACCTATGGTGCAGCATTTTGCTTGAGAATTTTAGTCCTGTTAAGCAATCGGTCAATAATCTGAGACTCGCACAAAGACTAAATTCCTTATTCTAGTGGGGGAAACACAGGCAAATCAAGAAAGAAAGACAGACACAGTCTGTAAAGGTAAAAAATGCTTTTCTGACTACTTTAGTCTCTCAGAGTATTTTACAGTACCAAAATACAGTCTAATAGTTCTTTAGGTTTACAAGTTTATTTACAATGGGAAATGAAAAAAAGGCTTTCCTGGCAAAATATGGTGAATACCATACAGAAAAAAAAAAAACAGCATTTTAGTTGCATCTTTCAACAATCTTAATGAACATAATTTACTTTATTTTATTTATTTAGCATTTGATTACCAGCATATTCTAACTTGGAATAGCAAGCATACTCCTTTTCAGTGGAGGCCTGGAGAGGAAATCTCCACTGTTAGATAAAACTTGTATAAATACTTAGAAAAACAACATTCGATACTTTGGCAAACAATTGTAAAAGTATGTACAATTTGAAAAAAGTTCCCAACAGTTCGTATACAGCAGCATTTGTAGTCCCAGTTCCACAGTATAAGGCGATTAGTAAATTTGAGTTGAGCGGGTTCAAATCACATATTTGAACACCTTAATGAGCAGGTAATTAAGTCATGAGAGATTTAGATCACATTTCTGAAAACCATGAAAGCAATATAATAGGAAGAAATTATCATAAAGGAAAGGTGAAGCATAACAGATAGGTTGATATAGATGAAAAGGGAATGAGACGTAAAAAGGGAATGAGGTAGATGCTAACCAGGGGGATGGCAGTTGCATAGCCAGGTATGGCAGATGTGTTCTCTAAGTAAAGGTTTAAAGCTATGTAGGTTTGTAATTTGTTTTAGATGGAGAGGGATAGAGTTTCAATGTTTGGCTATTGAGTTAGTAAAGTGCATCACCAGCAAAGTTATTAGATTTGGTGGTCATAAGGCGTGATTGAGTACTAGACATCATGCAGGGGAGTACGTTACGATAGTGTTTTGGAGGGCTAGACAGTTTTCTTATTGATAGAGAAATTTATGTGCAGTGATTAATTGATTTGGCAGTTCTAACCATTTCATTTATTTTAGGGAAAGGCAGTGATGGGGGTAAGAAGGAAAGTTTTCTGCAAATTTTGCAATTTTATTGTAACATAAATTTAGTTTGGGTTTTAAGTTTGCAGATATGTTAGTATGGATGAGGCATAAAGCAGTATTGGGAGAAGGTATGTGGATGTTAATTTTTTCTAGAATTATTTGTGAAGTAATATTATTGTTGTCATTGTTGGAGGTAATTGTGAATGAGGATTTGAGAGAGATTTCAAAGAGTAAAAAGCATTACTTTTGTTTTTACTAGGGGTTAGAAGGAGCTAGGAGTAGGCTAGGTTTCAATTAAAAAGGAGTTGTGCTATTTTTTGTAATGATGATAGGGTGGTAGTTGAGCAGATGAGGGCAGATTCATCTGCATAATGAATTACAGAGGCATCTTTGAAAGCCCTATGGAGTGTGAGTGTGAGTGTGTGTAAATACTGAAAAGTTGTGGACCAAGAACAGATCTTTGTGGTACCCCTATATGACAGGAAAGAAGGTACAGTAAGTTTGTTGCCACTTAACTGTCTGAAGTCGATCAGTGAGGAAGCTGTGAAACCAGATTAAACCTAACAGAGATGGTTTCAAGGAGACAGGTTTGATCACATTTTAATGCCCGACTGTAACAAATGCTTTGGATAAATCTAAAAAGATGGGTGAGACAAGATTGTCTTTGTTTCTTTCGTTGTTAATATTTGTAAAGGTATGTGAGGCAGTTGTAATATTATGTTTAGGTCTGAAGCTGTATTATTCATAGGTTCATAGGAGGGTACTAGGCTATTGGCCCTAGGGCCTATATAAGCCTAGCCAAAAATGTACCCTGGCTTTCACCACCCAAGAAAATTATTTTCCTGTGACCCTGTCAAGCAGAGCCACAAAAGTGATCCCCGCGGTGAATTTCCTATCTCCCATCCAATCATCAAGATTATTCTTGAAGAGTGCTAATGAGGAGCTCTGTTTGACATAGATAGGTAGTCTGTTCCAGAGTATGGGAAGTCTCTGGGACAGGAATCTATCCCTCCAGCATGTTCTGTTTATTGTGGTGACAAGGTTTAGGTCCCTAGAGCATGTAGCTCGGAGGGATTGGGATTTCTTTAAGTGGAGCATGTCCAGCAGCTCTGGGTTTGACATAGCTTTGTATGTTAGGCAGAGATCGCTTCTGAGTAGGCGATATGTGACGGAGTAAAGCTGTAGTTTTTTGAGACTGTCTGCGTAGGGTATCTGTCTGAGGCCAGTAATTCTCTTTGTGAGGAATTTCTGTGGCCTTTCCAGTTGTTTTAGATGTCTTGTGAGGTACATACCAAAAGGAGTGTTGTACTCTATAATGGGTCTAATGAGTGATGAGTAGAGGGGAACAATGACCTCTTTTTTTCTGGAGGATGAGAAACCTTTTGTTATGAGGTGAGCCATGTAGAAGGATTTCCTGACCACTGTGGTGATGTGATTATCAAAGGAGAGACTACTGTCCACCTGTGTCCCAAGGTCTCATCACATTTTCGATGTTAAGTAGACTACCAGCTATGTGGTAGTTCATGGGTACAGAGTTTTTACCAAAGGGGATGACAATACACTTTTTGGCATTGAGCTTATGGCCATGGCTTTGACACCAGTCATCTGTCTCAGTGAGGCCCTTTTGTAGTATGTCCACATCGTTAGGAGTTTCGATTATGGCTCCTAGTTTGCCGTCATCTGCAAACTTTGTTAGCCAAAGACCTTCTGTGTTAGCCCGTACTTCAGAGAAGTAGATACCAAACAGGAGAGGACCCAGGACTGAACCCTGTTGTACTCCACTTGTCAATGGTCTGAAGTCAGATTTGGAGTCTGCTACTTTCACAGTGTGGGTTCTGTCCATGAGCCAGTTGGCAACCCATCTTGTGACATAGGGATGTATACCTAGTTTAGTGAGCTTATCTATAATTCCAGAGTGGGGGATGGTGGCAAAAGCCTTGGCGAGATCTAGATAAGCTGTGTGAACCACCTTAGCCTCATCTATGGCTTTGGTGACTGCTTCAAAGAAGTCAATCAGGTTTAGGAGACATGATCTGCCTTTTACAAATCCGAACTGGAAAGGGTCCAGAGTTTGGAGATTACCAATGTCTTTGTTTATGAGTTCCATGATGATACATTCCATGGCCTTGCAGACCAGGCTCGTCAGGCTAATGGGGCAGTAGTTCCCGGGGTCTGTCATGGCTCCCCCTTTGTGGAGTGGGATAACTGTCGCAGTGTGCCATTCAGTGGGCACAAAGCCTGAGGTGAGGCTATGAATGAACATGGTAGTTAGGTAGGGTGCCAGTTCATTCTGTAGTTCATGTAGAATGCAGCCTGGGATATTGTCAGGTCCCATGGATGCTGTGTTCTTGGCTTTGGGGAGTGTGTTTTTTACCTGTGCAGCTGTGATTACAAGAACTTTGCATTCTTCTGGTATAGAGATGGGCCCTCTAGGGGTGAGAGGGGGGTGAAGTTAGCACTGAACCTATCTGCCAGGATGTTGGCAATATCAGTTGTTTCTGTATATTTAGTGCCATTGTGCTGTAGCGCAGAGCAGATCTGAGTGTTGCCATTGAGAGTCTTGACACAGCTATATTATGCTTTGTGGTTGTCTTTAGAGTCAGTGGCAATTTTGTTTTCATAACTAGCTTTGGAAGATTTTATGAGGGATCTCAGCTTCTTACTGAGGTCGATCAGGGTGTTCTTCCAGTCATGGGATTTTACTCTTTTTTTTGAAACAGTTTCTTTCTTCTGTTGTAGAGTTTGTTTATGGCAGAGGACCACCAGATCGGCTTCCTTTTTTTGGAGGATAGCATCTTGGTTCTATTAGGGAAAGCATGATCCATGCACTCGTGTAAGTGCTTATAAAGTGCATTTGTGTAGGATTCAGCAGTCATAACTCTACTGTCCATCTGCATGAGTGTCATGAAGTTTGCCACTTCTGTCTTAAGAAGTGTGAAGTTGGCTTTGGAGAAGTTTTTTTATGGTGGTTTCCCTAATTGGGGGTGGGGGTGGGATGTGGATGTCTAGGGTGATTAGCTTGTGGTCGGATCTGACCAACGAGGAACTGACCTCTGGTGTGGAACACCGGTTGCCCATGTTGGTAATGACCAGGTCTAGGATATTACTGCCCCTGGTGGGGATGTGAATAAGCTGATCCAAGGCATTGGAGTTTATGAATTCCAGAAAACATTGAGCAAAAGAGCTGGTACACGAGTAGTTTTCCCAGTTAATGGTGGGGTAGTTGAAATCGCCCATTATTAGGGTGTTAGGTTGTACCCTAATACTTTCCAGTGTATCAAGAAATGAGGAGTGGGAATCCTGGGGCATGGTGGGGGGTCTGTAGCAAGCTACAATTTGGATTGCCATCTTGCCCACTGTAAGTTGCACTTGGATAATCTCGGATGTACTATGTTGTTCAACTAGCCTGGAGGTGTGGATATCCTGAATGAATATGGACATGACTCCACCTTTAGTGCTTCGTTCTGGGTTAGGTGGCCAAAAGGTGTGGTATGAATTATAGCCTGGTAATGCAGGGGTGCTCTCTGGAGCTTTTAACCAGGTCTCTGTCACTGCACAGATGTCGATGTTCTCCATTTTAAGAAGTGCCACGAGTGAGTGCATTTTGAGGTTTAGACTTCTAGCATTGAGTAGCATTACCCACAGATTTTGCTTGCTTGTACCTGTTACAGTGGTGAATTTGTCATTTGAACCTTGTGTGTTAGTGATGACATTATTTATGGTTAATTAATCCATAAATTGGGTGTAAATATAGTTTTCAAAGGAGCTTAGCCAAAGGGGAGAGCATTGCTATAGGTCTGTAATTACAGAAATCATTGGCTGTACCTCATTTGTGTAATGTGATGATATATTATGCTTTCCAGAGAGTGGAGATATGACATTCCTGATGGAGCAACTGATTAGCATAGCTATGAGATACACTAGAACTTCTGCAGCTATATTAAGGTATTCTGATGGGAAATCACCAGCAATTAAGGTTGAAGCTTTTAGTTTTTGGAGGCGTTTCTTAATAGCAGATGTAGAAATAGGATTGAAGGATAATACAATATCACAGTTATCAGGAGTAGAAGGCAGTGAGAGAACAGAAGGCTTACTTTTCAGAAGGTTAAGAACTATTTAGAGGATGTGAGCATTAAATTAAGTGGGTATTGAATCTGAGCTATTGATATTTTGTGGAGTTAGTATGGTACAGAGACCTGGTTGAAGTATAAGGTGATTCACTTCACAGTAGTCCTGTATAAAACAATATTTACAAAAATTCAGTCTTTCTCCTAACAAGCAGGTTTTCAAACTAACTTCACAAGACTTTCTTGCTTGAGCAATCCAGAAGAAACACTGCTTGCAATATATTCTGTGCCCAGCACAAGTAGGTACTTACAGCCATTCATTAGACTTTCTGCAACTTGAAATACAACAGCTTCTGCCATTTTTGGTTTCACATATATGTTCCAAACTTCATCTTACAAGTACACCTTTTTATCATCTTTGTTGCTCCCTGGAAACTCCACTTTGTTTCTCCCTCTCAATCCAGGAAAAGTGGCACTGATATAGCTTCACATCCAGCTAATTACCATTTATCTGAAGGCCTTTCCCCGCTTTCCACATAAACCTTATAAAGGGCAACCGTACCTGTGTTACAGCAGCTACTGTGTTTTTCCAGGCTTATCAGTCATGCTATCAGAAGACATATGCACATACACGCGGAGGATGAACATACATTTGAGTGTGTTTTTTAAGTTACGAAAGGAAAAAGATTTTAATGCTACCAAAGTATCAGATGAAGATATATTGTTCTTAAAGGGGAAGTCTAATACAAAAATACAAAGTGCAAGATGATGTTAGGGAAGGCAATAGAAAAAAAAGACTGCATGTCCACCTGAAGCCAGAGGAAATGCGAAAAGAGGAATTAAAGAATCACTGTAAATGAAATAAGCAAACCAGCAAGCCACACATGTTTGCAGGAAGAGGTAAAGTGAAACACAGACCATGAATGTGAGCCTGGAAATTATGGCAACAAGAGGAGATGAAAGGAAGGAAGAAAGAAAAGTTTATATTTGCAATAAAGTTTACTTTGCATGGGGAAGAAACAAGAGTTGAAGAGGTTAGTTAGGGAAAAGTCTAGATAAAAATATCCTAAAAAGAGGAGAGGCTGAGAATGAGAGATGAGGTGAAATGAAAGCGAAAGGACAGAGACATGTATACTTAATATGTCACTGTGGCCATAATGTTTTTCACTTATCTCTCAGTCAGACTGCAGAAATGAACAGAAAGTGTGCGTCATTTTAGGGACATGTGATGTATG